>NW_021604700.1:4052264-4092261 GCF_004785775.1 Grammomys surdaster | reverse complement strand
TTCTTCTTCTTCTTCTTCTTCTTCTTCTTCTTCTTCTTCTTCTTCTTCTTCTCCTTCTCCTTCTCCTTCTCCTTCTCCTTCTCCTTCTCCTTCTCCTCCTTCTTCTTCTTCTTCTTTTCTTCTTCTTCTTTTTCTTTTCAGACAGGATCTCCTTAAATTGCCCAGGCTGGCTTTAAATTCACTCTGTAGCCCAGGCTGGCTTTGAAAGGTTGATGGTACAGCAACCAAGAGACTGAGGCAGTAGGATCAGGAGTTCAAGGACAGCTTGAGTCATGCCCACCCTTATAAACTAAGTATAAAATATTCTCATGTATCGTCAGTCAACAATGCCATGTACCACACTCAGGATGATTACTAACCCATGCCACAGATGAGAAAGTTGAGGCCAGATGCAATTAAAATTCCTTCTTTAACATGACACAATACACGATCACAGCACAAGGGCCAAAATTTATCTTATGGCTCTGACAGGGGAGTATTTGCTCCTGTGTCATGCTGGGACACAGTCTCTGGGCATATCTATTGGTGCGTGACCTATGTTCTGACAGTGAAATTAATGTGCTGTAATCATTCACTGCCTGATGCTACCATGAAATAGAAATCTGAATGCTGCCCCCACAGTGACTCACTGTCTCTCTCCAATAACGTCCACACGATCCCTCTGTTAGGCAAAGACAACTTCATGTTACCAAATGAGATGTCTTGAAACATGACGCTAGCTAGAATTCAAAGTTAAGCTGAAAGAGAATTTTTCACTTTCTAGACCCTTTCCTGGTGTTTTGTACTGTAAGAAAAAATTCCATGGAAATCTAAGATACCTAGGATATGTTTACCCCCTAAGATGAATCCACAGAGCTAATATTTAAGGATCGTTTTGTAAGTGCTAGACACTGTCCCTGGCATTGCACTTGAGTTAATTTAATTCTCCCAACAAATTTACAAAGCCAACATTTTTATCAGCCCCTTTCACAGGTGGAAAAACAGAGAGAAGTCATTTGTAAATAGCAGAGCTGATGTCTGGTATCTAATTTGATGCCTCCGTGCGTGCCCCTCTCTCTGACACAAAGGTGATGTCATTAACTGACTGGTCCCCACCAGGGCTAATAAAAGGAAAAGCTTTTTAAGAACTTCCTGTTGTCTGAGACCCAGGAAGGAAAGGCACTGGGGAGAGGGGGAGGGGACGCAGATGGGCCTGGGTCTGAGGCAGGAGCTGATCAATACTAACCAGGCATCAGAATCTTCAATTAGCCTTAGAAAAATAATGCAGTCAATAAGTCAAATGAATTGGGGAAGATACCATAATTAATAAAGCTTTAAAGAAAATGGAAAGAAAGGACAGAGAAGAAAGAGAATAGGGCCGTGGAAAACATGAAGAAAAGAAAATCAAAACTAGTCCAGAAGTTTCTACCAATATATTCCTAAGCACTAACATGGAATCACAGAATACCCAACCCCAAGAAGTTGCTAATGCAGCCTTGTCTACAGGAGGGCTCTACCATAACCTTCTAAAAAGCTAGTATGTGTGAGGAACTTCTGAGTGGCATGAGGTGTCATTTCAGCACTGGGGAGGCTGAGACAGAGCCCCTACTTGATTGAGGCTAGCCTGGGTTACAGAGGGAGACCCTGTTTAAAGACAACAACAAAATCTCCAGGGTAAATATTAAGCTGGCTAATGTTAAGCATGCTACAATTTTTTTTTCTGGATGACAGAGGCAGGAAAAAGACAAAATTTTACAGCTCTAGGATGTCAGAATTCAGCCACTTGGACTCTGGGTTCCCCAGGTTCAGAGCCGTAGCTGGTAATGTCAAACTTCTGTGGCTACTGCTCCTGACATCCTGGCTGAAGACTGGTCCCCCAAGGTCTGTTGTTTGTTTGGTTGTTTGTTTGGTTGTTTGTTTGTTTGGTTGGTTGGTTGGTTGGTTGGTTGGTTGGTTGGTTTTGTTTTTTCAGGAAATCTGCGATGGCCAGCCCTGATCTGGCTCCATGGGTGACCCAGAATCCCCTCTGCTCTTTTCGTTCTACAGCACTATGCACCGGAAACCCCTTACCGGGCACAGAGCAACCGGCACCTCTCTGAAATGAGGGCCGCAGGAACAGGGCTCTGCTGCACAGCCCCACACACCTCAGGCCCACAGGCTCCAGGTATCCCCAGCAGCCTTACTCTTGGCCCTCCCCTCCTTCCCACAGGGCTCCCTCTGTTCGCCCATGACATCACTGTACCCTCACCCCTGGGGTAACAAGTGCAGATATTTCTGGCGTCTCCTTCATTCCTCTTGCTAAATTGGTGTTTCAATCTGATCATTGTGTTTCTGAGTTATTCCTTCGCCCCGTCCCCCTCCCATCCATCGGCACAGAGGTTATTCAGCTCCTAGCACGGATCTCCCTGCCCCACTCCTCCCCCGCCCACCGGCAACCTCAGTTACCCACTGAACAGACGCCATAAGCAGATCATCTGTATAATAATCTTTGATGGGCTCCGTTGCAGCTCCTCTATTTGCCTGACAATAAGCTGGTCCTGCTTCTCTGTCTGGTTTATTGCTCTCCCAAATACATACATACACGCCCATGCACCTGCTCCCTCCGCTCGGATTGTCTACCCTGTATCTGCCTCTCAGCTCCGAGCTCCTTTGCCAATCCCTTTACCTCTGAGATAAAAGCTCCCATTCTGAGCGCTTTCAGAATGATTCCAATTAGAGGAGCCCCTCTATCCCAGTCCCACCACCTTGCTGCATGATTCTGACAGCCTGAACCACAGTCTAGTTCATTCATTTCGTGTGAGGTTTCCAATCCTCCCAAATTGATACCCACTCCAGGAAGAAAGCCTCTCCAGCTGACTCTCTTTGTGCCCAACTCTCATTGCTTCATACAGTGTAGGTGTTTAATTCAATGGCTAACTGTCACTTATGAGTTCTATTACATTTTACTTTATTCGTTTATTGGGGGCTGTGCTACGCACGTACCACAGCACATATGTAGAGGTCAGAGGGCAACTTGCAGAAGTTAGTTCTTTCCTCCCTCCATGTAGGTCCCAGAAATGAAACTCGGGACATCTTGGTGACAAGTGCCATCTTGCTAGCCCTTACATTTGAATTCTTGAAAAAAGGAAAAGAAAAGAAAAATCACCAAGCCTTTCTTATGGCAGAAATGTGTTGAGACTTCTGCAGTTTCCTGGTCAGGACTGAAGTCAGCAGAATGCTGATAGCTTCAGGGGACAGTAGTGTAGGCTTTTATAAACTATCCCAACAGCCCGATCTGTAGGGGTAGAGTTGACCAGGAGCGAAGGGGGCACCTGGCATTGCCTCACAGGCCCACGAATAAAATTAAATTGAAGATAAGAGGAATTAAAATCTGCGCTATAATATATTTTTTAAAAGCCACAACAGAAGAGGTTTATTGCCGAATGCCTGCTGTGTGTTTATTTAATCAACATACCACCTAGCACAGCCACGTTTCCAAAGCTTTCAATAAAAGTCATTTGGATATCAGCTTTGAATTCTGGTCAGCATGCGCAAGCTCTCCCACAAATCTTTTAAAAGCAATCTCCAGCGCTCAGCTTCCTAGTAACAGTAGAAACCTGGATCAACATATGCCGCATTGATTTGGGGTTTCCATGGAGATCAGAAGGACACAGGGAAGGGCAGGACAGAAAGAGGACACCTGACCCAAAATTCTGCTTTGAAACAACAACGAAAACATGCATCTCGCGAGCGTTCCCTCTGAGCATCAGCAGCCCCGTTTTCTGCCCATCAGTTCAAGGATCCAGATACTTAATTTGTAATAACCTTCCTGGATTCCCATAAGGGATGTCACGGGGTCAGGGAGAAGGTCAGTAGCTAATGCTGAGAACCCACGAAGTAAGGTTGCAGGAAAACACAGAAGTACAGAACAAAGGGTCATTGTTCATCACTCTTGTTAACTAGCTCTGTAACACTAAAGACCTGCGTTAGTATTGCCATCGATCGGCAACTAACAAGACCAAGAAATCTTGAACTTTAATTTTCTCCCTGAGCCAGGCATAGTGAGTGGTACTTACCCGTAAGACCAGCCCTTGGGATGGAGAGACAAGAGGACCAGGAGCTAACGATATCTTTGTGTCACAACTCACCACACTCCCAAAATTCTTATCATAAGACTGAAATAAACACACCTGCCCTGTCTATTTTCCAGGGTGAATATAAAAAAAAGTAAGTGACAAATTCTGTGGCTGCTTTGTAAGTTCCAGAACACAGTCTTCTGTTGTTATATTCAGAGGGGATTGTGGCTTTCCTTTAAACAGAATTTTGCCAGTGAGCAAGTATATACCAAAAAAAAAAAAAGAAAGAAAAGAAAAAAAAGAAAAGAAAAAGTAAGATCATTAATCCAGTGGAGACTCTAGAACTGAAGGAAGCCAGTGGATTTGTCCGCCCAGAGCTTCTATCACAGAAGCACTACTTTCCAGGCTTATGACTGTGGGCATGCCATTCATTCTCGATGTCATAATCACTGTGGGATATAAAGACAACAACCACACCAATGTCACAGGCTTGTTACCAGGGTTAAGTGAGGTAACAGCATAGGGTGTTTTCTACAGTGCCTGACAGGTAGCAAGTGGCCCTTCATTGTGAAGCACCTTTGTGTTATTGTCAGCTTTATCAGCAGTGCTTGGCCGACTATAAATGGGAATTAGATTCCTACTACTTCCCTGCTTGACACAGAGGAATTACCTAGATGGTGTCTGCTAAGCTATTTAATAAGCTATTTGGGGAAAGGTGCTATAGAAGTAGAATGTTATTATTTAAAGACTCTTTATTTTTTTTACTACTTGTTCACCAAGGCAATAAAAACTGTATAAGATAATATATTCCTGAGATTTTTAAGAGTCTCAGGTCTTTGTTGCCTTTCTTGATTCTTTTTGTCCCTCCTGGGCCTCCATTCGTCTCCTAGCTACATGCCACAGGGTTTTCTTCTTTCTATCCTTTTTTATTCTCTTGTCTCTGGACTCCCCTTTCTAAATGTATCTAGAAAGGAATTTTTAAATTGAATCCCAGAGGCTTTGGTACCTAAGTCTGCAGGCACTCGTTGGGGCTCCTTAAACTTGGAACACTGAGAAAATGACCCAAAATTAAGAGACATAGTTACACAATCGATCCCATCTCTTGGACAATGATTTTTCAATTTTTTTTTAAAGTGCAATACACAGATCTTATATCATGTTCCAATTCCAGACAAAACTGATTAAAATTTGATGAGGCAATTAGAAAACTATGAGCGCTGATTAGATATTTAATGATCTGAGGGCAGCCCTTCTCCTTGGCTCTTTGGCTGCCTCCTCTTCTACCCATCCCATAAACTTCTAACCTTGACTTTCTGCCCTGCTGCTACTGTGTGCTCCCGGAGTAATCATACTCTCAATGCCTTTGGGTGGACTGATCGTTTCTCCAACTCTGATGTGATGCCTCTCCCAGTCACGTAGATTCCTCTAACCTATGGATTACCAGACACAGTCCTCTGGTAGCCCATAAGCACAACAGATACAGATCTATACCTACAACTCAAGTACATCACATCCCCTTTCCAGACCTATGCTATCTACCATCCCCTCCAACCCTTGACTCCTTCTGCTCCCTCTGGCTGGTTCCCTCTGCTCCCTCTGGCTGTCTCTGGCTCCCTCTGGCTCCCTCTGGTTCCCTCTGGCTGCCTCTGGCTCCCTCTGGCATTGGTGCGCTCTGGTTTTGATACCACCATCTACTGAGTAATTCAAGCCAACAATAGATAAGCAATTGGAGACAACTGCTTTTCTCTCAGTCCCAGTCTTTTAACCAATTATCAAATCATGCTGATTAAATTTCCTCATGGTTTTCAAATCGATCTCCTGCCTGGCATCCCTTCCACCATTACCCTGACTCATTCCCCATGGTCCCAGCTGATTTCCTCACAGCGTCTGCTCTCTGAAACCCAGTCTGTGTCCTCAAACTCAACTCCATTTTATAGCTATAATTGTATGTTTGAGTCCCAAATATGATTAGGCTCCCTTCTCCTCACAGCTTATAACCCCCCATAACTTAAGCATAAAATTCAAGCTTAATAAAGACCCTAATAAACAAACTCCCTCAGACCTGGGTCTTGCTTTCCTTGAGAGCTGGTTCATCACTCCCCCTGCTTGAGCTTTGAACTCCAACACCCACACAATGGTCACTCTCTAAGCCCAAGGCTCTTGTCCCTAGTCCTTCTTTGTTCCTGTCCATCTGCCTAGAATTCTCTTGACTTGCCTAACCCAACTCATCCTTCAAACTGAACTCCAGGAACTCCTTACCCATCCCAGTTCAGCAAGTGCCCTCTATATCCTTGAGGCTCCTGGGAACATTTAACTACCTCATTACCAGGCACAGGAGCGCAGGGGTGCCTTCAATTCTCTCCTTCAAGGACACAGAAATGTATTTATTTGCTTATTCCTCCATCCAAGTGAGCCTTAAGTACTTCTTTTTGCCAAGCAATGTGCCATGTTACCTATGTACAATGCTGTGTTACCTATCTACAATGTGCCATGTGCTGTGTTACCTATGCACACTACATAGGCAAAAGATATTTCCACCTGCATGTCCCTCACACTTAGCATGGCACCTGAAACCAAGAAAATGCTACAGTGTCAAAATACCTTGAGCCTGTGAATAGTAAAGCAAGTGAGACCATGTTTTGCTCTGGAGCAGAGTGCTAGTCAATATGGAGTCATGAAAATGCCACAGGCTTTCTGGCATCAGTGATGCCAGAATAAATGCTGGGTTCCAACTCTAGTTCTACCTATTCAGGACATGCTTGCCTTTCCTTAGGATCTTGCTCCCCCCCCTTTTTGCTCCCCCCTTTTTTTAAATCCATGAAATTAAAGTTACTGAGATGAAGCCAACTCCCTATGCCATTGTACAAGAATTCCTGGAAATGTCAAAGCAGACATGGATTACCAATCATTCCTTCTCAAGAAAACATGAAATCCCACGATAAACATCAATCAGACAAGACAGAGGCCAAGACCAAATGGAAATAGAGGTGGAGGCTGCGGACGCTGAAAGGGCAGTAAGGCCAGGGATGAAGAATAGGAAGACCTGGCTTCCAAGGCCTATGGGCAAAAGGCACTGCCACAGTTGACATGTCACTCTGCCTTCCTATCTATCAGTGCTGGGTTATCAATTTCTTTCTCATATAGACAAGAACAAAAGCCTCATCATTTTTCATCAGGGTCCATAGCTGAGGGCAGAAGCAGCTTTAACATACATATATACATACATACATACACACACACACACACACAGAGGGGGAGAGAGAGAGAGAGAGAGAGAGAGAGAGAGAGAGAGAGAATGAAGACGAGAATGAGAGAGACTCTTTCAAAGCCTCTATTTTATCTGCTTCAGGCAACCACTTGGCTCTGCAGAGGAGAAAATCTACAGCCACCAAAGCCTGGACTGTGTGAGACGGAGGAATGCCACAGCTGTAGCCACAGGAAATATTGCTGCGCAAACTGGGACCCTGCTGACGGTTCACCCTCTTTGTATGCTCCTGAATCCAGAGTCCTCTGGGAAATGAGTGTTCTCCCTCAGATGCCTCACTCCAAGACAGATGCCCAGCTCACATCAGTGACGGCCCTGGGGGTGGGAGGAGGGCTGTGTGGGTGCACCTTGATGTATAGAGATGTTAAGCAAATTCTCACTGATACTTTGCCTTGACAGGCAAGGCCTTGGCTAGGCATCTACCTAACGCCTCTCAGCTTTTTCAAGAGACTCTTCCACTTAGAACCTCTTATTGAAAACTTCAGAAGACTCTTACTGGAAACTACAGCAGAGAATACGGACAGAGACCCTGAGGAGAGGGCTGGCATTTCTGGAAACTCTTTTGTTTTGTTTTGTTTTGTTTTGTTTTGTTTTGTTTTGTTTTGTTTTGTTTTGTTTTGTTTTGTTGAGACAGGGTTTCTCTGTGTAGCCCGGGCTGTCCTGGAACTCACTCTGTAGACCAGGCTAGCCTCGAACTCTCGAACTCAGAAATCCGCCTGTCTCTGCCTTCCAAGTGCTGGGATTAAAGGCGTGCACCACCACCGCCCAGCTTGGAAACTCTTACCTACAAGTCATAGAGCAGAGTGACAGGAGCCTGTCAGCATCTCCAGAGGTGTATGTGTTTGAATGAAGAAAGTATGAGAAACTACAGCACAGGGAGCCTGGGATTCATGGGAAAAACGTTTCACCTCCAGGGATGTAGCTCACTCAGGTAGAGTTTTGGACCAGCATGAATGAGGTCCTGGCTTCAATCCCATCAACTCAGGACAAATATTAGCAGCTGGAAGGTCATGATACATGACAGATGTTTCACTTGTGCAATACAGTCGAGACTTAGAAAGTGCCTTGTTCACTTTTCAGCACAACTTGATCATGGTTTTTAACTTCACTGGGCCTCGTCTTATCTCCCAAGAACTTGGACTTTACATCTCAGGACAAAGGGAAAGTTCCGAGCAAAGTATCTCAGGATATCTTCATGACAAGTGGCTATTTTTATAGCATTCCTTTTAGCCAACTCTCACAGAAACCTTCAGAAATAACTGGACATTTGCAATTGTTCCCATTTTCCGGATTACCAAAGTAAAGCTGCTCAGTGTCTCTGGGTAAAGGGCCCCAGGAAATTAGCTAACGGCCCTAGGAAGTCTGCAATCCAGGATCACCAGAGCTTCTCCTACCCTACTAGCATGTTCTCTGCACCTCCACCTGCTGCCCCCTCATTGAGATCACAGTTTTAGGAAGAACGGAGTTCATACGGCGTGTTCTGCTTAACCAGCCAGCCACACTCTTGAGCGTCAGTGATGAGTACCTGGCATTCATAACAAGGCTATTGTGGCTAAGGACCCATCCCCAGGGTTCACTGAGCCATGAGAGAAAGACTTTGCCGCCATTAGCAGCAGATTTCCCAAACAGAATCTGCATATATTTTCAGATTCTTTTTGTGTTTGCTAGTCACTGTGATGGAATAATATTGTCAACTTGACAAGATCTAAAATCACCTAGGGCCGGGCGGTGGTGGCACACGCCTTTAATCCCAGCACTTGGGAGGCAGAGGGAGGTGGATTTCTAAGTTCGAGGCCAGCCTGGTCTACAGAGTCAGTTCCAGGACAGCCAGGGCTACACAGAGAAACTCTGTCTCGAAGAAAAAAAAAAAAAGACTAGGCTAAAATCACCTAGGAGATAAACCTCTGGGCATGTCTGGATGGGGTTAACTGAGGTAGAAAACCCCATTCTGTGGGTAGCAACATTCTATGGGCTGGTGTCCCAGACAAAATAAAAAGGAGTGAGCGAGCTGACCACCCGCATTCATCTCTCTCTGACATCTACTGCAGTCATTATGTGACCAGCGGCATCACATTCCTGCTGCCGTGACTTCCTCACCAAGATGTGACTTCCTCACCCTCAAACTGTGAGCCAGCGTAAGCCTTCCCTCAAGTTGCTTTCCTCAGGTATTTTATCACAGCAACAAGAAAATAGTTAATTCGGGCACCTCATTAAATAATAATAATAGGAATAAAATAAAGCTGAGAGTGTCTCATAGCCGGGAGCATTCACATTGGCCTAGCAGTACTGAGATACAGGCCATAGAAAGTTTGTTCCCCACTCACCCGATTCCCACCAGGCCCCAAACCTGGCACAAACTCTTCGGGAAGCCTACTCCAAGAGTAAGCAGAGAGATAACAGCTAATGAAGACTGGACTACATGGACAGTCATGGGCTGTGGTGATTTTCAAAAGGATAATAACAGCTGCCTTGGGCACAATCCCACATCGCCCATTTTCAGAGGTTTAGCTTTTCCAAATCACTGAAGTAAGTAGTGGTCACGCTCCTACTTACCCCGCTGTATCCTCTGAGAAAACCCTAAAGGTTTCCAAATCTGTAAGAACAAGTGGCCCCAACTTAAGCCAAGTTGCGGGCTAGGTTAAGCTTTCCTGCATTTCTGCAGCTAGATGCCTCACAAAGTCAGAGAGAGCGCACCAGGACCTGAAAGCCCACTCTTCAATACATGGCCAGACAGTAGCTGAATGTCAAGTAGTTCTAACACAGAAAGAAAAACTAACAACCTCTTTCTCCCAATATGACACCGCCTCCCCCCCTCCAGCAAAAAATAAAAATCAGCAGCTACCATTCCAGGGACCCACCACCTCTTACTGCTGTTATATGTGCCCTTAACTTCCCATTTAGGTACCCTTTGATGCGTTTCAATCTCCCTCCAGCTCACTGTCATTGTGAGTCCCTTTGCATCGGAATGTGTCACAGTGTTAGTCACCAGCGGAGCAGACCTGCTTGGCTGACTAGAAACAAGACAGATGCTATCTATGTGCAGCCAGGCTGCTGTGCAAGCGACCCCCGTTCCAAACAACAGCTGAGCTGAATGGAACCAAAAATAAGGAGCCTGTGGCATCGTGCAGACATCAACTGACAGTATTTTCAGGGACTCCCCACCCCCTGCCAAAAAAATCTGAGGCCAGAAACAGGATCCTTGTCTGACAGAAAGCAGACTTTGGGGGTCCTGAGGAGTTGAGGTTGAGACAGATAGAAAAAAGAAATGAAAAAAGGAAAAGGAAAGAAAGAATCCTCTACTAACTAGAAAGAACAGGCTATTCCTGCATCCTTATTCTGGACCAGGGTGGCAGGGCTTGCCCTCCCTGCTCGGAGCAGCTCTGAGAGAAAATAAGTGGGGATTATGACAGGGACGTGCCTTTCTGCTCTCTGTTGTCTGTCCTGCTTCTCCCAGTAAGACTCAGCTGACCGGTCTAGGAATCCATCAGACCCTGCGAGAAACAGCCACTCTCATCTTACCTGTCTGGTGGTGGGCAACGCAGCTGGAAAGATGCGGCTGGTGTCGGTAACAGCTGTGCATGGCTCGGTGAAGCCCTGAGTGACAGAGTCAGCCCTCTCCTGGCACATGGGTGAGGGTGGTGGAGCGTGGCCGCCTCACCTCGGGCCCCTAGAAGAGCTCCTGCAACATGCTGCTCCGAGGGCTCTGCTCCAGCGCCAGGCTTTGCATCTCATGAAAAGGGAAAGAGCAAGTGAGCGAGCGCAGGGGAGGGGATGAGGAGGCAGAGGGAGGGGAGAGGGGCACTCTGACAGACGATGCGCAGCCACGCAGTTGGGGGAGGACCGCAGGCTCCAGCAGGATGGCAATGCTTGTGTGGCTGTCTGCCGACTTGAATACAAGACTTGAATACAAGCGCTACCTCCGGAGGGGCTGGTGGCTCTGCGAAGTTGAGCCAAGAACAGAGAGCATAAAGGTGTGACTGAAGTCATCAACCTGAGAGAGAGGGTGGCCTGCTTTCCACTGACCACACCAAGGCAGGAGCATTGGCTGGATGACATAGGGAAGGGGGGAACACAGTCCCACATTCCTGGCCTAGCTTCAAGATTGTCCCTCTTCTCTTCTGCAACCAGAAAAGCCATTTAGACTTAGGATTGAGAATGGCCAGGCAATTTGTGTCAAGCACAGCTCCAGCTTTCTTGAAGATGAGGCAAATATTAGACATGGATGCGTATTAGGCAGGAAACGTTCAGTGTCCTCTTCACCCTATGCAGAGGCAAGCCAGACTGCTCCCTCTGCCACATGCACAATGGGTTACTAGGCTTGTGTTGTCAAGAACAGGATTGAAAAAGACATTCAGAAGAGTAGAGAGAATATGTGGTGTGGTACTTCTGTCTGTATAGTTCCAGTGGGGTAGTCAGGAGCACAACCTTCTGGCTAGCTTGGGCCAATGCCCAGAGCTGCTTTTAAGCAGCAAGGAGGACCCTTTGCAGGATTCTAGAATGTACATTTGATGGGTTCACCGCACCAGCTCCAGGCTGACAGTCACTGGCTCTGTTTACAACCACAGCCAGACAGAGAGGGTGAGAAGAAGATCACAAACAGTGGAATAGAGAAGAGACCAAAGGAAACTGACTAGGGAATGCACCATCCAGCTCAACTAATGAGGGGTGGAGAGACCTCAAACAACAACTTTCTTGGGAGGGAGATGGTAGGCTGCAGAGGGTAAAAGTGTGACTGATTCAGATGTCCAGGGAACCATCCCTCCCTCCCCTCAAGCTAATACTCCTCAGTCAAGCCTCTCTCCAAAGGATGTGACTAGCACTGACTGTAGAGACCAAGCCCTGATGACCCGTCAGACTCCTGTCTCCAGTAGATGCTCATATTTTGCTGCTGCTTAAAATGTTGCACTGTTTCATCACAGTCAGGTCAATATAACAAGCCACAGTTGAGAGCCTACTATGTGCTACAAGTGATGCTGAGGGAATAGATATTCTTGTCATGCCAGATGACTGGAGGAAGGGACAGCTTCAAGCAACCGATGCACACATAAATGAGCAAGGTGTTTAAAACACTCAAGGAGGGAGGAGAGGAAGAGGAATTCCAACTGAGAGGTCAAGGAGAGAGGAGGTGCCTTCTTCCTGTATACTGATGGCTGCAGGCAGATTTTGACCGGCAAAGCATGACTGAGAGGGAGAAGTCAAGGCTAAGAAATGGCCTGGGTGACAGACAGAGCCTGGAGATGCCTTAGTTGTCTGGTAAGCAGTGAGTGAAGTCTCTAAGAACCTAGGAGTCACTTTGATCCTCAGATCTTTGTTTTGAGAAGATACTGAGTAGGGAAGAATTAGAGGAAGGTGAAGGCAGTTATAAGTCACCAGAAATTCAAAAGTAAGAGAGGATGAGAAGCTAAGTAAGACAATGGACTTGAGGGGAAGGGACCAGTACAGAAATTTGTGGGGGCTGGACCAATAGGACTTGATTTGGGAGGGGCTGAATTCAGAGTAGCAGAGCACAGGAGGAGGAGGTGAATAACCGTACTCTGTCTTTGAGAATCAGTTGTAAATGCTGAGAGACCCAGACAGAAGAGCAGCTTTGGGCTGGTAAAACCTAGACTGTGCTAGGTTAGAGTTGAATTGGTTGAGCTCCATTAGCGCATGAAGAGGAGATGGAAAGGCAGGCTCTCTCTACTTGAAAACAAGAGTTGGTGGCGACAGATGGAATCCCTCAACAATGGTGAGAAGAGAGGGGCTCAGGGAAGGTCCTGGAGAAGTTACTGAATTTAAAGGAAAGAAGAGCCAAATAAAGATTGAGAAAAACAAACTGTCAGAAAGAAAGTGGGAGAAGTGGTCCAGAGTTGGAAAAGTTGAACCCTGACAGGAGTCAAACGCTGATGAGAGATCAGTGTGGCTGAGGAGAGAAACACTCATAACTAACCTTGAATCGTAGCTTTCCACAGGCACCTGAACCTTGGCTTAGAGCAAGGGATCTCAGGCTTAAGATAAAATAAATCCTCTGGGGGATTTGTTAAAATACTAATTGAGAGGCCGAACACCACAGGTTTCCAAGTCTCTAGGGCTAACATGGATTCCAAGAGTTTGCATCTCTAGTACTGAATATATCCAGCAGAAATGGCAGCCTCATTAAGGGTAAGAAATGAGCATGCTCATTAAGAACTCCGCCCACAGGGAGAAGGTAGTGTTCTTCTCCTTCTGGTTTTGAGGGGCTAGCTAGAAGGTCATGACACCTCACCTGAATCCCAGGATCATGTGATACTCCCTGTGTTCTCTGTATCTGCCCTCTAAAATGTTCTTGGATTGAGAGTAAAGACCAACCTTTTTTGGAGGGGCTCACTTCCCTCCTCTCTCTATTGGTCCAGCAGGGTCCAGACAGTGCTATTCCTTTCCTCAACTCAGGAGGAAATAACACTCATCCCGGACATTCCCGGTACATTTTTATTACTTATGTGAAAAATATTACATCTTAAGCAGATTCCCAGTGATACTGGGAATTAGGCAGGTCTTGCATGCATGTGAGGATATCGGAGTCAAGAGTATTCTTATGTCACGGTTTTTCACACTGTCACACAAACAGAAAGTCAGTTTGGTTTGGTTTGCTCTTTGTTTGTTTTAAGGTAAGATCTCCATTATGTAGCCCTGATTGTCCCGGAATGTCACATGTAGACCAGCCTGGCCTCCAAATCTACAGAGATTCGCCTCCTGACACTGGGTGTGCCTGGGCAAAATGTCTTCTTCTTTTTTTTTTTTTTTTTTTTTTATTTAGTAAAGAACAAAGGAAAAAAAGAATCAGCCAGGTGTCTTAAGACTGAGAGACGAAATAGTTCAGCAGTGGAAGAATCTGCTTAATGCATGGATTTGTGAAACAAAACAAAAAGGGGGTCAGACAGCAGAATGTGCCCGGCTTGTCAAAGCCACTAAAATGGATTTTGCTTTAAAGAACAGAAACCCTTTCATCTCTGAATCCCCAGCACCAGATAAGCACCCAGAACGTGCAAGAACTCTATAAATGTTGGAATAAATTGCATCAAGATCTGAGACTGTGGAAGAAAAGGGGTCTTAGCTTGAAGGGCAAGCAATATCATGGTGATGTTTTGGAGTGAGGGAGAAGAAACTACTGGCTTCAGAGACTAAAGAAGCAAGAGAGAAAAGAATCAAGGTTTGAGGCTGTATGGCCGTCCCTGGCCAAGCATCGTTTTCTTGGTAAGGAGAAATGTAAGAAACAGCAGACACACAGCAGTCTGTGCCACACTTACACGAACTCACAGTAGATCACACCGAGGTCTGTGCCGCACTCCCCAGTGTCCCCTAAGTGGTTTATGTCCTGTAACCTGCATATGTAGCCTTTATGGCTTTCAGTTATAATATTCATTTTACTCTGAGTATAAGAGGAGTTGATTAGCAAAGAGGAACATTACAGAGACTTGATATATGTGAAACATATTCTAATATATTATTTTTTCCTTTAATTAAATTCTCCCATCCAATCGTGAGCTATTTGAGGGCAGATACCATAATGCCTTGTGTATTCCAGGTTCTAATTTACTTTGTAACCAAGGAAGAGCCTGAACGTCTGACGCTCCTGCCTCTACCTTCCAAGTGCTGAGATTATAGGCATGAGCTGCCACACTGGGTTTATGCAGCACAGGGCATAGGATCCAGAGCACCGTGCATGCGCCTTGCCAACTCAGCCCTCGTCTGTTTATTACTGGTATCCACTGCTGTGCCTGTCATATAAGTATGTTTCCCCCAAAGTAAAGCCTTGCTCTTAAGGTAGAAGTAAACCTGAGAATGGCAGAGAGCCTGGGGAGGAAGGGAAGAAACCAAGGCAATATTCGGAAGAGTTTGTGAGGTAGGTAAGCCGAGACACACAGAGTGCGATGGGAGGAAGATGGCCCAGTGATATCCACAGCTAATCTCTGGGACTTGTGACTGTGTCGCCCAACGTGGCAAAGTGACTTTGAAGATTTGTAAGAAGGTAAGAGACCTAGAGATGGGAATCCAACCCTGGATTGTCTGGGCCAGTGACATTCTAACACAGTCTAGTAACGGGTTCTTTTTATTATACTTTTATCTGTATGGGGTGAGGAGCATGTACCAGGGGGTGCATGTGAAGGTCAGAGAACAACTTGCAGGAGTCAATTTCCCCCTGCTACTAGGGGGGTTCCTAGGATCAAGCTCTAGTTGTTAGGCTCAATTGTATCCATCTTTACCCACTGAGCCATCTTACCAGTTCCATAACGTATGCTTTTTAAAGTGAAAGAATGGGGGTAGCGTGGGGACCAGTAAGATGGCTCAGCATTTTAGAGCCCTTACTGCTCTTACAGAGTTGGGTTCTCAGCACCCATGTCACACGGTGGATTACAGCCTTTACTCCAGCTCCAGGGGAATCTGTCACCATCTTCTAGCCTTCATGGGCACCTGAAAGTGTGTGTGCACATGCAAAGACACACACACACACATGCGTGCACATACTCATACACACACACATAAAATGAAAATAAATCTATTTTTAAGTGGAAGACTGAGAGAGAAGGGAAGATGAGAGGTGAAACAGATGAAGCATAGGGAAGATTCACTCAAAGCAGAGATTTGACTCCCATTTTCTGGCTTTGAAATGGAGGAAGAAGTCAAGAATGAAGGAACACAGTTACCCTAAAAGCTGGAAAACTAACTCAAAAGTGCACGTTGTCCAGTCTGCAAGCGTTGGGGGGGGGCAGTGTGCGGGGGGTGCATTGAGTTAGCCAAGGCATTTTAAGAATAATTGGTGTGTGTGTGTGTGTGTGTGTGTGTGTGTGTGTGTGTGTGTGTGTTTTCTATTTGCAGATCTGAGATAGCTCCTGGGTGGGTGCGTGAGTGCAACCGGCCAGGAACACAAAGCAGTTTAGATAAAACTACACACTACATGCAAGCATGAACTGAATGCACCCCAAGGAGCCAAAAGACCTGGAAAACAGACTGGTCCTGGAGCCTTAGGAAGGAACTAACCCAGTCAACAACTTAATGTCAGCCCATCGGGACCCTGGTGAAACCTATAGCCTATGAAACTATATGGAGAAAAAAAAAACCCATGTGCTAAGTCACTGCTGCATGTGTAGAATTTGTCATGGCTGCAGTTGCTGTAGTAAACGCATTTCTGCATTTAGGTTAGAGCCAAATTCTAAGGACAAAGAATACTAACCATGCAGAAGAGTGCTAAGAAGCAAAATCAGAAACCAGACAGCCTCTGCTTTTCATATGTAAAGTCTGCAAATTGCTCTCCTCACCTTTGAGGTTCCTTTTCCTTCTCTTCCCTTCCCAGGCAGATTTTACTTCCAGTAAAAATGGCTCTCTGGTCAACTAGCCGCACCTGAGGATGGTTTTGCTCTCCCACACAGTACTGGCTATGCTGAGGAACACAGTTAATGCTCAAGAACTAAGTGGAGAGAAATAGAGAGGAGGAGGCCTCCTTTTACAAAAGAAGAGTGTGTCTGACCATGAGAAAGCAGAGCCTGCCAGCTGGAGGAGAGAAAGAAAATAAACAGCAGAAATATACCCAAAATAGCCCAGTCCTAAGGCACGAAGGAGCTGGAAGGTTCCAGAAAGAAAGAAAATAGGATGGACTGATCAGTAGGCAGATGGACAGAGTTAATAGTCAAAGGAACCAAAGATAGAAAACTAAAAAATAAGCTCTGAACTCTTCAGATGGATCAGTTGAAATCCATGGATGCCCAATCCAACCAGCACTTGAGAACCTATGAGCAGAGGTCCACATGAGAGCACATGACACACTCGTGTGCCTGCGTTGCTTGTGGGCTGAAACTTTGTGTTTTTAAGGTCATTAGAAGCAAACAGATTTTAAAGTATCCATCCAGGAATTCTGTTCCCAGCCTTCATTTTTCCCTATCCCGTGTCCATAGACAACAGACAGGCACAACAAAGAGGCTGGACCCTGGAGTCGGGTTATAAATGCTAGGTCAGCCACTCGTTAGTTCTGTGACCTAGAATAACTGAACCTCCCCTGTGAAATAGGGAACCCTCGTATGGTCAGCACAGGGCGCTGATGAGAATAAACGAGTTCAGATGAGACCCCCCACTACATGTTCACAGTCCACACTCCCCTTGACGCCCTAGCTTGGCTTAGTATCATGAACTAATACTGTGTGGGAGAACGAAACCATCAAGTGTGGACACCCTATCCTTTGTTGTCTCTTGTCATATCTTTGGCATCCCTACTAAACCATACATTTCATAGAATCAAGAGGCAAATCTCCTGTTTCCCTTTGCCTTCCTCGTCTCATCAAAATCTCAATGATGAAATGGCATTCTATTATTCTCCAAGTGTGAGGGTTTGAATGAACCCACAGGCTCATATATTTGAATACTCAATCACCAGGAAGTGGAACTATTTGATAGAATTAGGATTAGAAGGTGCAGCCTTGTTGGAGGAAGTGGTATCACTGGCAGGGCGGTGGGCCTTGATGTCTCAAAAGCACATGCCAAGCCCAGTCTTTGTCTCTCTGTCTCTGTCTCTCAGTCTTTCTCTGTCTCTGTGTCTCTCACTCTCTATCTCTTTGTTTCTCTGTGTGTCTCTCTCTGTCTCTCTGTGTGTGTCTCTCTCTGTCTCTCTCTCTCTCTTCTTCCCTCTCTCCCTCTCTCCCCCAGCTTACAGATCTGGATGTAGGCCTCAGCTACTGCTCCAGTACCTGCCTGCCTGTTGCTATGCTGTTCATGTCCACCATGGTGACAATGATCTAAATCTCTGACACTATTAGCAAGCCCCCAACCAAACGCTTTCTCCCGTTTTTTTTTTTAATTTAATTTTACTTTTTGTTCATTTGTTTGTGTTTTAAGACAGGGTCTCTCTGTGTAGCCCCAGCTGTCTTTAAACTTTTTCTGTAGATCAGGCTGACTTTGAACTCATAGAGATCCGCCTGCCCCTGCTTCAAAGTGCTAGGATTAAAGGTGTGTGCCATCACTGCTAAAAAGTTGCCTTGGTCATGGTGTCTCTTCACAGTGACAAAAACATGAGGTTCTACAACTACTGGCAGATAGGCACAGATGTTTAAAGTATGTAACCAGTTCCCAGCCCCATTCTTTGAGCACATCACTGGTTTCTTTGGGCCTCATCTTCATATAAGTTTTCTGTATATTTGTTTCCATTGCTATGATTCTGTGTTTTGTTCCTCACCTGCCAGCTGGAAGCCTCACCTGCAATAAGTTGTTAAGACAACGTCAACAAAAGAAACAGTAATTCGGTAAGTACATCACTGGGGTGTTAGCAGGAGCTAGAGGTGACTGTCATGGCGGTCCTTGGCCTGCTCATAGTATTGCCCAGCCATGCCCTTTTGTATGATCTCCCACACCTGCCTTGAAATTTTCCAAGGAGGCTCTGTTATCAACCATCCATTTTAATTTATGCATCCCAACTCCATTCCTGATTATCAAAAATAGAAATTGACACAGGTACCTAGTGAAATCCAGGATGGATTAGGAAACTTATTTGACTATGTCCTCTAAAAGATCAATCAACTTCCCCTTTCTTCAAAGTGATCAAGTGTGTGTGTTAGTTCCCTTAACTAACATACATATTTCAATGAACAAATCTAGCTTTGGGAGATACTTTGTGTCATAAAATTTCCACATTTGTATCTCATAGCCTAGCAAAATTTTCTAAATCTCACTTAATAATACAGAACCATCAATGTTTCATTTTCCAAATAAGAACATTAAAAATTATATTTATTACCACTATAATTTTATATAATAAAGATAATTTTAATGCCAAAAAGTATAAAGGATAAAAAAATGAAGAATAATTCTTTGCCTATATATAGATGATAGAAATGATTATGAAGAAATACACACACACACACACTGCATTGGGTTTGAAGGGGTTCTTTAATTTTTCTATAGTCAGTGCTAACATTTCCTTTGGTGCTTATAAGAGGCTGTAATTGGAAATCATTTATCCATATCACTGCATCCATCGCTGGAATGCCAAAGGACCACAAGCAGAAATGGTGTCGATAAGTATGTCTTAGGAGCATCTTCACTTTCATGTGTTCTGTCAACTCTACAGCAAGCGTTGGGCTTCAGGACCACAGAAAGTGGACATGTTGGACCAGAGAGCCATAGCGTGCATTTTCCAAAGAATTGTGAATGACAACAAACTCTTCTCCACTTTTGTTTTGGTTTTTGAGACAGGATCTCAGTCTGTGGCCTAAGCTTCATGTCTTAGTAGTCAGTGTCCTATTAATGTGAAGAGACACCATGACTAAGGTGTCTTATAAAGGAAAGCACTTAATTAGTGCAGGCTTACAGTTTCAGAGGTTTGGTCCATTGTCATCATGGTGGAGCGAATGGTATAGGCAGACACAATGCTGGAGAAGTAGCTAGCTTCTACATCCAGATCCTCAGGCAGAAGGAACAGTGAGCCACTGGGCCTGGCTTGGGCTTTTGAGAACCTGAAAGCTCACCCTCAGTTGGCCTTCTTCCAACAAGGCCAACTAATCTTTTCAAATAGTGCCACTCCCTGGTGACCAAGCATTCAAATATATGCGCCTATGAGGGCCATTCTTATTCAAACCACCACGTTTCCCTAAAACTCTCTGTGGTCTCAAACTATCCATTGGCCTGCCTCAACCTTCAAGGGCCTATCTCATCATGTCCAGCCTCTATTCAGCACACTACAGCATAGAAATGCTAGAGAAGGAGGCCCATCACATCAAGTCTAAATTGCCAACAATGGCAAGACCATCAACAACCATTGCTTTTTGAACATTTTTCCCAACACAAACCAATGTCTGCTACGAATGGCCTTGAATGCAGATGTGGTCCCCAGACAGTACAGAAACAAGAAGGAATAGAGCGCCAACTTTGTATAAAGTTGATGTCTTTCCTCTGTAACTTGGTCTCCTGTCTTACTTGGTCATTCAAGTCTTTGTTCATGCCAGAGAACCAATTTGGCAATCCCATAGACGGCTGCCATGACTCTCGTCACACAGAGAACAACATGGGACAGAAGGCAGAAAGACAGTAAGAACTAGAAAACGGGGAGGATGTTGGGAAGTGCTATCTTCTGCATGTGATATGGATGCTACACTCATGAACTCACACCAGCTGCTCTCATCACGCAAAACCGACCCAGGACCAAGACAGCCAAAATCCCTACAGCGATGGTGGAGACTGTCTCAGACTCTGCCTCCTACCGAGGCTCCTGGGGGAAAGAGAATCATTTTTTCTTTAAGATGTTGCCACTGGCAGTTTTCCCACGCTCCAGCGGATGGCCCCACACCCACAACAGGGGCAGCACTGACTGAATTTAGTGAATTGGCAAAAAGAAGAGCAGGAAGAGCCAGAGGAGAAGGAAAAAACGAGAAGAGGAGGAGGCAGAGAAGGAAGAAGACATAACGTTAAGAGAGGGAGGTGCTGAGGAGAGTGTGAGGGGGGCGGGAGGTGGGAGCTGGGAAATGAATAGGATTGTATTCCATTGTACACATGTATGGAATCCTCAAGGAATACTAAAAGAATCTACAGGCGATTTCTAGTCTGGTGAGAGGGGCAGCCTTGAAGTCAGCCTCTCCTCTTGAGAAGGAAATACAGAGCCCATCCAGGAACCAGTTTCCTTACTAAACTATCTGTCTAGTCTAAAAAACAAAACAAAAACCCTCCAGTTATTATTAAAATAAGTATCTGAGCAAGGCTGAACTAACTCATCAAGCTCAGATAGAGTTCAAAACTCAGATACCCAGAGAGAGGAGATCACCTAAGGAGAGAGGGCTTCTAGAATATGGTTCTGCTCTTGTGGAAACACACACACACACGCACACACACACACACACACACTCCTTTAAGATTCCTACAGTCAAGAAGTCTTACAATCACGTGTGTCTGTAATGAGGTAAGGTTGGTGACCCCCTTCCCTGCCGCCACCACCACCACGGAGTCAATCCTCCTGAAAATGCAAAGCTACAGTAAAATGTTTGCATCTTCCAGTTTGTATAGTGTCGTATGGGTCTTCGTATGCCAGGAGTCATATGTGTGCTCATTAAAATGATTTGAACTGAACTGGGAGAAAGGAGGGCGCGAATCCGTGATAGCTGAGCGTTACCATGGTGGCTACAATTCAGAGAATCCACTGTGACACTGTAACCGCAGGGAAGAATGACCCAAATGACCACTAGAACTACTGAAGGCTGAAGCAGCCTGTTGAAGGTGAGCAGATTTGAATGTTTCTGTCTCTGTCTTCCCCTATTACTCTGTCACAGAGACTCTAAGTGAGCAGGTTGAGAAAAACAAAATGTAAAATCCATTGAGGAGAAGGGAGAAAACTGGAGCCATGCATCCCCACAGAGGGATGGGCAGGACGGCTGTGAGGGTCAGCTGTCGCACTGATGCCTGTAGTCCCTGAACTCAGGAGGATCAAGATGAGTCCAAGGCCGTCTTGGGCTATATAGTTTAGGCCAGCCTGGGCTACAGGTGAGATCCTGTCTCAAAAAACAAAAACAAACAATCAAGCAAAGTGTGTGTGACTTTAGGCAAGTGACTTACTTGATCCTGCTGTGCCTCTGTTTTTGAATGCACAAAATGAGAACCATACACAAATTAAATCAATGCACACACAAACCTCGGTAGTGAAGGTGTAGTTACATACATTCAAATGTCAACGAGGGCTCAGATTTACTGTGTATCTGTGAAAAGAGAGGATGGCAGAAGAGATAAAAATACCTGGAAGAAACTAGGTTCGTTTCACTTTTAGTTTCCTTTTTTTTAATAATTCTGAAAAGGTTAAAGCCAAAGATGGGTTACAGCAGAGGAGTTCTAACTGAATCTGGATGAATCGCACATGTCGATTCATCTCTGTATCAGAAGCCTCCTCTCTGGCTGTACTTTCAGATCTTCTTCCCGGGGCCAGAGGTTTCAGGGCGCCACTGAGGCAAGCCTTCAATCACATTCTTCCTTCCACCTGGAATTAGAAACATTGGCCAGGCAGCCACAGCTAAATGGCTTTTCTTTTCCTGGCATCCAGCTGTATTTAAAAGTCAGGAAAGGCATTTGGTTGGTTTGTGGAGAAGAGGGAAGGTGGGGGTTGAGGGGCAGCAGAGAGAGGAAAAGCAAGGGTTTCTGGAAACAGCTCCTTCCTGGGAGCAGAGATTAGTTAGGAAAGCCAAGCATCCTTGGCCGGGGATCCGGGGACTCTCCTCACTCCCAGCCCCCAGGGACTGACACTTGCCACAGGGAAAGTTGAAAACACTTCTCAGAGTAGTCTAGACATGCGCCATATGGCTGTGTCCTCGGAAACTTCCATGCGGATCCCAGTACCGTGGCTCCTGGAGAGACTTGGTTGCTGCAAGGTCCACAGGAATCCAGAGAGAGAGAGTCACAGGGCCCTGGGGATGACCATGGGGCTTCCGAATCCCGGGAAACATTCAGGGAAAACCTAGGAGTGGCCCTCGGAGTGCCACAAGCCTGGGGCCTTCCTGGCAGAGCGGATATCTCTATTCCTGCAGCCAAAAGTTCTAAAGAAAGAGGTCCCTCGGGGACTCTAATGAATGCTGTGCTCCAGCACGGCCAGCTCAGCTCAGCTGTTTGATTAATGTCACATGAGAAGACTTGAGGCAATTTTAACATTTGAGCAAAATCTTTACAGGGTGTCTGCCCTGGATGAGATCTGGCGCCTCACACCCCACCGAGGAAACTACAAGCCTTCAGGGAGATGGGAGGGGGGAGAATCTTCTGCAGCCTGGGCCAAAAGAAAACCTGCGAAGGGTCTGTCTCTGCCTCCGCTCTTGAATCTTGGGGACACTGCAGCCAAGTCCTGGGAGCCCACTGAGGCTCCATCTGCTGCTTGCCAATTCTCTCCGCTCCAGCCAGGAGGAGGGGGAGGGGCCCCCAGCTGTTAGGTCGGGTCCCGCCCTGCTATTGGCTGACACCTTTTCAAAAGCTTTTATGAAACTGCTGTTGCTGGGAAGCAGCTGAAGCCATTTGCCCTGGAAAATGGAAGGAAGCAGGTGTGACCATTCACCCCAACCTGACCCCCCAAACATTCGCCCCGCCTCCTCTGCCGGGTGCCTTACTTTGTTCCTGTATCCCTCTATGAGCCCAACCATCCCTGGGTGGCGTAAATATTTCTCCCCACTAAACGCAAGCAAGAACATTATTCTTGGATTTTTTCCTCGAGGAAAGGAAGTGCGGTTCAGGGACGAGTTCCAGGGGACACCTTGGGATGATCCTGGCTTCGGAGGTGCAGAACGGATCATCCATCTAATCTTCGGAGCTTTCGTGAAATGGAGGCTTGGGGAGACCCAGAGCTTTTCTTCGCTTTCTTGTTTTAGTAAGCGCACAAAGACGAAACACGCACCCACAAGTTGATGGAATCTCTGTTACCTAACAAAATGTATTCGAAAGAGATTTAAATTCTAAATTTTGCATTTTAAAAGACTCACAACTGTCTGATTTGATAGAAACAGCCAGAGGACTACTGACTTTGGAGAAAATGAATACACTAGAAAGAAATAATTCTTTGAGGCTTCATAATGAGTAGTAGGATTCAAGGTCAAGTTTTCCAAATCTGAGTCTAGTATTCTTTGCAGACACCTCCATTTACATGTTTATATATGTGTGTGCATTTACCATGTGCCATATTATATACATGCATGCATATATATGTATATGTAATATATATATATATATATATAATACACATAATATATACATTAATGCACATATAGTTTCGCCTGTTGAGACAGGGTCACACACTATAGCCCTGCCTCGCATGGAACTTACTATGTATTCCAGGCTCTCCTTGAACTTATGGCAAACCTGACTCAGTTTAAGCATCTCAGTTTTAATGAATGAATTCTATACACTATATATCATCATAACAAATCTATCATAAAAATTATCCAATGTGTCATTTTTCTTGTCAAAACATGGTATTTAGGCCTTCTTCACACAGCTGTAGCTCTGCCCCAAAGGCAAGCTAAGTGAGCCCGTAGCACCAGGGTGGTCCACAGCAAGGTGGTCCACGACAGGGTGGCCCACGGCAGGGTGGCATTTGAACTGACTGGCCATAGAGAAGCAGAGTTTATGTTTGAGCAGAGTTGTGACATCATAGCAGAAGCAGTATATGAAACGTCACTAGGCAACAAGGTGCAGACCACAGCAGGCAAGTGAAAGTCACCAGCTCCGTATACCATATCCATGCCCAAGCTTCCTTTGGGACAGTTGTAACTTTGTGTCCCTAAAGCACAGGATGTGTCATAGAGGAGGATCCTAGGATGCCCCAGATCTTCCCTACTTTGCTGTGTGGTTCTTGGATTTTAATATTTGTGTAAGGTGGGGCATGATGGTACACACCTTTAAGCTCAAACTGTAGGAGGCAGAGGCAGGCAGATCTCTGTGAGTTGGGAGCCAACTTGGTCTACATATTGCGTTCCAAGCCAACCAGAGCTACATAATGAGATCCTGTCTCAAACATAAACTAGTTCATTAATTATTTGTCTTAGTATCTCAAACGACAAGAAGTCAACCAGCTAACCTGACAAAGAGGAGATCATTAAGATCCAAACTTAATGAAACTATTTACATTGTCTATGACTTTCTATATAAAAACAAATTTTCCAATAACTCTATAGTGATTGAAAACAAAGATCTCATGTAGCCCAGATTGGTCTCAAATCCACTACGTAGTCAAAGATGATTTTGATTTTCTGGTCCTCTTACCTCAATCTCCCAAGTGCTAGAAGCTAAAATTTAGGACCACCTGGTTGCTAAACTTAAGTGTGTGTGTGTGTGTGCATGTGTGTGTGTGTGTGTGTGTGTGTGCGTCTGTATGTGTGTGTATAAGAGAAAGAGAAAGAGACAGAAACAGAGACAGAGAGACAGAGACACAGAGAGGTATGGGTTTGTGTCAAGTATCCATGTACGGATGCGGCTATAGAAGTGGAGAGTCAATGTGCGTTGTCTTCCGCAGCCACACCCTGCCTTATTTTTTGACACACTGTGTCTCCTGTACCTGGAGCTTGTGATTCAGCTCTGTTGACTGGCCTATGAGCTCCAGGGTTTCTTCACAGCCCTGGGGTGACAGATGCGTGCCTACCACTATACAGTCTTTATGTGGCTCCTAGAGATGCCAATTCAAGCCAGCACTTTACCAACTGAGCCATCTCCCCAGCTCAAAATTCAATTCTTTAACTTTGTTATTTAAGCCCTAAATGGTCATCGTCATGGGAATTTCACAGCAAGTCAAAAGCATAGGTCACTGAGAGATAACTCAACATATTGAAAGATGAAAACTTGGCTCATCAAGTTTGATCAAAGATGCTCAAACCTACTGTCCTTACCTCACTGTCCACAGTGACCACAGCATAGAACCCAGTGAGCCACTTCTATGGGGAGCACAACAGGTGGGTCATTGGAATGTTTGCAGTGACAGAAGGCCAGGAGCACTTGGGGTGTGGTCTCATCTGTGTTCACTCGGCATCACCTAGCTCCCTTTTGATCCGTTTAGTACCTATTACCTGTGGCGTCATCTGCAACGTGGCCGAGGTGGGTGTTCTGAATGGCCCGGACTGTAACAGATACAGTTCTGAGCCTGTGTTCCAACCCAAATTGTCCAAAGGTTCTCCTAAACTCTTCCAGTTCTCTCTAAGAGTGGAACATTCCCTCCTGCCACTCAAATTTTGGGTAAGATGCCTGTGTAATAGCAAAAGCTACAAACCAGGAGCTCCCTTGGCAAAGCTGGAAAACTTATGTTATCTCAAGAGAAGATTATATATACTACTGGGAATAACGAACTACTAATGTCCTCAAAATCCTGATGCCACCCACACTGCACCCCGAACCCGTACTCAAGAGGCGAGGCAGCAGCAGGCGCACTAACCTCTAGTGTGGAGTGGGGCCTAGGGGTATATTTGCATAGCCTTAAGAGAAGTAAAAGAGTGTCTCTTGGTTTTGTGTCAATTCACCACAATTATTGAGTTTTTATGGCTGAGTTTTCTGTTTCATGGTCAAAGCAACCTCAGACTTTCTTCCTCTGTTCTAAAGAGGAATAAGGAACCAATACCAATTACAACCTGATTAGCTGAAAAAATTGGGCCAGCATAGGGTCACGGATAATAACCTTGGAAGATTCTGCAAATCATTTAACTGAGCCTCTGTCCTACATTTGCTTCTGTGAGTACGGTTCAGTGTCCACTCACCACTCTAATTAACTCTCTGTTTACATTCCTTCAGTACACGCTAGCAGAGAAGTCGGGGAGGCACATTGTCGTTGTTATCAAGTGGGCTGGGTTATGTTGAGAGAAACTGCTTTGAAACAAAACTTTGTGGGAGTTAAGCCACAAATTGCATGCTTCACTTAATAAATATTTATTGAACATCAACAAACGGCAAGACATAGCACTTGGTTTCACGGGAGACGTAAAGAGGAGTGAGACCATCTTCACTGTGAACGAGCTTGTCATCTTCTTAGGAGGTGTCTTAGTCAGTGTTCTATTGCTGTGGAGACATACCATGACCAAGGCAACTCATAAAATAAAGCCCTTAACTGGGGCTGGCTCACAGTTTCAGAGGTTTAGTCCATTACCATCATGGTGGGGAGCACGGCAGCATCCATGCAGACATGAGGAGCCAAGAGTTCTACATCTGGATCTGCAGGCAGAAGGAAGAGAAAGCCACTGGGCCCTGGCTTGGGATGTTGCAACCTCAAAGCCCAGCCCCTAGTGACACACTTCCTCCAGCAAGGCTACTCCTACTCCAACCAGGTCACACCTCCTATTCCTTCTCACCTATGTGCGTTCCTAGTTAAGTTGACATATAAAATCAACCATTATAATATTTTTTTAAAAAGCAAAAGCTGCCTTAGCTTTGCAGTAGGTAAACAGACTACAGAGTCTAGGAGTGGTCCATAATATCTATCAAATTATTAATACTAAGATAGAAGTATGTATTTACAGTAGATAGAAGCAAATGGCAACATAAATTAAAACAATGGTATAAGTAATATGAAGTCTCTTTCGAAAGCATGCTCTGTATAGAAAAATTGTCAGACCCTTTTAATTATTACAGAAGGTTCCAGAGGCCCAGAATTCCTCTCACCACCCTACATGGGGGCATCAGTAGCCTCCTACTTCAACTGCTTCTCCTGAAATGATGGGTTTGGGAGCAAGTCAAGTGTAGAGCAGCAGATGCTGAGGCCTCCCCGGTACCAGATTCAGTTCCCCAGCATCATCTCAAGAATAGACTCTGTTGTTCAACTGATGCTCTTAACCTAAGCTAGGGAAGCTGCAGAGGAGAGATCTGAAGATCAAGGTGCAGAAAGTAATTAACCACTTAAGTAAAATATTCTAAAATGTCTAGAATCAGTGTGTGTGTGCGTGTGTGTGTGTGTGTGTGTGTCTCCCCAGCACAATGCCTTCTTCCATGGCCTGACCCCTACAGCTAATGTTGGTTTACATCAAAATTCATTTGTATCAAAATCTAAATTCCCTTGAGGTAGTAGCAGTTGAGGCAGATCTCCCCAGGATCTCAGCTTCCTCTCTCACCCAAGGTATTGACAGAAACAGCAAAAGATGGTAGCTGAGAAGACCGTATAAGAAAGGCCTCAGAAACAGAGGCTGAGAGCCCAAGGCAGCCCTTTTCACTTCACTTTGCTTGGAGCAGCTCCAGCTGAGGAATGTGGCCTCTTGCCCACTAAGAAAGATGAAGCCAAGTATGGCTTGAGCCAGCTTTCTAAGAACGCTGGCCTCAGGAACGTGTCTTTGAATGTAATCCAAGTGCAAAACAGGGTAGAGTGTGCCAGAAACTCAAGACTTTTTGTTAACATCTGTCAAGCCACCCTTAGACTTCTTTTTCGCTCCTTGGCATCCTACCACAACAGTAGCATTCCATTAAGCCCCTAACCTGGGGCCAGAGCATCTCTATGGTGTGAATAAGAAACGTTCAAGGGTGGAGGTGCTGAAGACTTAGTCATCATAATCAATAAATAATGCATATTAGGTACCCTCCTATATGGCAACATAGTGTTTAGCTTTTTTTTCATGGTATAGTGGTTTGAATGTAATGTCCCCCAAAAGTCTCTGGCATTTGAATGCACAGTCTCCAGTTGGTGGTTGTTTGGGGAGGTGTGGTCTTGCTGGAGGAAGTAAGTCATAGGCTTTGAGATTTCAAAAGACACACTCATGTCCAGTGTGCTCTCTGCTTCCTGTTTACGGTTTGACAAGTGAGATCTCAGCTGCTGTTCCAGCTGCCTGCCACCTGCTACATCCACTCCACTGTCACAGACTCTTAACAATCTGGAACTGTAAACCCCACATTAACTCTTCCTTCTCTAAGTTGTCTTGGTGATGGCATTTTGTCACAGCAATAGTAACTAAAGGGAATGGATTCTTTTTCTCAGTCACCAGAACTCTTGAGCTAAGTCTGCTCTTAAGCAGATAGTAAAGCGAAGGCACAGAGAAGTTGGATATTGTGTGTAGACACACGACTTGAACTAGTGCAGCTAGAACTAAGCTCGTGCAGTATGGGCTCTTAGCCAAAAGGCTAAGCAGCAACGACCCTTACAATGAAGAGCCAGACCAGCAGTAGGAAAACATCTACTTCCCTCTATGGCTTCCTCTCAGTTTCATCCCTTACAATGTGACTTGACACACTCATTCCTTCCTACTCCTTCCAAGGTAGCAATGGGTAAGACAAGGATTCTATTGTGTCCTTGAAGCAAATTCATGAAGGAGAGACAGACCCAGCACCCAGACACTTTTAATTCTAGTGCAATAAAGTTGCCCTCTTAACAGAGGAGAACTTGGGCTCCACCCTCTCCTAATATGAAGTAATGGTTCTGACAAGAGGCTTGAGGCCATCGGTAGACTGACAGCATAATACCCATGACCTTGGAGTGTGCCTTTCAACTGCAGAAATAAGGGCAGGATAATTTTAGCCCAGCCTCTCCTTTCCTCCTGCCAGGCTGGCTCCCAGATAGAGGCTGATTATGTCCCTCTGCATTGAAGCCCTTAAACCCTGCCAAGAGCCACAGCCCTCAAAGTTCAGAGAATGAGTTTAGATCTCCCAGGGCATAGGACTTGGGGTAACCACCAGCTGTGGACCTGTATTCCAGATCTGC
Source organism: Grammomys surdaster (assembly GCF_004785775.1). Lineage (NCBI taxonomy): Eukaryota > Metazoa > Chordata > Mammalia > Rodentia > Muridae > Grammomys > Grammomys surdaster. The sequence continues at coordinate 4,062,851 of NW_021604700.1, read as the reverse complement.
TGAGTCTGCAGGAAGCCACTTCCTCCTTGACCACTGGCAGAAGGGGGTGACCTCTGAACTGCTAAGGAGACACTACTGCTCCTGGGGTGTGTTCAACAAGACTCCCTTCTGAAGCAGCGATCAGATCTGAAGAGGCAGGAAGTGGAAGAGATAAAAAGGGCCTATTTGAGATGCCCAGGTAAAGACACCGTTAGCAGTGCCTTCTCTGCTTCTGGACACCTTCTCTTTTCCGTCTTCGATTCCAGTATTTCTTCTGCTTCCTAGTTTTCTATTTCTGCCTCTACAGATGTGCTTTTATTTAGTGTGTAGCTCAAGATCCTTTTTAGAGCATTATCCATCTTTCTCTCATATTCTCAATTTTCTAGACCTTATTGGTGGATGGGAAAACCCCAGGTCTCTACTCTAACTCCTTTCTCTTGCTTCAGCCTGGCTCTCTGCCCACTAAAGTCCAGGCCTAAGTGATGACTGGCAGGAAAGGCTGAATAATCTGAACTGTGAAGTGCACACATGCACACACCCTTCACTCTCAAGTCAGAAACCTCTCTCACAAATGCCAGAGCCTACTGATGATAATGGCCTTTCATTCTCTGGCTACAGCCTCCACGGAGATGAGGTACCTCACTCATAATAATCTTTAGAACTCAAGGACTGAGATCCCTTAGCTCTGGGTGAATCGTAAGTGACTCCACAGAGCCACGGATGGCCAAAGGGTAGGCCAAGTGTTGCTAATTAATGACAACTTACCTCAGTGACACTCCTCCTAGTTGGCATTCAGGGTTTTAAGACATTATCTCTATTTCCTGCTTTTAAGACAATGGATGCAGAGCTGATCATGATGACAAGGCTCACTCTAATTCTTTAACGTTACCAGTTTTTGCTTATGTGTTTTATGAACTTGAACAATCTTGGCTCCTCTTTGCCTGCATTTCCTTCATCTATAAAGTAGAAGAGTAAAAACTCCTGGGAGAAGGGATGGGGCTGGGTTGACTAAAACTGAGGACATGTGGAAAATCCTTATGAAAACCCACTACTTTGTAAGTTAATTTTAATTATATATCTATTAGATATATATTTTTAAAGAAGGCATCTTCACGAAGGCATCTTCATGAGTACCAACATAGGTACTCTTCATGGATAGACAGCACTGGTCCCAGAAGTCATGGATCATTAAATAAAAATCTCAGTACCAGGCATACCGTATAAGTTATTGGCCAGGGGGGCACAGAGGCCCCCAACACAACACAGAATATTGACAATGCCCTTGATTGTCCATCATAACTACATGTTTAGACCCTATTGCTGAAGATACTACACACTTGGCTAAAGGGCATAGAGGAATCAAACAGAAAATGACTGACTCCCTGTCATTTTCATAGCGCCAGCTGCTAGGGATGAAGAGTCACCCAGAGTCTTGCCCAGGCTGTTATCACCTAACACAGCAAACCCTGTGTGCCATAATCCTGACCTGATAGGCAAGATATACCCATCAGTACAATAGCAGAAGGAGTATTATGAGGATAACCAAATGACTTCGGTTTGGGTTTGAGGCCAGCTCCATAGGAGAAAACTCCTGACTGAGACTGGAAAAGCCACGGCTGGTGTGCTCACAGGTCACTTCCTTCTAAATACTTATGCCTATAGATTCGCACAGATCTCAACTTTGACCAGGTTTCTATTCTGTACTTGGCAACAGAAGCTCATAACTGGTCAATGAGCTGAGAATTAGTGACTGTTGAGTGCTCTGCCCTAAATGGGTCATCCTATTAACCCACCACCACCAAGACCCATGGATCAGCATAGACAGGGGACAGAACAAATGTAAGAGTTAGAGGGCGGAGAGGAGGGCTATAAAATGCTCCCTTTTGGACATGACAAGGATGTTGCACTCACGAAATCACAGCAACTATGATTTCACCTACATGAGTCCTGTACAGGATCAAGCCAGTCAGTATTCTGGCATGGTGGGGAGGGACTCATAAGGCTCCACCTCTAGCTGAGGAGTGAGTAATTGGCACTTGATAATAGAGATTTAATTGTCTTTAGGGTGTGGCCTCTGGTGGGCTGCCCATACTCCAGTTAATGGGCTCATACCCATGCTGGTAACAGTAACTGGGCTTAGTGAGCTGTTAAAGATAAGAAGGAGGTCAAGGAGGAAGAGGAGGAGCAGGAGCTGGAGGAGGAGGAAGAAGAGATAATGAAGATGGGAAGATGATGTGTTGGGGAGGAGTTCAGAGAGGAAGAGGAGGGTAAATGGGGGTAGATATGATCAAAATATGTGTGTGTGAGTATGTGTGTGTGCGCGCGTGCACCCCCCCATGAGCACACAAAATCACTAAAGAATAAATTTAAAAATTATTTTATATTTATCCATCTCTCAGAGCCATTTTATAAAACAAATGTGCAACTCTTAATTTTCTGCTACAAGCAACAGAACGAGCTCCAGGCAACTTAGCCAATGACACACTTTCCATATTCAAAAGAAAAATAGGATACTCGGGTCACAGAAAAGCCAGGACCAGGGAAGACTCTGGGTCTCAGGACAGGAAATTTCTTCAAGACAGCCCTGTCTGGACTAACACTCTGCAGTCATTGTCCACCCTTGTTTCCCTCAACTTCATGTTTCCTAGTTACAAGAAAAGGAAGGCGGCATGCTTGCTTTAGCAGAGGCTCTCTTTACAGTGGAAGACAGAACTATGATTTACAAGAAGAAGGATTAAAACAAGGCCCATAGCTGGGGACAATGACACACACCTTTCATCCCAGCACTCAGGAGACAGAGGAGGCAGATCTCTGTGAGTCTGAGGCCAGCCTATCTACATAGAGAGTTCCAGGCCAGGACAGCCAGAACTACATAGAGAAATCCTGTCTCAAAAATAACATAAGGCCACCAGGCGGTGGTGGCGCACACCTTTAATCCCAGCACTTGGGAGGCAGAGGCAGGCGGATTTCTGAGTTCGAGGCCAGCCTGGTCTACAGAGTGAGTTCCAGGACAGCCAGAGATACACAGAGAAACCCTGTCTCAAAAAAACAAAAAACAAAAAACAAACAAACAAACAGTCTACCATTACCATAGGAACAAAATAAGAGGAGTCTTAAATGACCAAACCTCAAATTCTCATCACATCTGCAAGTTAACAGCCCTCCTCACCTACCCTGCTCATTCCTGAGTGTGGGTTTCACCTTCCTGCTGGCCTGTGACATGATTGACATCACCCAACCACAGCCTCACCACACGTCACAGGCATGCCTCACCATCTTCACACTGCAGAGTCTGCTTCCCCAGGGTCCTTTTTGCTCACACTTTTCCCTGGTCCCAGACAATCTCCAACCCTGCCCCATGGCCCTGTATGGCCTGCAGTGTCCTCCTCCCCAAGGTTGTGACTATGTATGACCAATAAAATACTGGTGATCTCATTCTGGTGTCAGGATTCAGCTATCCCAGGCCCTAAGTCAGGGATCGCTCCCTTCCCAATAAGGAGAGAGGGAGACAAAACCAAAGGAAACCAAAGGTCCCGCAGGATTACACTCATGGGAAGATGTGTGGGTCTCAAAGGAAAATCAATGTGTTGTTATCAGAAAATCTGGAGGAACAAAGAACAGCCAGTGTCCTTTCCAAGCATCCTGACACAGGCTTTCCGTGGTGCCCAAGAAATACAATTTTGGGTTTTTTTGTTTTGTTTTGTTTTTTTGTGTCTTGTTTTAAGACAGGGTCTCTATAGTAAGACTGACCTCCAAATTTACAATCCTCCGGCCCCAGCTTCCAGAGTGCTGAAATTACAGGCCTACGCCACTATGCTCCTCTAAAAGTGATTAAGATTTTTAATATTACATAGTAGTCCTGTTTCCACACTGTCCTAAAGGTCAGCTAAGTCTGCGGAAAGATGCTTCGACTGCTATCTCTTTCATTTTATTGATTAGGCTTTGTCCCCATCCCCCACCCCCACAACCTTTCTCCATTGTCTTCAAGCCTGTGCAGTGATGGACATCAGGAAATCTAACAGTATAGGCATCTCACAAGTGCCTCAAGTGTGAAACAAAGGTGTTGACAGAGTCCCTAGTAAGAGACTCCTGGTCAGACAAGTAACCAGGGGCCCAAGCAATGGCGCAGACAGGCATCTTGCTCTACAAACCAAGTCAATCAGCCTAAAATACCTTCCTCTGGAAGTAGACAGATGACAGTCCCTAAGCCAGGGATTGTTCTGTGTGGCTCTGATCCCAGCATTTAGAAAGTAAGCAGAAGGACCTTCAAGGTCAGTCTCAACCATAGTGTGAATTAGAGGCTAGCCTGGGTTACATGAGAAAGAACAGAGAAGGAGAAGGAAAAGGAATAGAGGGATAGCCCATGTATACACCACTGATGTTTTACACCCCAGATAGATTAAAAATTCTGTCTCTGGCAAGGAGTGGCCTTTTTAGTAGACAGTGTAGCTGCTTCATTCTAATCACAGGTGACAAGGAGAGTCCTCTGACCCCAAGCGTCAACCTGTTGTCTATCATTCTGTCATTAAAATGTCATTCTTCCAGATTTCAAGAGTCTCCTTCCAAATGGCACAGGCCCCACTTTGTCAGCAAGTACTTCACCTTTTCGAAGGTTTGCTCTCCTTAGCAGAGACCAAAATAGAACACATACTGGGTACCTGAGTGGAAGCGGAACACCTGACTAGGACAGGACCCAGGAGAGAGAAAAGGAGGACTGAAAAATGGCTGGGGACTCACACCACTGGCAAACATCAAGGCTACTAGTCAGTGGACCAGTGTCAGCCAGCTCTGCTCCCACCTTGTGCAGAAACAGCCTATCTCAGTGATACCTCCGCAACCTGGCCTCAACTTACCCATCTACTGGAAGCCTGAGAACTTGACATCTATAGAAATACAATAGCCTGGGATACCAGACAAGATTCCAAACCTTCCAGATGTGCTCAACACCTGGGCTCTCGGTTCCTTGAACACAGGAAACCTCAGCCCTATCTTTCCATTTTAACCCTTATTTTCCTTCACCACCACCCCCCACCATTCTAATATTTTTACTTCATATTCTTCTTGTGAAGGTGCATATAAGATCTTTATGGCAGCAGAGTAGGAATAGCAGCAGCAGTAAGTGCCACCACTTTTGAGAAGATTTATTAAATGTTGGGAAATTGATTAGTACTATAACTCCTTGCAAGTGAACTCAGTATTCCATTGAAGATATCTAACTCCACAAATAGAAAAACGAAGAGCTGGGAATTCAGTTCGGGCTCCAAAAGCTTCAGACACATCTGCTGTCTTTGAAAAAGAATGTGGCAGTTGTGCCATCATGTCTTAATAATGCTGGGAAGGCTAGCCTCACTCTCGTCTTGTAAAGGACCCAAAAAGTGTTGTGGTTTCTTGTGACTGTTTTAGTCAGGTTTTCAGAATTTAAACTCTTTGACATCAGTCTGTGCCACACTTACCACATGTGATGGTTTGTATATGTTTGGCCCAGGGAGGTTCAGCCTTGTTGGGGTAGGTGTGTCACTGTGGGTGTAGGCTTTAATACCCTTGTCCTAGCTGCCTGGAACAGTTTTCTCCTGCTGTCCTTCAGAACAAGATATAGAACCCTCAGTTCCTTCTGCACCATGCCTGCCTGGATGCTGCCATGTTCCTGCCTTGATAATAATGGACTAAACCTCTGAGCCTCAGCCCCAATTAACATTGTCCTTATAAGAGTTGCCTTGGTCATGGTGTCTGTTCACAGCAGTAAAACCCTAACTAAGACACCCCAGGACCCAGGTCTCAGAGCTCTGGCACCTAAGAAAATCTTTTCCATTTGTGTTTGATCCCAACTCTGAGTATCGCTTGCCTTTTTTTTTTTTTTTGAGTGCCCTTATTGATGTATCTTCTCAATGTGTTCCCATATCACCCACAGCTTGAACATAAAAATGTCTGTGCCTTAGAACACCATATGAATAGCATTTACACCTTTTAAAGCTGTGGGCATCTTTTAAAATACCCACATTTTATAATAAACAATACCATTTAGGGTGTTCTAACATAGAAGTATTCTTTTCCTTCTGTTCTTCTATTGTAGTCATGGAGACCTCGGAGTTGGTTGAAATGAACAGACAAAATTAAAAGCAGCATAAAAAGTTGGTGGCAAATAATGCTGACAGCTTCTGCCTCAGCTTTTCGTGTCTGAGGATGTCAATCATTCTTCAGGCATTACCTCATTCTGGTCTCGCCCTAGGGTAGGAAGTAGGCAGGTGCTCTCTTGGTCTGAAAATGCTCACAAGACTTCAGCAAAGAGGAGAAGGGGATGGCCTGCGGTCACGAGAACGGAAGTTGAAATATGAAGGATGCCTGTCACCCCATCAGAGTGGCCATACTAATTATTTGAATTTAATATTTAATCAGAAAGCAACTAAGACTAAATCTAAGGTCACACTCTTGAATTTGCTGCCAAAAATAAGTAGAAGGACTAGTGAGGTAGCTCAGCAGGCAAAGATGCTTGTCACAAAAATGTCTGCTACCATGCCTAATGACCTGAGCTAGATACCCAGGCCCCATATGATGGCGTAAGGAGGACCAACTCCCCCAAACTGTCCTCTCTTCCATACTCAAAATAAAAAAAAATAGTTTAAAAAATTAAGTTGTGTATTGGTTTTGGTTTCTAAGGAATGAAAAGAAACAAACAAACAAACCACTTCCCAGCCTGCTGCGCGTCACTCACCTTGGAGAGAGCAGCTGTCTAAATACCGCTCGCTATCACCACAGGATGTCTGTAAGACACAAATATGATCAATTTACTCTGCATTGACCATGGAATGAACATGAAACTTCCTGCTGACACACGTAGCCTCTGGGATTTGATCTCTTGCCTACTTTCCTGTCTCTTCGCTCACCCAACCCCCACTGCCATGTTGTAGTTATAACATGCTATTAGCAGTTATTTAAACAGCTACGTCGCTATTCAAACCATTTCCTTTGCCTGAAAACATCATTTCTCCCCTACAGCACACATTCCATCCCAAGCAGGCCAGGAAGGCCTTTTTGAGTCAATCAATCTTTCCCTCTTGTGTGCGTGCTCTCTCTCCCCCCTTCCCCCTCTCTCCCTCTTTATGAACATCTTTTCTTTTCTTTCTTTTTCTTTTTTTTTTTTTTTAAGGCAGTGCTGGTATCACAGGCCAGTTTTTGCATGCCAGATTTACACCATTCTGGTGACTGAACCAAAGGCTTCATTTGTTCATACTAGCCAAGCCCTGTACCGACTGAGCCATGGTTACTTTTTGAAGGTAACTTTTATTTCAAAAGGACTACGTGAGCAATATGTTTTTGAAATAGGGATACAAACAAGGAAATTAAAGGTATACCCGATCCCATTCCCTAGCAATAGGTCCTGTTCATATTTTGTTTTCTATGCACACATTTTCCGCCACACCAGCACAACTTCTGAGACAGTGAGAATGCCAGTTCCTATAAGAAGACTTCTTTCTTACCTTTCCTCCCCCTTAGCTTCCCACAGGCAATCTCACTACTCCCAGCCAGCCTTCAGGTTGCAGCTTAAATGTCTCATTGGATTCAGGCCTTCCCTGGTCCCCATAGCAAACTCCACAGCCCAGCACTCTCCCACGAGCATATCCCTTTCTCCTTGCCTGACTTCACCTGAATTTGGAATCGGACACATAAATAACCAAACTTCTCTTCATCCAGGATTTGGCATCTTGCTAGTTCATTCAGGAAAAACAAAAATGGCTGCTTTGCCCCTCCGCTGCCAACACAGAGAGAAGACAGACATAAGTAGTATGATTAAAGCCTGTTATGTCACCATAAGCTTTCAGCATTTCAAAGGCACAGGCTTGCACATGAGGCAACTAGCACAGGAGAACATCACAGAACTAGCACAGGCTTGAAAGTTTGGTTCAGTAGGTCTAACATAGTAAGCTACATTGAGTCTTCCATCCGGGGACCATGCTTTGAAAAATCCCAACTTACACCACAATCTGCTGGGGCTGGGAGAAGCAGGAGTGACACAGAGCTTGGATCTTAGAGTGTAGAAGTCAGGGCTGAAGAGATCGCTCACTGACTGCTCTTCCAGAGGTCCTGAGTTCAATTCCCAGCAACCACATGGTGGCTCACAACCATCTGGCAATGGAGTCTGATGCCCTCTTCTGGTGTGTCTGAAGAGAGCAATGGTGAATACATAAAATAAAGAGAGAATAGAAGTCAGCCACAGTGAAACAGAACAACGGCTAGACAGCCTCACAGGCACCAAAAACCAGAATTACGTTGATTTGCTGTCCCAAATAACCATGTTTATCATGCCCATTTGCCAACTAGAATATTGAGACTCGGAATAATCAATAGTCAAACCACTAGTGAGTCCAATAACGTGGATTTACACTTCTATTTGTGTGGCTCTTAATGGCCAATACTCTTGCCAAAGATTTATTTTGGGGACCTGGGTTTGAATACTAGCCCCATGGCTCTTTTGGCCCTCAGATTATGGTCCAATATCAAGTACAGATGACATCGGGTGACTTTGTTTTAGTGATAATTACAGTTTATTGGAAAGTTAATGTGTTTTAGAAACAGGCAGAAAATTATGCTTAGTGCTTGTGCGAGTTAATAAGCCACCTCATCTATCCAACTTCAACTTCCTCAAAGACATAAAGAACATCTAACATTCACCTCAAGAAATTTAGAGCCAGTGGCTAAGGAGATGGTTCAGTTGGGAAAGTACTTACTACATATGGAAGTCCTGAGTTCGGCCCCAGGCATCCACATAAAAACTCAGCACTCAGCATAACCCCAGCAACACGGAGGCAGACACAGGAGAATTCCTTCAGTTCCATGGACAGCCAGCCTAGCAGAATCAGAAAGTTCCAGGTTCACTGAAAGAGCCTGTCACAAAAAATAAGGTTGAGAGCAACTGACAAAGATGTGGCATTAATTTCTAGATGCTGCATACTGTACCCATGTACACCATAGAGAGGGGAGGGGAGCAAGGAGAGGGGGAAGAGGGGAGACAGAGAAACGGAAATTGATAGATAGGTTCAGGGCTAATGTGTAGTTAAACACTGTGTCTCTGACAAAAGACATGTGGATAACTCTCATTACTACTGCCAGCTCTGTGACTTAGGAAAATCATCTATAAACCAAGGGCCTTGCAGAACACCTAGGAAGCCTAACCAGACTCTGAGATAACAGAACACATAGCCTTCTACACTGGAGCCACATGCGATTAAATGAAAAGCACACAGTGTCTAGAATAAAGTGAAAACCACTCTTCTCATCAACAGAACACCGAAGCTGATGCTGGAAGGGGGGTGGGAAAGCAGAAGAGGCTACTAGAAGAGGCTTCCCAGTGGAAAAGTGGCAGACTCGTCTTTCTTTCTCAAGCTGAGAGTTTCTCTTTCCATCAATGACTCTGAAGTGCACTGTGGCAATGAGGTGGCGGGTCTAACCTGTGGCAATGAGGTGACAGGTCTAACCTGGAGCACAGGTGGAATCTGCTCTGCAGTTGTTGTCATCACTCACACCCCATCCAAGATTAAAACTAAGTCTGGTGCTTTGAGGTCTTTAAATTAGAAGTCCCTGCTACTGGATCTTCACCCACACTAGCAGTCAATCTCAACTTTTGTTTTGTTTTTTTTGTTGTTGTTGCTTTTTTTGAGACAGGGTTTCTCTGTGTATCTCTGGCTGTCCTGGAACTCACTCTGTAGACCAGGCTGGCCTCGAACTCAGAAATCCACCTGCCTCTGCCTCCCAAGTGCTGGGATTAAAGGCCTGTGCCACCACCGCCCGGCCCTCAATCTCAACTTTTATCCTTGCCATGTTTCCTTCAAAAAACATACCACTATCCAAAATGACAGCATCTGTTTGTCTGTCAACTATCTCATCCTCCTGTGAGAATGTAAACTCCAAGAAAGGAAAAATGTTTCTTGTCTTTAACACTGATGTGTCTGCCTTCGATCACAGGACAGTCCCTGGTGTATACTGGATTAGCCACTGATTACATGTGTATTGAATACATGAAGACATAAATCCATGGTTATTTAAATAACAGAAACAAACGCATCTTTTTCTCCAAAGTGTAATTTTCATCGAGTGAGACAGTAATCCAATTATCCTAATAATATACTTTGTTGTATTTCACCAAGGAGAGCAGCTGCAAAGGACTTAGCTTAAGAACTTAAACTCATGTTTGAGTTTAGCCTTGTCTAAACTGACCAGGGATGTAATGACCCTCACCTGAGAGGCCAAAACACCCCTGGCAGAGAATAAGATCTGAGAGACAGGAGACATGTAAGAAAGCCTCCAGGGCATGCCAGTGTTAAGCTGTTTCTGAGTCAGCCAGGTTCAGCTTCCAGGTGTGCCCCATAACCAGGGATTTGCACCTCACTCCCAGGAAGAGTGAAAGCAGACCTCACAGGGGTATCATTGACTTAATAGTTCAAGAAAGGGGGTACCTGCTCTTAGCAACAGGGAGATCTCTAAGGTCTGCCCTGCGCAGAACAATAGACAACGTGGACTTCTTCAACCTTTCCCCAAGATTCTGAATGAAATGTTTCAACAACAGAAAGAAAGAAAGAAAGAAAGAAAGAAAGAAAGAAAGAAAGAAAGAAAGAA
>NW_021604700.1:4051261-4052254 GCF_004785775.1 Grammomys surdaster | reverse complement strand
GAAAGAAAGAAAGAAAGAAAGAAAGAAAGAAAGAAAGAAAGAAAGAAGAAAGGAAAGAAGGAAGAGAGAGAGGGAGGAAGAAAGAAAAAAAGAAAGAAAGAAAGAAAGAAAGAAAGAAAGAAAGAAAGAAAGAAAGGAAGGAAGGAAGGAAGGAAGAGAGAAAGGGGGTGCCCGATACATGCATTTGAAAACAAAATGTCAAAGATATAATCTCAAATCAGCACCTTCGCAACTCACAACTGTCTATAACTCCAGACCCTGACACCCTCACACAGACATACACACAGGCAAAACACCAGTGTACATAAAGAAAGTGAAAGAGTTTGTTAACCTGGCCCAAATTTATTTGGGTTACTCTCCCTTCCCCTTTCTAAGCAAGCATAATATGGTGATCAAACCATAATCAAACTTTAGAAACATCTTGTAAGGCAATGTGGCAATGCCTCTGGGTGACATTAACATCATTTCCTGAATCAGTCACGCCTTGGTAAATGTCAACAACAGAGTCTTGAGTGGGCAACATAATGACCTCAGAGAGGCAAGCTAAGAAGAAGAGAACTAATGCGGCCCGTTGATCAGCCCAGAAGACAGCCCAGACACAGAGTCCTGAGCCCTGACCAAAGAGTCTGTACAGGGAAGAGAGAACAGAAATATCTTTACTGAGCATCCGACACTCAGGACACTGGGGTAAGAAGATTGCCACAAGTTCAAGGCCAGCCCAGTATACATATTGAGACTATCCTGAAAAATAACAACAAAAATGATATTCTTTTATAGCCGTTATGACCATCTTTTATATAAGTCTTTTTGTGGTTTGATCACCATATTATGCTTGCTTAGAAAGGGGAAGGGAGAGTAACCCAGATAAATTTGGGCCAGGTTAACAAACTCTTTCCTCACTTCTTTTATATACATTGGTGTTTTGCCTGTGTGTATGTCTGTGTGTATGTCTGTGTGTATGTCTGTGTGTATGCCTGTGTGTATGTCTGTGTG
>NW_021604700.1:4041394-4051251 GCF_004785775.1 Grammomys surdaster | reverse complement strand
ATGTCTGTGTGTATGTCTGTGTGTATGCCTGTGTGTATGTCTGTGTGAGGATGTCAGGGTCTGGTTGTGAACTGCTATGTGGGTACTGGGATTTGAACCTGGGTCCTCTGGAAGAGCAGTCAGTGCTCTTAACCACTGAGCCATCTCTCCACCCCCCCCCTTTTTCCTCAACTCATTAATATATGTCTTAGTTACTTTCCTATTGTTGTGATGAAACACCATGACCAAGGCAACGTATAAAGGAAAGTGTTTAAGTTGGAGCTCCCAGCTCCAGAGGGTTAGGGTTCATAACCATCAGGATAGGTAGTATGGCAGCAGGCAGACAGGCCTGGCACTGGAGAAGTAGCTTACATCTTGATCCACAAGCATGAGGCAGAGAATGAAAGAGAGATAACTTGGAATAGTGTGGACTTCTAAAACTTTAAAACCCACCCCTATAGCACACATCCTCCAATAAGGTTATACCTCCTAATCCTTCCCAAACAGTTCCACCAACTGGGGACCAAGTATTCAAACAGATGAGCCTGTGGGGGCCCATTCTCCTTCAAACCACTACTATATGTTAGAAAAAATATGCACACATTCATAAATCTGACTATAGGAACATTATGGGGAAATGGGACATTCTAACAGGACTGTCTAAGGGATTCATAAATAGATGTGACATCTATATCCCAAATAAAAACTTCTTTTAAGGGACTTTTATATTCATTCTAGAGTCTAGAGTTAGGGCTCAGCAGTTAAGAGCACTGGCTGCTCTTCCAGAGGACCTAACAGCACCCACATGGCAGCTCACAACTATCTATGTTTCCAGTTCCAGGAAACATGACATCCTCACACAGACATGCACACACAGACAAAACACCAATGCACGTAAATTAAAACAAATAAGTTATTAAAATAACTCTAAATTTGGCTTAGTGGTAAATTCCTTTAACACCAGCATACAGGAGGCAGGAGCAGGCAGATTTCACCAGGGAAGGAGGAGACTGAAGACCAGTTAAGGATTAGAGGGTGAGCATCTGAGCTAGTCCAGCCTGGGCTACGAGGCAAGTTCCAGGCCAGTCACACAGTGAGAACTTATCTCAAAACAAAAACAAGGCAGGCAAGGTGGCACATGCCTTTAACCTCAGCATTTGGAAGGCGGAGTCCAATGGATCTCTGTGAGTTCAAGGTCATCCAAGTCTACACAGTGAGTTCCAGGACAACCACAGCTATACAGAAAAGATCCTACCTCAAAAAATGATAATAAGCATAGTCATTGTCACCCACCTCAATTATCTGTAGCAGTGGCTGAAGTCTTCCTCGGTTTCTTTCTGGTCTTAGCTGCTCAGTCCTCATCCACCCAGCATCTCACCCTTAAGCTGGTCCCCAGTCTCCTTCCTCCCCATCCTCCTCTCTGCACTCCCCACCTCCAAGGCTCAGAACCATAGAACAAAGCAGGGGTGTCCTTCCTCCTGCTAAAGACCCAGAAACACTCCCATCATTTCCCTGTTTCACAGAAATCAAAGCCGGGGGGGGGGGGAGTAATTATTAATAGTTGAGGCACAGAGGAAAAAAAATTACTGTCTCTAAAAAGTCATTTCTACATGATAAATGCATCTTTATAAAAGGCACTGTACTTCAAAAGAGAACAAAATTGATGCAAATGTGGAAGAAATAAAAGGCCATCTTAGGAATGGGAATATAAAATTGCTCCGAGTATTCAAAGTCAAAAGAAAATCCTACTTTTCATTTACATACATTGAAAAAAAAAGAAAATGTTACAGAGAGATTAAACAAAGGAGATATGCTTATACTGTTCCAAGCCACTGTTGGCCAAGTCTATAAAATACGTTATATACCATAACTTAATTACTTATGAATTTTTCTCCAAACTCTTTAGCTGATTTGACACTCCCTCTATGCTCCAATGTAACCCATTTTATTAATCCTAGGTTCCAACCAGTTTTCATAACATACTTCAGTTTCTGAGCTATTCACTCAATTTCTGCCTCTTCTGAAAGGTATTTCTCTTTGAATTTATTTGATCACCTTATTATTGATAAACACTGAAATGCTTTATTCACAATATTAAGTTTATTATTAATAAATACTTAAATATCTTTATTAAACTCATCTTTAAAAAAAAAACAATAGATCTACACCGAAAAGCTTTCTCTAGGTTTTTCTTCTTTTACTTCCGTTGTCTCCCCTCCGGCCTACACATTTCTATTTTAGAGTACCAGAAATTACAAATATGTTTTTGAGAATGACTGTATCTAACCACAGACCACCATAGGAAAATGACTAGTCATAACAGTGGCCTACATGGCATAAATTCGAAAGCTCTTTCACTAAACGTCTTCTCTGATACGCTATGTGGTCTTGAATCCCTTCTATGTAGGAGTACATAGCACTTAAGGTAGAAGCTTTCCATTCGCTGTTGAAACTACAGAACAGGTAAAACCTCACCTCCTTCTCAATCTTCCATTGGTTCCCTTCTGGCTACCAAAAAATTCTAAAGTTTCCAAAGCCCACTCTGTCTATCCAACATTGTCCCTGTGGCCACCATTTGATAAGCAGGAGAACCGTGTCACTTCTGAGTTCTGAGCATGCCCAGTACATCTTTCCTGTTTCAGAGTTCCCTCTCTGCTTCATCGTGTGAGCTTATCAACAGACAACATCTAGCACGGCTCGGGGAGCGCTTCAGTTCCACCTTGGCTTATTGGTTCCTTTTCTCACTTTGTGGAGAAAAGCAATTTAAGGAAGAAAGGACTTCTTTTGACTTGCAGTTTGAGAGTAAGTCCATAATGGCAAGTGAGACTACAGCAGAGCAATTATAGCTGAGGCAGCAGAAGTGTGTGTTGTCTGGTCACAGAGACATAGCTCCCAGGTGATTCTAAATCTAGCTAAGATGACAATCAAGATTCACCATCATACATGGTTATAATTGTATATACACATAAATATGTGCATATATATATATATATATATATATATATATATATATACACCTGCACGCCTACGCGCACATATATTTATACTTTTAATTCTCTTGATTTAGTAAGAACTCCTCTGCTTTGAAGTAACAGAGCCAGCACTGGCGATGTGCCACTGAGTGCTGTGAGTTTGATCTCTAGTATTCCTAAGGAGGAAGGAGAGAATGGACTTCTACAAGTGGTCCTCTGATGCTCACATACTGGCCGTAAGGCGTCTGTGTGTGTGTGTGTATGCATGTGCACACACACGGGGGAGGGCAGAGCTCAGTTGATAGAATGTATCAACTGAATGTATCAACTCTGAAAATCTATTCAGATTGGAAACTCATTAACCCAACGAGACTCAACCAAACTCCTTTATTACAGGTAAAAGAAAGGATACACTGGTTGAGCTTTTAAAATACAATAGCATGACCCCATTAAAATAACAAAACATTAAACTAGGAACTTATGCATAACATTTATACACATTTCAAAGGGTGCAGAATGGAGAAAACCATGAATAAGTCGCGAACACTTAGTTACAAGGAAACATCTGCCTCTGCTTCCGAAACCACTGGGAATTCCTGTGTATCTTCCCTCTCTTCCTCCCTCCCTCCCTCCCTCCCTCCCTCCCTCCCTCCCTCCCTCCCTCCCTCCCTCCCTTCCATCGTGTATGGATGCTTTCGTGTGTATGTCTCTACACCACATACCTGCCGAGTGTCTGAGGGGGGAAGAGAGCATCAGAGCACCAGAGATTAGAGTTACAGACAGTTTTAAGTCCCCACACGGGGTTCTAGGAGTCAAACTCAGAGCCTCCACAAACCCAGAGCCACTGTTAGTTTCAGTTGGTTTTGCTTTTGAGAGGATCTCACTAGGGAGCTCTCACTGTCCTGGAATTCACTATGTAGTCCCAGCTAGCTTCAGACTCACAGAGATGGACTTGTCTCCACCTCCCAAGTACTAGAATTAAAGGTAAGGTCTCCCATGCCCTGGTTGGCCAGTGATCTTCCTCACTGAGCTCTCTCCAGCTCTGCTTGGGGTTCTTACCATCTGGGTGCAGCACTGCTGCTGGTGGCTCCTAAGCAGTGTGGTGTTTGCAATTTTGACTTAATTGCAGTAAGTAAGCTGGGGCTGCCTGTAGAATGCTTATTCCAGAAAGATCCCCAGGTTCTTAATTTTTTTTTTTTTTTTAAAGAAAACTGCTTTGAGTTTTACTAAGTTTTTCTTTACAGAATGCTTACAAGCATCCTCTGGCAGCCCCAGATAACCCTCTTCTCTCTTGGGGTGGAGCTAAGTGTGTTGCCACTAATCTAACCGTTTCTAAAAGATGTCACTCCTCCTCCCTAGCAAAGCTGGAAATTAAGGCCTTTGATGTCAATAAAGCCTGAATGTGGCAGCTGTCTGCACGGTCCAACACAGAAGCCTATGCCTCCAACAACTGTAGACTTGGTCTTTGACAAGGGGCTTCTGCTACCTGGGACCTTCTTGGTTGTAGATGACTTGCCAGCCTCTCAGGACCATGTATACCTCAGCAGTTGGGATGCTGAGGTGAATTACGCAACAGTAACTTCCTCTCTTGTTCCAACCTTCTTCATCCCCTTTTAGCAACCAATGATGCCAGGATCATGTGAAAATGAAATGAAATGTTTTTTTTATATATTTTTAAATTTATTTTGAGGGTGGTGGTGGCGCACGCCTTTAATTCCAGCACTTGGGAGGCAGAGGCAGGCGGATTTCTGAGTTCAAGGCCAGCCTGGTCTACAGAGTGAGTTCCAGGACAGCCAGGACTACACAGAGAAACCTTGTCTCAAAAAACCAAAAAAAAAAAATTATTTTGATTTTGTGTGTAAATGTTTCACCTTCACGAGTGCATGTCCGTGTGTGTGTGTGTGTGTGTGTGTGTGTGTGTTCACATGTGTGCCTGGTGCCCACAGAGGCCAGAGGAGGGTCTCAGATCCTCTAGAACTGGAGTTAAAGATGGTTGTGGGACACAGTGTAGGAGATGGGGACCAAACCTAGGTCCTCTGGAAACGTAGCAAGTGATCTTGCCTGCTGAGGTGTCTCTCCAGCCCCAGGTGAAATAACTACTGTTTTATTTTCTCTTTTATTTTTCTTTTTGAGGTTATAATATAATCACATCATTTCTGCCTTCCCTTTATTCCCTCCAAACTCTCCTGTATGTCTCTAGTTGCTTCCTTTCAAACTCATAGCCTTATTTTAGAGTTGTTGTGTATGTGCGTGTATATGTATATACATAGATATATTCCTAAATATAAGCTGCTCAGTCTGAATAATTTACTCATATGTATGTTTTCAGGGCTGACCATTTGGTATTGGATAACCAATTGGTGTGCTCTTCCCTGAAGAAGGCTGTTTCGCCCACTCTCAGTATTCCTTAGTTGCCTGTATTTCTTCTCACAGGGCTCTACCTCATGGGCTTTCCACTGTCCACTCTTGCATGTCTCTTGTTCAGCTCATATTTTAGGCACTCATGCTGGTAAGACTTTATGGGTGTAGCTTCTGAAGTTACTATCTCACACAAATCTCCCTGATCCTCTGGCACTTACAATCTTTCTCCCCTCTCTTCTGAAATGTTCCAAGCCTTAGGGACAGGAGTATTTTATAAATGTATCCATTGGGATTGGGCTCCACAATTCTGCATTCTGATTGGTTGTGGTTTTCTGTAGTGGCCTCCATCTGTTACAAAGAGAAGTTCTCTCGATGATGGGCAAGGACTACACTTACCTGTGGGGATAAAGACAAATGTTTAGAATGCAGTTAAGGGATTATGCTGGTTTCAAAAAGTGGTGGTGGTAGGTTCTCCTCCAAGATCCAGGACTGCACTGGCCCTGTGTAGTTGGCTGGGTTTCCAGTACCAAGCATGGTTTCTCTCTTGATGAGAGGAACTTAAGTCCAATTAAAGAGTTGCTGGTAATCACCAAGATATACATGCCACTAGTGCGCCCTTAGGCTTATTGTGCTATGTGGTCACTGGTGGTTGTTGCTGGGTAGGACTGCTGACAGCCTCCCTCCTTTGGAAGCTTGCATAGCAACTTCTGGTACCATGAAAACAAGTCCTTAGAGAGGACTCACAGGTCAGTTCCAGCTCAGGAGCCTCTGAGTAAAATACACAGTGTCTTCAGTAATAGGGACTAACCTTTAACCTCTGGGGGACAATCCAGGGCAATACCAATAGGCTGTATGTTTGGGGAATCTCTTGGACAACCCTGAACAACAACTCAAATGATGGCTTCTCCCTCCCTCTTCTCTCTTCCACTGGCACCGGGCATGGATCCGATGCACAGACACTCATATACATACAATACTAAAATAAGTAATTTTTTTGTTTGTTTTTTTGAGACAGGGTTTCTCTGTGTAAACCTGGCTGTCCTGAACTCACTCTGTAGACCAGGCTGGCCTCGAACTCAGAAATCCGCCTGCCTTTGCCTCCCAAGTGCTGGAATTAAAGGCGTATGCCACCACCACCCGGCCAAAAGATTTTTATTTATTTTATATACTTGAGTGTTCTATCTGTATATACACCTGGGTGCCAGAAGAGGTCATCAGACTCCATTACAGATGGTTGTGATCCACCATGTGGTTGCTGGGAATTGAACTCAGGACCTCTGGAAGAACAGCCATTTAACCACTCTTAACCACTGAGCCATCTCTCCAGCCCCTCAAGTAATTTTTTTAAAAAGAGGTTTCTGAAGCCTGATATAGCGGTTTTTGTTAGGTGGTCTTTGGTGCTTAGAGGGAGCACTGCTAGCCCAGATAATAAGTATTTAAACTATGTATGTATATTTCTGCAAGGAATTACATGTAGCGTTTTTTAAAAGATAGGTTTTGTTTGTTTGTTTGTTTGTTTGTTTTTTAATTTTGAATAATTTATTGTTCTAATAAAAGTATAAAGTATGGAAAATCACTGTATCTGAATCATTTCAGAAAGCAGAGACATTTCCACTAGCAGACGTGAGTTTTTAGCACCTTTGAGAAGACAGTTAAGACAAGTGGTACTGCCCACCTCGGATGACAGGTAGCTGCTCATCTGCCTGGCATTGCGTGGCTCCTGTGACTGGAGAGTCATTTGGTTCATTTCTCTACATTTTGAGAGTGCCACAGAACAACTTAAGGAGGAGGAAGGTGTTCACCCAACATAGCTGGTGGTGAAGCTGGAGCGGGAGGCTGGAGGTCAGCTGGACAGTCCAAAGGCGCTGACGATGCAGTACATGATCTTGTTCTCCAATCGGACTGTGCAACTCCCGTCCGTGGAGCTGTCCCAGAAGCAAGAACTTGCGGTGTGTAACCCAGCACCGTTCTTCTGCATGATCACACAGGTCACAATGTATTTAAATGTTTCCCCAGTTTGGTGAGTTGGCTCAAAGTCTGTTCTACAACATTAGTGGTCCACTGGTTGACTTTGCTGTGCTGGTAGGCATTACCACTGATGGTGCTTTCTATAGCCTCCTTTACGATGTTGCTCACTTCATCAACCACAAACGCAGTCTCCTCGGAGGCCTGGAAGTCTTCCATCTTTCCTCTAGCGTGTCTCCTTCACCCACCGAGTAGAGTGGACTCTTTTTAAAAGATAGTTAATAATGTGATTCCTTTTGACTCTTTCAGGCATCCTTACTGTTACTTTACCTCCTTCTTCTGCCTTTACCTTTTATGGAAGCATCCTACCATTTACAGAAGACTCTAAGTGATCTAAATAGAATTAGGCAAGCGCCCTTCCCTCCTTAACGAGCACCCTCGCTCTCCCATTTCCCCAGTCAGATCATTTGTAGCTGCTATTCCCCTCTCTGCTGTGCCCCAATTCCCCTACTCTGGCAATGGTCCCTTTTGACTTTGCTAGTTTTTGCAGCTACTTTGAGATATGTACTCCCATCTACAGATTTGGAGCTAGGAGCCTCCGATGAGAGATAACATGTGATATTTGTCTTCCTGGGTCAGAGTTACCTCATCCAATATAATCTTTTCTAGTTCCATCCATTTGCTGGACTAGACCCCAGAAAACATAAAATAACCTTTGAGAGATACTTACCACAGGTCCGAACTCTATCTAAGCATTTGCCAGATATGTCTCTGAGGTGGAAACTTCTAGTTTCTTTGGAAAGTTAGTTACATCAAATGATGGTTTGCTGGGTCACACAGGTGAAAAGATGTCTTACTAAAGCAGACACGTGAAAGAATGTTTTTCTGAAGCAGACACAGGTGAGGGGATGTTTTAATATGCCAAACACATGAATGGACCCCTGATGGAGGAGTATAAATATGACCCCACAGAGCGTGAAAGACGAGCACTTAACATTGTTTGGTTTCCTCCGTCTCACTATTGTTCAATAACACACACACACAAACACACACACATGCATATACATGTATTGGTTCGCCTTACATAGCTTTGTTGAGCTCAAATTGTGGTAATGCTCCCATTGACAGAAACTTGCCCAAGAACTGCTCGTGAGGCTCTTGTGCTGTAGCTCGCTTCAAGGCCTTACCTCAGGCTAATTGGTGAGCCTGCCAGTTTCTTCAGGATTGAACTGTAGCTGCTGGTTTGTGTGTCATGCATGTCTCGCCTGCCTAGGACTGGGCTGCAGCTACTGAGTCATATTTGGTGTTTGCTATGGGACTGACCTGCTAAGAAAGAGCGGGCTTGCCCCCACTGAACAGGTCCACTTCCCCCACATCCTAATAACTTTTCTCTTCCACTACTTCTGCTGGGTGGTGGACTAGAGGAGAAGTTGAACCCTTATTAAAAGTAGGTTGTAAAAATTTTATGCCTTCATGTCTCACTCAAGATGCCACAGTGAGGATCATGGGTTCAAATCCTGTTCCTAATGACCTTGAATAAATAATCTACCTGTGCCTCTTCATCTGAGGAAGGAGCCATTATGGAAGAATTGCTGGAAGAACAAGGTGTGTTGACCTATCCGGAGCAGGGAGACAGTCCCTGCCACATGGTGAGCATAGTTTTAGTGCTGGCTGCTCACGTCTCTGGGTTGAGCTCTATGATGAGTTTGTTTGTTTGTTTTCTTTAAACGTTTAATTACTGGTAGGCAAGGTACCGTGGTGCACATGTGGAGGGCAACTTGCAGGAGTCAGTTCTCGTCTTCTGACATGTGGATCTCAGGGGTTGAACTCAGGTTCTCAGGCTTGGCAGTGTGTGCCTTTGCCCACTGTGCCATCTCACTGTGGCCTGAGTTTTGTTTTGTTTTTTTAAGACTTGAAGTTTTTCTCTTCGTGACATTTCAAGGGAGCACAATTGCCATTGTGCTTTTTATTCATCCTTGTAAAGTGTGAAAGATTTCCACACGGAACCTTTTGTGGAAGACTCATGATCCAAATGGACTCAGGTAACTAAAACACTCGATATAGTTAGTCCTCAACAGGCTACTTTGTGCGGCGTTACAATGTAACAGTGGTTAGTGAGTATTAAGTCAAGGAGTATGAAGAGATTCCCTATTTTTTATTTTTGCTAGATTGTCTTCAAATTAATTGGATGTTGCCTATAATATGCACATATAAATGGGGGTTTGTTTGGTTTTGAGACAGGATCTTACTATGCAGCTCCATCTGGTCTGGATCTCTCTTTGTAGCACAACAGGCTCATTTATAGAGATTGTTACATTAATATTCTACAACAATAAACTTATTGATTATATAGTCAGTGCTCATAGGCTAAAAATGTCAGAAATAATATTGAGGCAGGCATTCATCTATATGGGCTTCAAACGTCTAAGCCTGCTGGGCAGTGGTGGCACACACCTTTAATCCCAGCACTTGGCAGGCAGAGACAGGCGGATTTCTGAGTTCAAGGCCAGCCTGGTCTACAGAGTGAGTTCCAGGACAGCCAGGGCTACACAGAAACCCTGTCTCAAAAAAAAAAAAAAA
>NW_021604700.1:3979752-4036394 GCF_004785775.1 Grammomys surdaster | reverse complement strand
ACAGAGAGAGGGATAGAGAGAGGGGGGAGGGAGGGAGGGAGGGAGGGAGGGAGAGGGAGGGAGGGAGGGAGGGAGAGAGAGAGAGAGAGAGAGAGATTGATTCACGGAGGGAAAGAGAGAGAGAGAAGGGAGTCTGAAAGCTATATGTTTTGTTTTCTAGATTTATTTTCTTATACTGTAAGGATGTTTTGCCTGCATGTACATATGCTCACCATGTGCATGCCTGGTGCCCACAGAGGTCAGAAGAGAGCATTGGATCTCCTGAAACTGGAGTTATAAACAGTTGTAAGCTACCATGTGAGTGCTGGGAACCCAACATGGGTCCTCTGCAAAAGCATCCAGTGCTCTTAACCGCTGAGCCACCTCTCCAGCCCATGAATGCCATGTGTTTTGCTCATGAAAGTTGCCAAATATATATGTACTGTAGTAGAACAAACAGAAACCACTAATTGACTAAGATGAAGTCTTTGGGGTATTTGTTAAATAAAAACCTAGATGGCAGCCATAGGAAAAAATAATCAAGACTTTTAGGATCCTGCTGAAATAAAAGCATCAAGGAAGGAACCAAACGCCACAAGATAATGACATATACTGACTTGACAACATGATGCTTAGCCAGCCAAATGCTGTGTTCGGGCACAGACGCTCACCCTCTGACGTCATTCGGCGGGCCTTATAGCCCAGGTTCTGCGTTTGTGGAATCAACCAATTACAGATCAAAAAGGTTTTTTAATTTTATCAATCCTGAGTGTGGGGCCACATTCCACTTTGCTGCTGGGGGGTGTGAACGAAGCAGACAAAACGGGGAGGCGCTAGGCTACACGACATTTCATCCTCCAGTGCGGGCTTGCCTGGTCCGGGATGACAGAATGGAGCCTAAGATGGGGGCCCCAGCCCAGGTGAGAAACGGCACAGGCTGAGGCTGAAGTTGGGGTTCTCATACTCCCAGGCACCCAGATCCCGCTGAGAACAACGGGGAGTCAAGAAATAAGGGGACCCAAGCCAGGGCTTGGGGGAGAGGGAATCCAGGTTAGCTCAATGGAGAGTATCGGAGACCGGAGTACAGAGGGGTCATCTGAGGAAGACTTAGGCAGCTTATCTCTGTATGACAAAGGCTTCCTCCCCTACTGCAGTTCTTGATGAGAGAGACAATCAGTCCTTGCTTGTGCAAACTATTTATTCATCATGGAAAATGGTACATACAACTTACTCAGTGGACTAGAGATGAAGTACCTTTTGCAGGAAGGAATGTCCAGTAAGGGAAGTTTATTGGCTAAATCCTCAGGGCCCACCTAGATACCTCATTAGCATGGAGAACGCTAGGCTCTAAACCACGTGACTAGTGGTCACGCCTCCTGTGGGGATGTCGTGGTCACGTGCTCCAGGACAGGAACTGGGTGGGAGTGGATGAAATGTCTACGGTTCTCAGATAAGAGAATTACTGGGGTTTCTGAATCCGCTCAACTTTCCTGGTTTGTGTCTGGTGACGCGGTTCCACTTGTCCCACACCTTAGCATGTACATATGTTTTTTACTGTCTTTATTTACTAAGCAGTTTTCTTTGTTAGAGTTACTGTTGCTGTGATGAAACACCGTGACCAAAGCAACTAGAAGAGGAAAGGGTTTATTTTGCCTACACTTCCACATCCCTGTTCTTCATTGAAGGAAGCCAGAACAGAGACACAGACAGGGCAGGAGCTGATGCAGAAGTCATGGAGGGTGTTGTTCACCGGTTTGTTCCCAGTGGCTTGCTCAGCCTTTCTTATAGAACCTAGGACCACATGCCCAGAGATGGCCCCATTCACAATGGGCTAGGCCCTCCCCCATCGATCACTAATTAAGAAAATGCTCTGCAGGCTTGTTTGCAGCCCAGTGTTAGGGAGGCCTTTTCTCAATTGGGGTTCCCTCCTCTCAGATGACTCTAGCCTGTTTCAACTTGTCATAAAATTAGCCAGCACAGCAATAAAGTACAGCTCTTTATACGGTATTTCCAATATGTCCAGTGTTATATGAAACATAAAGGTGATTTAAGTGTGGGAGACGAGATGCACGGGTTTTATGAAAATACTATGCCATTTATATAAGGCGCACGATCACCTGAGGATTGCAAAAGCTGTGGAGGTGGGAGGGAGTCTGGAAGTCTGCAACAAATTCTCAGAACGCGTGCGCGCGCGCACACACGCACGCACACACACACACACACACAACTATAGATTTTTCCTTTAGTTAAATCTCAATATAATTTTAAAACAAGATTATTTGTTATGTACTTCAGCTACCAGGTGTATTGAGCAAGAAAATTATACACCACGCTCAATATTCTGGAAAATGAATTACCTGAGAGAATTCCTGAAGGGTTGCAGACATTACAAGGCTGCATTTTAATATACATCTGCTATTTCTACTGCTAGCACTTGTTCTCTGCCAAGGAACATCAAATATCAAATGTCAAGGCAGGACAAACATAGCCCAGGAAAAAAAAATGGAAGACTAGAATGTGGGTCTAGGCACAGGCTTGCACCAAATGAGAATGTGATGCCTTACAGTGACCTCAACCTAATCTCAGATCCAGGGCTCCTGGGGCTGAGGGATTGCCTAGGTATTGATGAAGCAAAGGAGACAGAGCTAGGGAAAAAGTCAAGAATCAGCCAAAGTTCGAGGTAAGGAAGAAATGAATGAAGGGAAACGGGCAGTGCCTGTCTTCACTATCTGACATTAGGAATAGGTGAGCTACACAGGGCAGGCTGGGGGAAGACCCTGAAAGCCAATAGTGTGCCCTGTCTATCCAACACCATGACCAAGAGTAAAGAGGCGATACGCGATGTCAATTTAGGTTTTTTGACTTCAGGTTTGAGTTTTAAAAATGGAAAGTGGTTGTCACGTGATCTGATTATCAATGTTTATAAGTGGGTCTTAACTCACCAGAAGCTGGGGACCTCAAGTATATCATGGTAGTTATGGGTCTAGATGCCTGGAACACGGTAGCAGCAACAGACACAGCCTTATTAGAAAGCGTCCTTAGTTGCTGTGTGTGTGTGTGTGTGTGTGTGTGTGTGTGTGTGTTACTGTGACTGAAAATCTGACATAGTAAGTAAAGAGTGCAAATTTTATTCTATGTTAAGACAGATATTTCAATCCAGAAATATCTGTCTCTACTGACTCGGGGACTACGGCAGTGCAGATCATCATGGCGGCAGGAGCTTATGGAGGCAAAGGTTGTTCATCTTATGGTAGACAGGAATGGGGGGTTTGGGGGGGAAAGAGAAGGAATCAGCAGGCAGCCATAACCTTCAAAAGCAGGTATGATCTGCTTTCTCTGGTTAAGCCTCACCTCTAAAAGCCTTAGCAGCTCCCAACAGGGCACCACCAACTAACTGTGCATCAAGTATTTAACACTTTCCATATTCAAACCAAAACATGTCACAACTGAGAAACAGAACACTTAACGCAATTGAAATGAAGAGTCTCATTGGTAAGCTACAAAACTATAATTGAAGAATCTCGAGGTTGATATACACATGTTTTCCTGATGGTGGTTAGCCTATCCTTCTGTACTTTGTCGCCAACCCCAAAACCTTGGTGCCAATTGTGATTATTGTCTGCTCTGACTCTTCAGGCTCCATGCTCACAGAAGACTCGCCAGAAGACAGCTCACCTGCTTTTCTGGCCAGCTTCATGATTGATCCTGATGGCTAGGATCTTCCCCATACAATGAATGTCACAGACAATAACTCAGGAGCCTGTATCGGCTCTTTCCACCTCAAGACCCTTTCTTGATTGGGGGGGGACAAACAATGTTCCCCAAAGCTTATCCCATTATTTCTGCCATTAATTTTACCCTGCCTATATACCATCTATCATTTTCTTCAATTAAACTCTCTCCCTCTCTTTTTATAAAAACGCACATATGCCACTACTAAACAGTAGCATTTGCCATAAGTAAAAAAGTTCCCCTAGCCGAAAGGTGCTAGCACACACTTTTAATCCCAGCACTCCGGAAGGAGAGGTAGGCTAATCTCTGTGAGTTCAAGGCCAGTCTGCTCTACAGAGCAAGTTCCAGGACAAGCAGAGCAACACAGAGAAACCCTGTCTGAAAAAATAAAATAAAATCTCCCCTAAATATAGTCCCACTATTAAATTTTAAATGGCACACATGTATCACCTCAACCCAATTGCCACTAAGTAGGAAATATTGGGTTAAAGGACTGTCTCTCTAAAAAGTGCCTGCTAAAACATGAGTGTCAGAGAGAGGATAGAGAGCACGCACAGAGTTAGCCGTGAGCGTCACAAGAACAAGACAGACCACACACAGATAAGGGTTCCCATCCTCACTGCACAAAAGAAACACAAATCACCTAAGAAGCAGTTTCCAAATGCAGGTCTCTGGTCTCACACAAGATTTAGCAGAACGGACTTGGACCTCGGTGTCTGTGTTTTCATAAGCTCTTCGGACAACTAGGATAATGAGTCAGCAAAGCAAACTTCAGGAGACTCTGGGAGGACCGGCAAGATGGCTTATAGGTAAAGGTGCTTCCCAGCAAGCATGGAGACCTGAGCTCGATCCCTGGGACCCACATGGTAGAAGGAAAGAAGGTCGACTCCTGCCAGGTGTCCTCTGATATCAATGTGCACACCGAGTTTGTGTGTGTGTGTGTGTGTGTGTGTGTGTGTGTGTGTGTGTGTGTGTATAAAAATAAAAGAAACCATGGGCACAGAGTGACAGGCCAGTAACAGTAGGAAATACAGGGAGCTATGCTCTGGCGTGTAGTTCTGGGATAGAAGCAGGACTCAGAGAGAAAGGGGAGGGGAAAAGGCAGGAATCTGAGAACAGTTAGCTCCATCAATGCCACTATTCTGTGGATTGCAGTATCCAGATAAACACAGCCTAACACGGCATTCCATTCATTTCACATAAATGCAGCAACAAAATCACTCCTCTGTGGATAATTGTAAATAAGCCACACAGCTCTAGATGGGATATTTCAGAGAGGGGTGTTTTCCTCTTTGACAAAAGATAAACAGGGCATGTGTTTTTATCTTTTGGATACGGGAGGCTGTACAAATGTCTACTTATTCATGAAAAATCTACAAAAGAGATAAAACCTTGAAGGTTGGTGTAAAAAGGAGGCAGAGCGGTTGTAGATTGCTTTCCAGTAAAATGGAGTGACTCAGGACGGGCCTCATAGGGAGAACTCCTAAGCCGGGCGGGGGTGGCGCACCTTTAATCTTAGCACTCGGGAGGCACAGACAGGTAGATCTTTATGAGTTTGAGGCCAGCCTGGTCTACAGAGTGAGTTCCGGGAGAGCCAGGGCTACAAAGAAACCCTATCTTGGGGGGAGGGGGGGCAAAGAAAAGGATAATTCCCAACCAAACCTTCCAGTAAAGTCTTCTCTGTCCATAGAACAAGCAAGAGGCAGACTTCAGCTGGTGCCTGTCTAGAATTTAAGATGTTTCCTGGAACCCACTTCGCTCACATCAAATATTGTAGATGGCTGTGCTTCTACTATACCCTCCAATGTCACTTGCCTCCATGTAATTTGTGCCTGTTATTCAGCTTTCTGTTACTATAACAAAGACCTGAGGGGTGGCCAGATGGCTCAGTGGGCAACACACTCACTACACAATCCTGACAGTCTGAGTCTGATGCCCAGAAGCCACACATAAAGAAATGACTACACAAAGCTGTCCTCTGACCTCCACATGCTCACCATCATACACACAGGCACACAGACAGACAGACCCCATACACAAAATAACAACTTCTTTAAGCCTTGAGAAATCAACCTATAAACAGGAAAGGTTTAGATGACTCAGTTTTAAAGCTGTCAGATTGTTTCGGGTCTGTGATGATACATCATGGCAGAAATGGACAGAGGAATGAATCTGCTCACCTTACGTCTAAGAGGCAGAAGAGAAGGCAAGCAAAGGTTGAGGTCCCTCAATCCCCTTCATGGTTGTGCCCTCAGAGACATGAAGACCTTCCAGTGGGCTTCAGCATCTAAACTTTCTACCACTTCTTAACTGTGTCACAGCAAGCTTCCACCCGTGGACCTCTGAGAAATACTTAAGATACAAATTATAGCCATGACTGTGTGGAACCCCCTCCACTGTGCCAATGGGCTGAAGATAGGACTTGCTTTTAGATCACAGAACACAATAAAAGGGCTACAAGTTCCAATACTGTGGCCAGCATCTTGCTCACCTAGCTCTCCCTTCTCTGGCTCTTTCTGCTTGCTCACAAACCCATCTTCGGTGTCATATGGTATGTTGTAGAGAAACTCGTGTGACTTCCTCTGCAATATGCTAAATTACTTCAAAAATGTGTGGCTCAACCAACAGAAATGTATTCTCTCAGCTCTGGAAGCCAGTAAGACAGAAACTCATTTCTCTTCGGCAAGATCAAGATGCTGACAAGGTTGCTTTGAAGGGAGGCTCTGGAGTGCTTTTGCTTTTTCAGCCTTCAAGTGTCCGTCCACACCCGGACACTCATGGCTCCAACTCTCCAGTCTCTTCCTTTGTAGTCACGTTACCTTCCTTCTGTATCTAATCGCTCTGTGCCTCCCACATAAGGCCACTTCTGGCAGAGAAGAGCCCTCTCCGATGGTACAAAGTACTCTCCCCATCTCAAAAGCATTAGCACGAGGCTTAGGCTGTGCTCAGTGGAAATGCACTTGCCAAGTATCTCAACCGCCTGGCCTTCCTTCAGCACAACAATAACTGTCATCTCATTCTTAAAAAATAAATGAATAAATGTCCTACATGATAGCATGGTGGCGCATGTATTTACCACAGTAAGAAGAACCTTTTTTAAACACCACCATTTAAGATGCCATTCTCACAGTGCAGAGATTAGCTCTGCTATCTTTGGAAGTCATTATCCAGGAGCCTGCTATGGCTCCTGGCCAACTAGGGGGAACTCAAGGCTGTCTAGTACCACTGTGAGTTTGGAAGCACCCAGATCCCCTTGAGTTGACTGCACCCAGCAGCATCTCCAGTGCAACACCACACAGAACCACACTAAGCAATACCCAAATTCTTGACCCAGAAAAACTAAAAACATATACTATTTTTTTAAAGCAACTAAGTATTGGGAAATTTTGTTACACAATAACAGATAACTAATAATCACTTTGCTCAAGGTTCATACAAGGCTAATTCTTTTTTTTTTTTTTTTTTTGTGGTTTTTCCAGACAGAGTTTCTCTATATAGTCCTGGCTGTCCCGGAGCTCACTCTGTAGACCAGGCTGGCCTTGAACTCAGAAATCTGTCTGCCTCTGCCTCCCAAGTGCTGGGATTAAAGGCGTGCGCCACCACTACCCGGGACAAGGCTAATTCTTTATGTTTACATTTTATTACAAGAACACAAGCTATAGAATTAGAAAAAGCCCACACACTGGACCTATCTGAGTAAGTTGGCTTAACTTCTTTGTGTTTTGTTCTGATTTATACTAGGCGGAGATAATATTTTTCCCATTTTATTGTTGATGATATTGAATAAAAAGATACATGAATCAAAATACCTACCCAAGACAAGCATGGTGTTATACGCCTTTAATCCCAGCACTTGGAAGGCAGAGGCAGGCCAATCTCTGAGTTTAAAGCCAGCCTTGTCTACAGAGTTCCTAAATAGTCAGGACTACACAGGGAAACCTTGTCTCAAAAAAAACAAAATTACTAGGCATTTGGTGCTCAACAGGGAGTAAGTGCCTATGCTAGGCATGGTCCAGCTATCTGAAATCCCAGACCTTGGGAAACAGAGACAGGAGGACCTTGAGCCCAAGGAATCAATTTGTCAAAAAATCAAACCAAAAATAATTCCAAGCTGAGTGCCAAGGCTCTGAAGGCTGGGGCGGCCAGATGATTTCAAGTTCAAGGCCAGCCTAAGCTGTCTCACAGAAACAAAGGAAGAGAAGATGGGGAAGAAGGAAGAGGATGAAGAAGGCCTGCACAGTTTTGTTTTGTTTTGTTTTGTTTTGTTTTGTTTTGTTTTGTTGTTTTTTTGAGACAGGGTTTCTCTGTGTAGCCCTGGCTGTCCTGGAACTCACTCTGTAGACCAGGCTGGCCTTGAACTCAGAAATCCGCCTGCCTTTGCCTCCCAAGTGCTGGGATTAAAGGCGTGCGCCACCACCGCCCAGTGCCTGCACAGTTTTTTATGGAGCATAAGAAATACAAATTTTAAAATGAAATAATATGAAATATATTTTAGACTTATCAGCTTAAGGCTTTTTAATGAAACTGCATCAACCATGGTGGTACACACCTGTAAACACTTGGAGCACAGAGATAGGCAATTCACTGTTACGGTAGGGGCTAGCCTTGTTTTAACAATTCCAAGGTAGTCTGAGTTACAGAGAGGTCCTGTCTCAGAATAGCACACATATACACACACATACAAATACATGCACACACATACACACACACATACAAGCACACAGGTTTTGATGGAATTATGGTTTTCTAAGGTTAGTTACTCAGTGTTATTTTGAAAAATTAAAAGCATCTAATTCCTGCAATAGACAGCATGCCCATGGGCTATGCCAACACAGGTGTCCTTTTTGTCCTGGTTAGCTTTGGTTTGGGTTTTGTTTTTTTCCCAATTTAGCAGAAGCTAGAGTTATCTGAAAAGAGGAAACCACAATAAGAAAATGCCTCTACATAAGATGAGCCAGTAGGCGAGTCTGTGGAGCATTTTCTTAATTAGTGATTGATGTGGGAGGGCCCAGTCCACTGTGGGCGGTGTCATCCCTTTGCAGGTGGTTCTGAGTGTATAAGAAAGTAAGCTGAACAAGCAAGCCACAGAGAGCAAGCCTCTAAGCAGCATTCCTCTGTGATGTCTACATGCGTTCTTGCTTCCAAGTTCATGCCTGAGTTTCTGCCCTGGCTTACCTCAAGCATGTACTGTAATGTTGAAACGTAAGCCAAACAAACCCTTTTCTCCCCAGGTTGCCTTGGGTCAGCCTTAATCACAGCAATAGAAAGCAAACTAGGACTTTGGATGTGCAATCATGTAATTCTGGTACGGAGTCAACAAAATAAAATAAAGCAATCAAAAGCCAAATTGGTTTAGCTAGAGTCAGCCCTTTATTGATGGAGATAGATGATATAAGCACTTAATCTTAATAAGAGCAAAGGAACAAGGGACCTTGAGACTGAGAGCGAGTCTGGAAAACAGCTCAGAGATTAATGGCAGGTCCTTTGTTTGTGACAGAGCAGAGAGGCCAGGTCATGAGGCAGTCAGGGGAGACAGTTTCAGAAACACTTTGTGGGTCATAAGGCTGAAGGTTAAATGGTAAGGATACTGAACAAGAAGAAAGCTAGAGAACTAAATAAAGAAGGGTGTGTGTGTGTGTGTGTGTGTGTGTGTGTGTGTGTCCCTCCCTCAGTCTCTCTCCCCCAGTCGCCCTCTCCCTCTCTGTTAGAACTACAGATTCATTCCTATACTTGCTATGCTCTGACGGCTCGCCTCATCCCGGAGTGAAGAATCTTACTGCATCATGTAGCTGTCGTGCTGAGCTCTGAGATGATGAATACACTGCTCATGGTCAGAAACCAGCTGACTTCACCATCCCTGCATCAGCGCGGTGCTCCTCATTTAGTGGGAGAACTACTGCTTAATGTGTGAGAGAAAAGATGGTGAAGGATGGTTAAGGGACTCTGAACTATTCATTTTCTCACAAATGTGACAGAGTGGGAGGGGCTCCGACCTTGAGTACAACCTCTGGATGGGGGGATTTAAAGGCACTCAGAAAGTCCGCCCTGTCGTAAACTATGCTTAGAATGCTTGAAGAGTTAACTTTTCTTTTAAAAAAAGAGAATAGAAGCTAAATTATTCCTTTTCCACAGTATTATTTATTTACTGGGTTTTAATTTGAAGATTTCCTGTTATCAAGTTTTCAGACCTTCAGCTCTCCCATAAGCCTCAAAAGGATTGCTGTGGCGCTCCTTTGTGTGGACAGAGGCTGTCGGTTCCATTCCTTTTGACCTTGACCTCTGCCAGCCTGCTCCTCCCTCCCACCCAGCCACAGGCTGCCAATCCCAAAGCCTTTGCAAGCCGCAGTTACCTGGCAACAGTAACAATCACGTTAACAGGATGAGGCGTCTGTGGAAAGTAGCTGCCTTTTCCTGAATTTAAGTGGGATCGGAAAGGCTGACAATGGCCCTTTTTATCAATGGCTTTTCATCCACACACACTCCCTGTCCAAATCCAACCCTCAATTTCTAAGATTGCCTAGTAAAAATAGCCTCCAGTTGAAGGATTAATAACAGCCCCAAAGATTCTTGTGGAATCAAATATTTGGAGAATCTCCACCACTCTTCCCTTAGCTCCAATGTAGAAGATGTAAGAGCTTCTTGGGGTTGTTTGTTTGTTTGTTTGTTTTTGGTTTTGTTTTGTTGGTTTTGAGACAACATGTCTCAGGCAACCCAAGCTAGCTTTGCTATGGAACCAAAGATAATCTGAACAGCTTGATCTTCTTGCCTTTGTCTCCTAATTGTAGGATTGCAGGTGTGTACCACCATGCCTGGTTGAACAGATTAGGAGAAAGTCATTTTGCTTAGATTTATGCAGTGCTGGGGATTGAACTCAGAGCTTTCTGCATGCATAAGTACTTGACAAGTGAGCCCCAGCCTCTACTCTCAAGAGTTATTTGACCCTAGATTCAGTCTCTCTGTGTGTTCTGATGCCACCCAGTGATGTATTTTGACTACCTAACTACCCTACCATAATAGAATCCTAAATGCTGTGTACTGAGAATTGTCTCAGATCCTGTTCCATAATCATGAATGGACAACTGGCATTGTAAGAGAATGTAGTTAATAGACTAGGCTCTGCAGTGAATTCTCTACAGACATGTCTGACTTTCAAAACTGCCCTATGATGTCAGTAAGACGTCCAGATGAGGGAAACTGAGGTTTAGAATGAGTGACAATGGCCATGTATCTATTAAGAATAAAGCCAGGCTTTGAACTCATGCTTTTAACTCCTTTTGTACGTAGCTAAAGATAAGAGGTGGTAAGGAGCTCAGAGGGGGTCTGGGTGATAAGGCAAAGATAGAAAACACCGAACAATGAGAGGATAAAAATCAATTCTACTAATATCATCTAATTAATATTCAAAAGTGGGTCTGTATACTTCGACAGCCTCAACCATTTCCTTTAGTACAGGCTTGAAAAATTATGTAACTGCCACAGGTATTGGGAAACATTACCTACTATGACCCCTTCTATATTCCTGTTCTTCAGTGATCAAGAGAGAGAAGCAATGTGATTATGTGGGTCTTAGAATGAGAACTAGAGTCAAGTCTAAACTTGCACCCACCATGCATCCACTGGTGACCTGGGAGAAGTTAATTAAATGTACGTATTTTGAGCCTCTATCTTACACAAAGCTCTGACTTAAGATTTAAGGGAATAAGATTACTAAACTCAAGCCTTGTCCTGACATGGGTCAGGAGCAAGGGGAACTGTAGGTTCTTCTTTATATGTTTCTTCTCTATAGACTAGAAGACTAATGGCAACTTTCTGTGCCTGCTGAGGGCATCAATATAGTAGCTGTTAAAAAGGACTCCTGAATTAAATCGTATACAGTATAGACTTAATGGGTGGTCGTTGCAAACATGGAACCCTTTAGATAACTTGTAGACATGACTGTGGTGATTACCTAGGTATCATGAC
Source organism: Grammomys surdaster (assembly GCF_004785775.1). Classification (NCBI taxonomy): domain Eukaryota; kingdom Metazoa; phylum Chordata; class Mammalia; order Rodentia; family Muridae; genus Grammomys; species Grammomys surdaster. The sequence continues at coordinate 4,024,721 of NW_021604700.1, read as the reverse complement.
CTCTGCCAACCTCTTCAATTTTGTTGGGATAATCTTCTTGTGCACTGTCTAAAAGTTGTCTTTATATTATTCAGATATTGATTTCTGTACCAGCAGAGTGCAGAGTACTGTCCAGATTTGGGTATTCTTATTCTAATTACTCAGCACCTGCATCATATTTTGTAAATATTCTTCTCTATTATCTTCTGATTGGTTCAATATACGGTTGACAGCCTATGGCTGAGGCAGGAGAGGAAAGGAGGGACATCCTGGCAGAGATAGGAACTCTGGGAAAGAATCAGGTATGGGAGATTCACCAGCCAGACATGGAGGAAGTCAGAAGTATAGGGACTGAATAATAAATAATGGGTCACATGGCAAACGTGGACTAGAATAAACAAGTTATTGAGTCACATGAGCCAGTGGGAGCAAGCCTCAACTGTAAACCCTGAACATTCATAAATGTAAGTCTCTGTGTCATTATTCAGAAGCTAATGTGTTGAGACAATTCAGCAATACAACTTCACCTTCCATTATTTCTCAGGCACTTTTCTTGGCTGAACAGTCTAAATGTTCCTATCCCAGAGTCCTTTGCAGGAGCTCATATGTACTTACTCCAGTTATCCGCACTGCATTCAGATCTTTACTTTAAGGTTATAAATAAGCATTTGAGATGATGGATGTGTCAGTTATCTAACTGTTTATTAGACCTTGTATGCATGTGGTCTTGATCTATTCATTATCCTATTTAAGAGACAGAAAATAGCTTCACAAAAACACAGCAAAAATTACTCATAGCGTGCTTTTGTTTGTCTGTGGCTTTTGACAGGAGGGTTTTTTGGGGTTTTGTTTGTTTGTTTGTTTTTTGGGTTTTTGTGGGTGTTTGTTTGTTTGTTTGCTCTATCAACAGAGAAAAGGAAGAATTGACAGAAAAAATAAATCCAAAAATTTGTGTCTTAAGGTTTCTATTGTTGTGAAGAGACACCATAACCAAGGCATCTTTTATAAAGGAAAAGATTTAACTAGGGCTGGCTTACCTTTACAGAGATTCCGTTCATTATCATCAAGGCAGGAAGCACGGCAGTGTCCAAGCAGACATGGCGTGCTGGAGAAGAAGCTGAGAGTTCTACATCTGGATCCGAAGGCAGCCAGGAGAAGATTGTCTTCAGGCAGTTAGGACGAGGATCTCAATGCCCACCCCTGCAGTGACACACTTCCTCCAACAAGGCCACACTCACTCCAACAAGGCTACACCTCCTAATAGCACCACTCCCTGGACCACGCATATTCAAACCACCACAAATGGAGTCTCTGAATGGTCTGTTTACTTACTTAAGAGAGTCAACTGTTTTCAGACACTCTGAATTAAGTACTGTTTATTTCTAACCTAACAGTGCCCTGCCATACTAATTACAAATCACTATTTATTAAAGACCTTGATCAGGCAACTCTGGTAGACAGAAGTCCATGCTCCCATAGTCTTGAAAGTGATTAAAAATAAGTCTTCTATTATTTCCAAGCATTCGTAATTGGCTCCATCAACCAAACTGGCTTTTATCTTCAATTACTTGAAATTCATGAGATTTTCCTGCATAGATGGGTTCTGCTTCAATAGGCAGTACTAAATTATCTGCCATATTTAATAGATATCAATGTATAAGTTAAACCACGGGCTAAGTTCTTAGAACAGAGATGGAACCTGTACTCACTGGGTCCTGCAAGCCTCCTGCACCGTCATCTCTGCAGTGCACAGCTTTCCTGGCTTGACTGTACTCTGGTGTTGAAGACATGGCCATGGCCAGTGATGTTCCCTCCATCATCCCAACGGGAAACTCAATTATTATTCCCTATGATAAATTCACATTTACATCCCTGTCCCACTGAATTGACCTTGTAGCCCTGGTTCTGCCCTCTAGTGTGGAAGAGGGAAAGGCTACCACGTACTGCACAAGGTAAGCAAGCTCCTCAAATGACTAAAATGGTTTTCCTGCCTATAAATTCTTCCCCGGTTAACCGACTCTGAAACCGCCTTACAGACCCTCCTCTCCTTGGCACTGTCACATCACTGCCACACCCATCTCCACATCTCCACCTTTGGGGTCATCTGCCAGTTCCTAGCTGTTCCCCAATACAAATGTGCAATATGCTCATTTCATTGTAAGCCTTCACAATGTGTTTCAGTGAAAGAGGGGCTATCCACGTATCCTGTTAATTGCTAAATAAATGTAAACACGATGCATATGATCTTGTTGGGAACTATAAATGAGATTTTCCCTAATTAGGGGGTCTGTGGTTTGCTCATATCTGTGGTCAAGGGATGCTCTAAGCTAAAATGAACACCCCCACTCAAACAAAGGACAATTCAAACAAAGGAGCTGCGGATCCTATCTTTAGCTCATTCATTCAAACAGGGATCTCATGAATGAACCAGGAGAACCACAGTAATTTGGGCAGCTGTGAAAAACAAAAATAACAATACCAAGCTACATCGTTCATCCAACTTGGAGCTTTCCCAAAAAGAAAAAGTACATTTCAGCATTCTTCCCATTGAAAGGTTCTTTCTACAGAGAAAATGCTGTGTCTCCAAAGTCTTTCCGGTGGCTCACTGGTGCTCTAATAGAAGCAAAACACTTCACAGTCTGCTGTCATCAAAGCCTCTGTGCCCCGGGGACTGTGGTCACACCAACTGCAGTCACTAGTTAAGTGTCACATACTCTTAATGTGTGGCATCTCTGACCCAAGAATGGAACAAGCAAGAAGCACCACTACGGTCCTTTCTAGCAGGGAAGTAGGCACAGGGAAGCAGTCATGGTCTGAGAGTTAATCCACAGGCCGCACACATCATATCCCTACTGTTTTCTTGTGCATAGCTTTGAAGAAGTTAGATAGCCATTATTCTCTGAGCGAGTTGGCACACACATGTCACGGCACACGAAGAGATCTGAAGACAGTTTGCAGGAAGGATCTCTCTATTCTGTGGATCCTGAAGACCCAACTCAAGTCCTCAAGCTTGACAGCTGTCCGCTTTACCCAGAGAGCCATCTCGACTGCCTCATAGTCACTAATTTTCTTACCTGTTATTTGTTTGCTAGTTGTTACTAACTAAATTGACGAATGCATAATTAGAACAAAGACAAAAGGATGGGGTGGGGGAGTGTTGTTATGGTTTTGTTTTTGAGACAGGGTTTCTCTATGTAGCCCTGCCTGGCCTTGAATTCACTCTGCAAAACAGGCCAGCCTTGAACTCACAGAGATCCACCTGGGTCTGCGTCTGGATTGCTGGGATTAAAGTGCACCACCATATCTGACTCCACTATTGTGTATTTGTTTGAGCAGGAGCCAAATGAACTAGCTACTGCAACTAGCAGGCCCTCTTTCCTGGACAACAATAAAGACATGATATCTCCGTTACTTACTTCTATTGCTCTGAAGAGACCAAGGCAGCTTTTGTGAGAGAAACATTTCATTGGGGGCTTACTTTCAGTTTCAGAGGTTTAGTCCATTATCATCAAGGTGAGGAGCATGGTGGCGCGCAGGCTGATGCCAGAGCAGTAGCTGAGAGCAGGCTTAGAAAGAGAGACAATGGGTTTGCCATGGGTTTTTGAAACCTAAAAGCCCACCCACAGTGACACACTTCCTCCAACAAGGCCACGCCTCCTAATCCTTCTAATTCTTGAGCCTATGGAGTCCATTTTTATTCAAGCACCACACCAGACATGGTGACAGTTCCCAGGGCAGATTTCTGTCTCCAGGTTCTGTGTAGAACAATGCCTGGAGTGTCATTGTAACCAATCCCTAGCACATGTCATACAATACTATACATCTTTACACCAAGTAAGGTTTCGATCTCTGATTTTATGATTCTTTTTTGATCAGATCAAGCACAGATCCATTAAGAAAAAGTGACTTCCACAGCACAGTTTAATCATTCAAAAATCATCATTTTTACAGCAAGAGAAAGGGCTAAGATTAGTCAATTGACTGTTTTTCAAAATATTTTCACGATCCTCTTGCTTCTGCCTTTGCAGCATATTCTATCAGTGTGTGCCACTTCAACCAGCTCAAAAAAAAAATCATCTGCATATTATTTTACTAGAGTGAACCTCTTGAATTCAGAAAAATACCCTAGCAATAAATGTTGGTATCAGGCTCGAACCCAGTGACATCACATCTAGGCGACCCCCACATCATTGCCAAGGCAACCACCAAACACACCCAGAATCCACCTGGCTACCTCGACTTTACCTGGGAGAGGCTATGTCACTGCCCATATAAAACAGGCAGAACTCCCTGACTTCGCTCTCTTCCTCCACCATCTTCTTCTATTTCTCTCCCCCAACCGTTGCCCTGAATAACCCCCCCCCAACTGTTTGGTCTGGTGTTGTCTGTTCTAAGCTGCAGGCGGATGTCTAACACTGGTGCACGGGCAAGTACCTTGCTTTTGGCACTATGGTATTTTCAAGGTTTTGTATGATTCCATGACTGCCATTTCTAAGACACTACGCACACATAAATCTCACCTCTTTATTAAGAGACTCAGGCTTTGAGCTGGAGAGAGGGCTCAAGTTTACAGTGCAAACTTGAATTCCAACTTGAGTTTGTCCCCTGGATCCCATGGTGGAAGAAAAGAAATGACTCCTAAAAGCTATCCACTGACCTCCACACACACATCATAGCATGCACACACCATACTCAAACATCACAAAAACATGCATGTACATATACACGTAATGATCCTACTAATAAGAAAATTTTTAATTAAAATTAATTAAATTAAATATTTAATAGGAAAAATAAAGAAAAAAAATAAAGAAAAAATAAAGAAAAGTAAATAAATAAATAAATATATAAATAAATAAATATTTAATAGGATAGTCATAATCCCTGCATTTGTGCTCTATGCACATCAAAATATAACTGGCCTTTAACTAGGAAAAGGGTGTGACCAAAAGTATGTTTCTGGTACTACAAACCTGGTCAAAAACCCATGGCTGTGGAGGTCAAAGGCTCTAGGAGGAATCTCGTTGTTTTGGTGAACGGAAACCTGTTATACTGTTCCTCTGTCTCCCTCCTCCCCTCCCTCGATCCCTTCTTCTCTCTTTTTTCCTTTCTGAATAAGGTCGTGCGGGACAGTGGTGGCACATGCCTTTAATTCCAGCACATGAGAAGCAGAGGCAAATGGATTTCTGTGAGTTCAAGGCCAGCCTGATCTACAGTTAGAGTTCCAGGACTGCTGGATCTACACAGGGAAAAACTGTCTCAAAAAAATCAAACAAACAAAAAGGTCTCACTAGGAAGCTTTAGAACTCCCTGTATGGACCAGTTTAGCCTTGAACTCACTGAGATCAGCCTGTTTCTACATCTCAAGAGCTGAGATTAAAGCTTACACCACCACACCCAGCCAGAGTACCCTGTAAGTGTATATCTTTCTCTCACAGGTTAGTATTGCTCTTAACCATGGTCCAAGAGGCTTCTGTTTGCAAAGGAATCATAGTTGGTCAAAGTGCTTCGAATAAGTGACTCTTGGGTATCCAGTCCTACCTAAACTGGATGGAGATATACATATATAAAAACATGCATGAATACATACATACATACACACACACACACTTTTATACACACACACACACACACACACAAAACCTACCACCATCAAGATTTGGAAAACACAAAAAGAAGGGTAGGAAGAATCTAAGAGCCAGAGGGTCTGTGACCTGGTGTCTTCTGCCTGGCCTGGCCATTGTCCACATGAATTCACAGCAGTTGTGGTTACCTGCACAAGAGCAAGCCAGTCAATCCAGCATGCCTGAGGATGGAACTTAAAGGAACTTCTGACTAGCTGAGGAATGACTGGCATTTAATGGCTGAGGTGGGGAGGCCCTTTTTTTCTTCAGTGTAGCGACTGCTAAGTTTCTTTTCCTTTGTTTTCCTTTGTTTTGTGGCATCTGATGGAGAGATAGTTTAGTGGTTAAGAGCGCTGGTGAAGAGGAACTTTGGAACATTTGTCCCCCTGGCTGGGAGAGGCTAATTAACATTCCTTGGTCAGAGGACACTTGTTGGATTAACTGTCAGAGGAGGAAGGGAGAGGCTGATTAACATTCCTCAGACTACGGGGAAGGGAACCCACCTGCGGGTGGGGAAGGCCCAGAGCATGTAGACACATTCCTCAGGACGGCCCAACCCTTGCCACCTACAAACAAGGGAAGTACTTGCCACTTCATTACCTAAAGACCAATCAGTTTAAAAAGTCACATTGTTCTGTCAATCACATTGTGCCTAATGGCTGCTGCCCTAAGGACTGTATAAAACCTCACTGAACAAGCAGCATGGGGTTGCCTCTCCTTTTGGGGTGCAAGGTGGCCCCAGCATGCTGGAACAATAAAAATTCCTCTTGCATTTCTTAGCGATCTCTCATGTCCATGTGATTCTCTCAGAGGGTCTCTGTTAAACTAAGGCTCTGCACGCTAGAGTCTTACACTGATTGCCCTGCCAGAGGATCCAGGTTTGGTCCCTGGCACCCCATGGTGGCTAACAAGCATCTGTAACTCTAGTTCCGGGGGACTTCAGCACCCACTTCTGACCACCAGAGGTACTGCATACACATGGTCCACAGGCACAAATGCAAGCAAAGCACCCAGACCCCATAACATTAAATAAACAAACAAATATATATCAAAAATGGCACCCAATTAACACCCAGATGCCATGTAACACGACATAAGCAATGTTTTTCTAACCAGTAACATTGATTCAATGATTTTCTGCTACTATTTGACCTATATTCCTTCTGACTTTGTTCCCAGTGTTAGATACCTATGCTTTCTCACATTCAAAAAGATTCATCTGGGACTGAGGACAGAGCTCAATTGATAGAGTGCTTGCCCAGCAGGCATAAGCGATAGGCTTTTTTCTCCCTCTATGATGCAGATACAGACCAGATTAGATAAAGGTAGTGTTTATTAGGCAGGTTTATCGGTTCCGAAAAACGGGGCTGAAGAAGACGCACACCCAGGCTGGGGTAGGGAAGTTTTATAGGCTGTAGGCAAAGGGTGATGACGTGTCAGACATAAACTGGGTTTGTGCCCAAATATGGTCAAGAGCTGAACACTTAGGGATTTCGGTGGCTGGCTGCATCTGGGGAGGAAGTTGGGATAGTTGCCAAGAATGTTGGTAGGGGCTCTTGGTTCCATCCCTTTGTTCTGGAGTTTTTCAGTCTTTCAGGTTTCCTGGGAGGAGGGCAGATGTGGTTTCCCAGCTTGTGCAGGAGCTAGCAGGGGTTCTGGCATAACAATGAGACTCTAGGTTAACCCCAAACAAGGACAAGTGTTCTATGTGAAGTCAGGAGAATCAGAAGTTCCTGTCATTCTCCCTTACGTCATGATTTAAGGACGGCTTGGGCTACTTAAGACACTATCTTAAAAAGAAGCGGAGAGAGGGAGGGAGGAAAGAAGAAAGTAGGCGTGAGGGAGAAATTTGCACCATTTCAGATAAAGTCTAGATTACTAAAAATAGGAGCAAATGTCACTACCTAAGCCAGGCCTGTTTTGGCTGCCACACAGTAGGCCAATCAGCAAATAGACTTTTTCCAAAAAAAAAGTTTACTTGCAAAGCAGCCATCTGTAGATAGGAAATCCAAGTCCAAAAAATGTTCTAAGAGAGGCTTGAGGGATAGATGAAGAGGAAGGAAAAAAGAAGACAAAGTCTCCAGTCTTGTCTGCACATCTGTAATCAATCTCCATAGCCCTTCCTAGGATGTATTTCAGCAGGCGGAGATGAAACTCTTTCCTTTCATAGGATAAAAAGTCACTCATACAATTATGTCAACCACAGGTAAGCAGGCAATGGCTTCTACAACTGTGGCCTTCAAGACCCTCAAAAGTAGCCTAGACAACCACTGTATTATCCTCATGTTCCATGCACTAGAGATATTTGCTCCAGAAAATTAGTGAGACTAATACTATATTGCACACCTGGGTTACCTCTGTTGTATGACAAACCTTTCCTGGGGAGATACTATACATATGTCTACTCACCACAGATAGAGATCTACCAACAGACCAAAGTACAGACCAACTACAAAGGTCCAACTTGGTGAACCATGAGTTGTATTGGGGTTACTTATAGGAATATGGGAGAGGGGTTACTTACAGTAGCAAAAAAAAAGACTCAAAAAAGCTGTATCACTAAAGCCCACCCAAGCATTGGTGACAGCTCACAAAAGCTGAGAATCTGAAGGCTGCTCGACAGGTTGGGAAGTGTCCTTTCCAAGTGACTCTGGTCTAACCTTCCAGGCAGTTTGGCTGTTTTCTGCTTTTCCCAAGGAGCTAACCTGATCTGAGAGTTTGTTTGTTTGTTTGTTTGTTTGCAGCATCACATAGCAACTCTGCTTTTATTGCTTATTCTGGTAGGGAGGGGCCTAGTAAATCTGATCAGTTTCAGGGTCTTCCTGAAGCTATTTTGAGTTATTTACCTTCCTGCTTAAAGAGCTTTCCTATAAGGAGGACTGTTTCAATCTCTGAGGAAACTGTTGAACAACAGCCTCCAACATCAGTGATTTTTAAGGTCAACTAAAAGTAAATAACTAAAAGCAAACTGAACTAGAGGGCTTCTTCAGTTTTCCCTTGGTTCCACAATCTCCTAGAACAAGAAGGTTGGAAATTCTAATCATTATATCGAGACTGCTCTTTAGTGGTTTGTTTGGCTATGCTGTGGGAGTCTGGTTTTGTTATTGTTGGGTTTGGTTTGGTTTTATTTTGAGACAGGGTTTCTCTGTGTAGCCCTGCATTTCCTGGAACTTGCTCTGTAGACCAGGTTGGCCTTGAACTCAGAGATCCACCTGCTTCTACACCATCCCCTATACCCCTAGTGCTGAGATTAAAGGTGCCACCACCACCCAACTTTTTTTTAACTTCAATGTGGATATGCTAGATGAAATTCTCCTTTGCAGACTCCAGTGTGCATTTATTTGGTGATGGTCCGAAAAATCTACTCGCTCGTGTCACCTACGCGAGAACTCAGAGACGTTTGAGTTTATCATCTGATTCTTGTTCATACCTCACCCTACAGATGAGAAAATTCAGATCCAGGAAGATCCTAGCCAATCAACTACTGAACAGTTAATGACAGAGACAGAACTTTCAACCACCACCCCCTCTGTTAGCATTCTGTATAAACTCTATCCCCACAGTTACCTGGCAACAGCCTGGTAGGCCTGGCCCACTATAAAAGGGGCTGCTTACCCCCTCCTCTCTCTCTTGCTCTCTTGCTCTCTTACACTCTTGCTCTCTCTTGATCTCTTGATCCCTCTGCCCCCTTGCCCCTTGCCCCTTCCCCCTTCCCTTCCCCTCTCTCCACGTGGTCATGGCCAGCCTCTCTTCCTCCTCTTCCTCCTCCTCCTCCTCTTCTTCTTCCTCCTCCTCCTCTTTCTCCTCTCCCTCCTCTTCCTCACTCTCTTTCTCTCTCTCTCTCTCTCTCTCTCTCTCTCTCTCTCTCTCTCTCTCCCCCCCCCCCCCAAACCCAACCATCATGTGGCTGGTCCCTCAGGGGGAAGGGATGCCTCAGCATGGGCCCTCTACGACATCCCCTTCTCCCCATACCTCACCACACACACCCATAGAACATACTCTTTATCTCTTTATCTTTTTATAAACACATCACCCTCCTCATCCCACTTCCTGCCACAACAAAGGGGCTAAGAAGAGCCACCTGATGGGACATTCAGGAGGAAAAAAAAAATCTCTCTGTATCATTGGCAACCACAGGAATTGACATACCAATCAGCCAGTGATTCAAGGTCCTGACACAGCCGACCCACAGGTGGTTCCTCTCAAGAAAAACTCTTCCTAGTCTGAGTAGCCAGTTCTCTCTGGGGAATGTTTGGTCAGATGGGACAGTGGTAGCTTTGTCCCTTCATTAGAATTTCCTCCCATTGTGCATCCACAAAGGGGAACTGACTGTGCAGAGGAGTGACTAACGAAGAATTGCTAAAGTTGGAACTGGGCACCGTCCAAGTTGGCGGCCACTGAATCGGGAGAGTCTGTCGTTGCCTCATGTTCTTCCAGCCAAGTGACTCAGTGGTTGAAATTTTTCAGCAAGACACCTGGAAGCCACTTGTCCTTTTTGCTAAAGACTCATTCAAAGGGGGAAAAATGTAATAGCGTTCACTTTCCGTCACCATGCTACCCTGAGCACCAGATTGCTGCTAATTCAATATGGTGCTGACTCAGCCTGCACATCACTGAAGCGACATTCTTCTGTGAAAGCTATTTATGTCCCAGCATCATTTGAAAGGCCTTTTGGATCCTTTCTGAAATATTCAGGTCCCAGAGAGGCAACTTGATCCCAGGAAAACTACATAGGACAAAAGCACCGAGGAGATCATGTCAGAAAATCAGCTTGGGGCTCCTGCCTTCATGCTTAGGTATGTAACCCCTTTATCTCCAAATTTTCTTCAGGACAACTTTCCTCCAAGTAACAGGGCCACAGCTCATCTCAGAAGCATCTCTTGATGAATGCAAGCAGAAAGAAGATGAAATGACAGATCACACAGACACTTAGCAACACTTGCCACTCTACAGCGGCCTGGCCGAACACAGTCATCCTGTAGGGCTTCTCTGGACCTCAGTTTCCCCAGACAAGAAATGCTCATCCCACATTGAAATGAGGCAAATGAATGTTGGAAGGAGAATAACTCCATAATGGTAGTTATCTGGAGCCACAGCTTGAAGCCAATAGAGAGACAGTGTCATGAAACTTTATGCTTGGTAAGAAAGTCCTTTGGCTGGCCACCCATCTTTTCAAAGGAGCAGTGGTCTCAGCAAACAGCCACCCTCCAGGAAGAAAGTGAAGTAAATGCTGTCCTCCCATCTGCCTGCCCTCCCTCCCAGAGCTCCCAGGTGAAAGGAGCTAATGAGGCGCTTGTGGTGACCTGAGCTCCTGGGAGATCCATGCTATATGAATAGAAAGCGTCATTATACTGCAAAACACTGGAGAGTGGCTTCCCCAGAAGCCACTGTGCACCTGACAGGGCCTAGATGAAATGATTTCCTTTCCCTTCGTCTGCTCTCTTAGCCATTTACGGCAGATTGAATCCACCAGTGGACTGTCCCCATTCGAAGACGGCAGGGCTAAAGTTAGTACTGACCTGAACATGACAGTCACAAGGGAGAATGGGCCGGAGTTCCTCTCTGCTACCGCAGCCGCCGCTGCCAGTTTGAGAGTTTCAGAGACACAACCTTGCACGAGGGTTTCTTTTCTGAAAGGTTGTGAAGTCACAGCAGGCTTGGGAGAAAACTCTGTGGCCCTTCTTTCTCCCTGTCACTGATTTCCATTGCTTTACTTTGAGGGGCCTACTCCTACATATCTACATGGGACCTAGCGGGATATCTTTTGCTGGGTCTAACCCAAGGTACATTGTGCCCTCTTACACACAGATCTTACTTTAAGGCTCCAAGGACGTCTTGCCAGATGCTAAGAAAGCAGTTTTACAGACAACAGGCCCACTTTTTACAAACAATTCCAGGAAAATAATTTCCAATAACATTCCCTTATTACTCTACTGCTGATGGGCATGACAGGATGGCCAGAGGAGAATGGACCAAGGCAGGGAGTGCACATGTGGCCTATGGTTAACTGACAGAAGTAGGCTGCCATCACCGAAAACTGTCCAATTCAGTGAGAAGTGCAGGGGTGAAGCCAGATGTGATGACACACTCCTAGAAGCCCAGCACTTGAGAGAGAGACAGAAGTGGGAGAATCATTCCCAAGGTCAAAGCCAGTCTGGCCGGTCAACATAGCAAGTCCAGGACAGCCAGGATTACATATCAGGACTCTGTCTAAAGCAAAAGAAGAAGAAAAGGCACTCGGATGAGCATACAGTCTTTGGATTTAGCTTTTGTCAGACGTCTACTTGAGCTAACACAAGTAAACGGAGATTGTATGGTAGAGCTTCTCATGGTACGATAAAAGATTCCCAGGGAAATACAAAAGCCATAATAGGCTTGGAAATCTTGGTGGGGAAATGAGTGAGAGAGAGGATTTGGTTGGAAAGTACTCTAAACACTAAAGTAGCAAAGGCTCAATTTTTTTTTTTTAACAGACAAGTCTCCTCTACATGAGTCATGCACGGGCCACCCGACCACTTCTTCCTGCTCTCTTAACAATGAGCAAATTCTTTCCAGATTGCTTCATTTTAATGTCACTAGGTGAGAATCTGAGTGGCTGGGTCTCCTCTGGTGTTAGCAGACCACTAGTGATGGCTTGTGGAAGAGCTTTGCTAGCTATCAATCAGGGGTCCAGTGGTCGCCATGGACGTTCTAACAAGAGGGTGGGTCTGATTGCTAATCTTGGTTGTCAGCTTGATTAGTCAAGTGGCTAGGAGATCAGTGAACCTGGCTCTGTGTGTGTCTGGAAGGCCATTCCCAGAGATGAGCAGATGGTGGCGGCTCTTATATGATCAATGGTTTAATCCACTGATGGGTTGAAATTTTGAATAGACCATTGGGAAAGGATGGACATCTGAAAATCGGAGTCCAGATAGAAGAAGTGTGTTAGAGGTGTGCCTGTGAATAATTTACCTGGCCCTTTTCCATTATCTCTTTCTGCTCTCTGGACTTTATGAGCTGAGCAACTTTGCCATGACCCACCCTTCTATCCTGATATTCTACTACCCCATAGCCCAGAAACAGCAGAGCAGGTCCCCACACTGAATGCTATACCCACGAGCCTCCTTTTAAACTGTTTCTCTCAGGGCTTTGCCATCCTGACATAAAACTGATGGTTCCAAAGGGGTTAAGCGGCATGATGAAATTGCCCCACACTCCTAAACAGGGCTGCAAATTAGGTGGCAGCAACTCTCCCTCAAAGGAGATGAGCACAGGTTGACCTGGACAGGACCAACATAAGACTCCAGGGACACCCACCTGGTTGAATTCCACTCCTTGGACAAGTCACTTGGCCTCCAAGTGCTTCTGTTAGCTAATGTGCAAATGGGAGAAATCAATAGGGTGCTAAAAGAACTGGTTAGAGAAACCGTGTGGAATTCTTAGAACAGGGTCCAGCACGGAGTAGCACTCAGTGTGTTCCGGTAAGGGCTTCCAGCTCTCTGTGTGAGTCTAAGTCCCTGGGGGAGTTTGTTTAGATGCAGATTCCAATTCCTTAGGTACAGCATGAGATTTGAGCTCCTGTGTGTCAGTGCTTCTGGTTCAAGAACTAGACTTTGTAGAACCAGGGTCTACTCTACAAACCATTAAGAAAGAGAAGATAGACTGTTTCTTGGGGTGGGGAGAGGAGAAGAAAAGAAAAAGGGTAAGAAGTTTGAAAACATTAAAAAAGTATAACAGCGCAAAATAAGAAAAGTCTTAGTATCAATTAAAATTGTCTTTCAAAGGAAATATAATCCAGAAGATCCTCCTACCTCCAACTGCCCCCTATAGCCCCACAAGCAGGACCAAACATACCCACAGGATCCAGGACTCTTTAGGAGACATACAGAAATACATTTTTATTTTTCTTCTCTTAAAATCAGAAGAAAACTATTACTATAATAACAACAAAAATAAAATATCACTTAATCCAGACAAAATAATAGGTGATTTTATACAATACAGTCAGAGAAATATAATTTTGAATGTTTTTACAGTGCAAAGAGTTTATGAATACAAAGGAGGCTAGAGTCCAGGCAAATCATAAAATGGCTGTAACTGACTGTTATTACAGCACGGATTCAAGTGTGAAATAAAGGCTGAAGAAGGAGGGCCTCAAGATTCCTTGCAGCTTTGTGGCTCAATGTTTCCGTAAGATTCTCTGGCCATGCTCTGCTAGCTAGATCTGTTATCTATAAACTCACACCTGCAAATGCTTGCTTCCTGCTCATCTCAAATCCTCACACGTAGACCCAACGCGGCTCATTGCTGCCAACGAGTTATCACAAGCCACCCCTGGCTTTATAATCTGCCTATGTCTTCTCTGTTTGCTTCCAAAATAAAGAAATTATAATTTTCATTGTTACCAAATACACTTGATTCCAGACACTGCCAGCTTTGTGCAGACATTGCCTCATTAATATGTACATCACTTTGCTGGAGGAAATGGAAATTTTTTTTCATTTTGTTTTTTCTTTTAAACTGGCAAATTAACCCAAGAAAAGATTATATGAAAACTATTATTTGAAATCTAATTAAAGAGAGGGAATAAAATTTTGCCTAAGTCAGTGGCGTTGGTGATGATGATGATTGGGGGAGGAGGAAGAGGAGGGGGAGGAAGAGGAGGAGGAGGAATAGGAGGACAACCATGATGATGACAATGGTGGGGTAAAGCAGACCATGGGCACTTACAAATCACCGAGGCAGTGAGTCTCACCCATTGGTATAAATCAGATTTACTCACGTAGCATTAAATGAGTGACTGGACTTCACTTTACCTCTTCTTCCCCAAAATCCCCAGAGAGCAGAAGCTGTTTCTGAGCTTTGGATTCAATTCCAGTATGAGTCCACTCTTAGTATTTAACACCACCGAATGGACAAAGAGACTCAGATGCACAGGAAGAACATACAAAGAGAATGGTTTGGCGCCTGTGACGTCAGAGAAAGACTAACATGGAAGAGGTCCTTCAAGCTTAGGGGAAGACTGGTGACTCAAATGATGACTCTGGGCCACGAGGGTGAAACTCACTTTATAGAAGGCTATTTTCCCTTATACACACTTAAATACTTGGAAGCTCGCAAAACTGAGCCAAGAAGAAGGTAAGAAAGAGGCTGCAAGTATAGATTTGTTAAAATTTATGTTTTACCTGCATGTATATCTGGGCAATACTTGCTTGCCTGGTCCCTGAGGAAACCAGAAGAGTGTGTCAGATCCTCTGGAACTATAGTTAATACAGGTAGTTGTGAGCCATGTGGGTATTGAGGATTGAACCCAGATCCTCTGGAGAAGCAGCCAGTGTTCTTAACAACTGAGCCATCCTTCCAGATCCAGAGTAAAGACTTTTTTTTTTTTTTTGAGTAAAGACTTTTTATAAGAGCTTTCATCAGAGTCCTGAGATATCTGTACTCACTGAGGCGCTCATGGGCAGACGCCAAGTTATGTATGAACTTGAGCTTTAATTACAGCATGGTTTCCACGGATATCGACCTTTCCTTCAACGTGACTGTAGGCTTCACTCTTGAGGGGTAGCAATCTGTGACCAACATATGACACAACAATCTAGTTACAGTAGGGTTGATATAATGTTATAAAACATCATTTTCATAACGTTCTTTCACAGCCACGTTATAAAACATTGCAATCATCATTGCTTTGAAATTAGTGGTTATTAGGCCCACTTTAAGATCTGGTTATTTCTTGCATTAATAATTAAGATACATTTTAAAACAAAAACAAAAACACTGTTCAGGGGCTGGAGAGATGGCTCAGCAGTTAAGAGCACTGATTGTTCTTCTGGAAGTCCTGAGTTCAGTTCCCAGCAACCACACAGTGGCTCACAACCATCTGTAACGAGATCCGATGCCCTCTTCTGGTGTGTCTGAAGAGAATGACAGTGTTCTCTCATACAATAAATAAATAAACAAACAAACAATCAAGTTACTTATATGGAGAGTGTATACAAAACAAAAAAGCAAAAAACAAACAAACAAACAAAAAACCTGTTCCAGGACAGAGACTTCTGGAACCTCAGACATTGAAATAAGTGATATTTTGTTCCTCTTGTACCCGAACTATTATGCTGTGCTGACTTCCTGACGACTATCCTTTGGAAGCAAGGCTAGAAGAGTAAGAGGAGAGACACTGTCAAAGTGTGAATAGGGGAAGAAAGGAGGAAAGAACAACAGAAGTAAATGAAGGCCGGAAGTAGCAAAGCCGGAAGTAGTGAACTCGGTTCCCAGTGAACAGCAGAAGCAGACAGAGCAGACACTCCCACCATACCCAGCCCTGGTCCACCCCACTGGAGCCTCTTCCTTCCCCTGACCACATACTTCTGCCACTTAGAATAAAGCTTGTAGATACAGCATACAAGAAATCTCGAGCCGGGCGTTGGTGGCGCACGCCTTTAATCCCAGCACTTGGGAGGCAGAGGCAGGCGGATTTCTGAGTTCGAGGCCAGCCTGGTCTACAGAGTGAGTTCCAGGACAGCCAGGGCTATACAGAGAAACCTTGTCTCGAAAAACCAAAAAAAAAAAAAAAAAAAAAAAAAAAAAAATCTCAGCACGGTGCACGCAAATGCCAGGCTACGGACTGTAACTATTCTGAGGGATTTTGCACTAGACCTCGGAGAACTGGGGAAATCAATGACAAGTAACCAGTTACATTATGAAAGTAATACTCTCTGCCTCAAAGAATGTTCCTTTTCTGTAGTTATGAGTTTCCTTTTTCCAATGTTAAAACGTCCTTTCTTTTATGAAGCAGTATCAATATTAAATAACATTTTGGTTTTTATAATTTACTATCCTTGCTCAGTGATATAAATGTTTAAAAACCTTGTATCTTTCTTCAGTTTTTTTTTTTTTTTTTAATGCTGGGTGTCCTACCCTATGTGTCGTTTTATTTACTCTTCTCCCTTGTAGATGAATTCTTGGCAAGATGTTGTGACTACCACTCCACCATGTTATCTTAGAAGCATGGAGCCTCAGAATCTAGTTTTAAGATGTGAGTTTGGGTACCAGAGAGACGGCTCAGCAGTTAAGAGCATTTACAGAGGACCTGAGTTCAGTTTTCAGAACCTGTATGGCAGTACACAACTATCCAATTTCAGAGGAATCTGATTCAGGGGATCCTGCCCTCAAATGGTGCACAAATACACACACACACACACACACACACACACACACACACACAAACTAAATGTACATTTTTCTAAAGACTGAATTTCCCCACTGGCTGTTCCATTTTTCACCTATGTGAACTTGAGCAAGGTCCTTGAACTCCCTCCCTCTTCACCTATAGAATGTAATTTTTACCTCCTGACAGAGCTGCAGAGTTACGTGAAGATACAGATGAAGAAGCTGTGCACGGTACTAGCCACTGTCATTCTGCCATGGTAGGCCAACACCACAGGCCTACTGGTAGAACTTGCCAATGTCCTTGTTTCCACTGGGATGACTCTCCACTCAGTGATCTTCAAAGTGTCACTTAGTGAAACTGCCTGGGCTGGAACTTCCTATTTAGTTCAAGAAATGCTAACCGCTGATTTAATATTCCTGGAAATTATATATAACTCTACTCATGAGGGAACATCAGACAAAACCCAATTTTTGAGTGACATTATAAAAAACAACTGGCCTAAATTCTTTTAAAATGTCAAGGTCATGAAAAACCAAAGAAGGGCCAGCACACCACTCCAGATATATAATTCTGGAATGGATTCTAAATGGGAGTAGGGAAAAGTATGGTTACTTTTTAAAACAAGAACAATTGGCAAAATGTGAATAAATCCAGCAGGTTAGAGAATAGTGGAGCAGCGTGAACATCCTCGATGAATATTCTTAGAATAATGTACACAAAAGCATCTAAAGAAACAGGGGCACAACCTGTGAAATCTGTAATCATGTGGGCCACAAAAATTAGTCATCCCTCAGTATCTACCATCTGGGATTAGTTTCAGGATATCCACCCATGTTCATATCCTTACCAAATTATAAGGTTCAAGTCCTGCTCATAGACAGCTTGAACATATCCTCCTGAGCCTTAAATTCCCTCTAGACTACATGTAATATGAAATACAATGGGAATGGGATTTAATGAATCATCATCCTCTATTGTTTAGAAATCTAAAACAAAGAAAAGGTCTGTAGATGTTCAATAGGGGCATAATTCTTTTTAATGTTTTCAATCAAAGGTCCTTGAATCCAAAGATACAAACTCCCTGAATAAGGTCTCTGTCTCTGTCTCTCTGTCTCTCTCTATGTCTCTGTGTCTCTGTGTCTCTGTGTCTCTGTGTCTCTCTCTCTCTCTCTCTCTCTGTCTCTCTCTCTCTCTCTCTGTGTGTGTATGTGTGTGTGTGTGTATGTATGTGCACACGCACACATGAACCTGTAAAAAGGAAAAGACATGGTAAAGCAAACTTGGCAAAATATTCACAGCAGCCATTTTGTGTAAAGCTCTGTGTACTGCGACACTTCGCAGTTTACAATACTCCCTCACACTTGCTGCTCGACTTATTTAGTTCCAGTGGTTCTTGGTGTGTTACCGTGAAGCTAGACCTCATGCAAGGATAGTGACGGGTCTAGAATTGTAGACATGAAGACCATGATTCATAAACACTTTTCATCTTGAATATTCTCCTAGAGTGTCCTTTGTTCACCGTGTTATCTTGTAAACATGAAGGGGGGAGACTTGACGTTGGGGGCCAGATGATGACAAAACTGTGGCTCTTTGATCATTTTTCTCACTCCATACAGACTAAAAGAGGCAAGAGGCTTGCCTGAGTGTTAACCTCAGGGCCTGAGAACAGCTAAGGGACCAGGTGCACATCTCCCATTTCAAACTCCCTCCCATTTCAAACCTGAGGCCAGGATCCATGAAGGAAAAGCTCAATAGAATGACTCCATATTTAAGTCCCTCCATCCTCTCTCTCTCTCTCTCTCTCTCTCTGCCTCCCTCCCTCCCTCCCTCCCTCTCCCTCTCTACCCCTCTCTCTCCCCTCTATCAATAACTTGATTTTTCTGAATATAGGAGTTGAATCACAGACAGTTCAGTGGGGCCCAAGCGGCAGCAGCAGGACTTGATGGACTGCCTCATCGTGACCTCTCCTATAATTTCTAACATCACAGGATCTGGAAATAACAAACATTTCCCGACTGCAATGAGGGGACTGGATGCACCTAAAGCACTGACAGTCCAACGCACTCACAGGCAACCTGTGACAGTGGCAGTGGAGCAGGAGCATACATGCTGTCTTTGCTACATGCTGCCTGCCGGCAGGGAAGATATCAGCATTCTCAATATCCAGCGGATTTTGTGGTTATGGAGAGGTGGGTAGGTACGGCCAATGGGCACAGTCCATGGGCCACTGTCCAGACGACTAGGTGAGGGATGGCAGTAGCTTCTTAATGCTGTCTTCCTGATTCCTGTATCAACAGCCATTCTGCAGTGTCATGGAAGTATGTGCCAGGAGAAGCCTTTGCCTTCCTTCCTTACGCGCAGGCATGGCTTGTCATTTACTTACAGGTCTGTTCTGCAGTGCTCAGGCCTAGACTTCTCCCTCCATCTTTACTCTTCAAACAACTTTTTTTGAAAATACAAAAAAGTTGTATTTTCCTTTTATTTATGTGTATGTGTCTGTGTGGTTGTATACCACAGGGGTGTGGGTGCCCACAAAGGCCAGAAGAGGGTACCAGATCACCTGCAGCTGGAGTTAATGGCATTTATTAGCTTTCCTTTCCGAGCAAGGTCCTCTCTTAACCACGGAGCCATTCCTCCAACCCTTGAAACAACTTTCTAAGCAACAATTTTTGTCCTGTTTTAGAAAACATTGGTTTTCTCCCCCATTTTCCAGACATGGGGAGCAGGTAGTGTGTCTAGTGCTCAAATGAGCTTTCGCAAAACCAGATACCATAACTGGCATATTCGTGCACCAGCTCCATAGCACTGAGCTGACTCGTGCACCTATGTGGGTTTGAACTCGAGCGGGGGATGGCGGCTTGGGCGCGCAGGCTGGCGCTGCTTTTCCCGGGGCAGAGGTTCCCATACATGCGAGAAAGTCCAAGGTTCCAGAAGACATGTGGAATCCAAGAGGTAAAAGTTTTATTGTCCATGATGGTGGTTAGATGTGGATGTCGTGTGCCCCCAAGAATCTGGGGAGAGCTGGCTTATATAGAGGGTGGAAAAGAGGAGGGACCAGGGAGGAATAACTTAATTATCTAGGGCTCCCCCCCAACTCTTGCCTTATTAATATGTAAATCTCTCGAGGCAGAAGCCTGTTAGTCACGCCCTCTGCCTGTGTCTTACATGACTGATGGTATAGGTTAAATGAAGATGAGACTGCGTGTCAGGGCCCTGGGTTCTGGGGGCGTGGCCAAACACCTGCAGTCTCGGGGTTCCAGGCCCATGTCAACCCAAGATGTCTTTCTACAGCCCAACACACCTAGACTGCCCAGTCATATTATATAGTCCCGAGGCCTGGGTGGCCTACAGTCTGCATGGACGCCTAACACTGCCCAAACTCAACAAGGCAGTGTTCAAATTATCCCTCCACAGCTTCTTCTCAGAGATTAAGCTCAACTTCTCTTCACTATCCGTTCATCTTGTTTTCCCAGAGAGGGGAATTCTTCAGTCAGAATGAAGAGGTTAACGCTACCTTTCCAGGCTCCATCCTGATGAGCAGGAGCCAAAGCACATGCAAAAAATGTAACTGAGAGCAGAGGCCCAAATGCAGAGTCTCCTAGACAGGCGCCCTCCCACCTCCGCCCTTCTGAAAAGAAGGCAGGAGAAAGGAAGTACAGACCGCATGGAGCTAACGTTTGTCCAGCGTTTCCCATGCACAGGTTCTTGCTCAATTTCACAGCAGGCTTATTAACACCATCATTTCCTGGGCGTTGAGGATGTGGCTCGTGTGAAGTCAACACTGTCTTGTAGCTCCCAAGCGCCCTAAGCACTCAGGCAGAAGCACAGAGATCTCAGCATTGGCTTCCTAATGCAGAAGAGGGCCCTTTTAACCACTGGTAAAATAACGCAGCTCCACAAGGTGAATGATTGCCAATATTTTTTTCCCACTCCTTAAAATAGTGTTTTCTATGCTGAAGTAGACAACCATTGATTAAACCCAGCAGCCCTCATTAGTCAGTCTCTTGAGTGGAAAATAAAGCAGCAGGCTCCTGCCTTTCCCCTGGTAAATGCATACGAGGCGAAAGGAGCAGGAAACGGGAGAAGGAAACGGGCCTACAGTACCCTCGACGCAGGTTCAGGCTCGCCTTTCAGCTTTCCTGGGCAGCTGCCCCGGAGACCCCACCATTACCTGTCTTAGAAGCAGCTACGGAATGATAATTTGAGTACTTACTTATTGAGTTACAGTGTTAGGTACCTGTAAAGACTTTAGGCTATGCAAGGGCATGACGGGCCACGAGGCCATGTAATATAACCAGGCAGATCGTTCTATATGCACCCCGTCAGCTCAGTGCTGTGGAGCTGGTGCACGAATATCCCAGTTCTGGTAGACCACGCTACCTGCTCTTCATATCTGGGAGACATGGAAAAATCAATATTTTCTAAAACACAGAGAAAACCGTTGCTTAGAAAGTTGTTTCAAAGCTGGACACTGGTGGCGCACGCCTTTAATCCCAGCACTTGTGAGGCAGAGGCAGGCAGATTTCTGAGTTCGAGGCCAGCCTGGTCTACAGAGTGAGTTCCAGGACAGCCAGAACTACACAGAGAAACCCTGTCTCGAAAAACCAAAAAAAAAAAAAAAAAAAGAAAAGAAAGAAAGAAAGTTGTTTCAAGGGCTGGAGGGATAGCTCTGTGGTTAAGAGAGTACCCTCCTTTTCCAAAGGACTCAAGTTCAGTTCCCAGTACCCGTGTGGGAAAGCTAACAACTTCCGGTAACTCCAATTCCAGGTGAACACCAGTTTCATGACATCCAATTCCCTGCACCCCATTCCTGAGCCTAAGTTGGACTCCCTTCTTCTGTAACTGTTCATTCCTCCACAGAATGTGAAGGCCACAGAATCCTACTTCTTTTTATTAACACATTTCCCTCCACAGTCCTGGCTTATGTTCTTACTTAAGAGGACAAATGGATCTTCAGGACCAATCCTCTTAACCCCGCACCCCAACTTTACGGCCGGATACCGTTGCTGTTCCCCATGTCAGTGCTGAAGTCTGGGGCCTCTCTCAGAGCCACATAAATGCACAGTGATTTGTCTGCAACTGATGCCCAAAACCCTACTACTAACTGCTGCAAAGAACACTCTGGAAGCCCTGAGAGTCATGGCCTTTTCCTTTCTGCTGGTAGATTCTGGAAAACAACAGGAGTAGCATCACTCTGTCCATCATGCCCCTGCCCTGCCAATACAATTGCAAGTTGACTTTAATCATAACCTACTGGTCTCCACTTTCATGCTTCGATGCTACATGCTATGTCTTCTCAAAATCAAGTGCTCAAAGAAAGGCTTTCTGGGTCTCACATAAACCTAAAAAGGAAGGGAGGGAGGGAGGGAGGGAGGGAGGGAGGGAGGGAGGGAGGGAAGGAGGGAGGAAGGAGGGAAGAATGTTGTGAATTCTCTTTTCATTGGCAAAAATATCTCAGAGATACTTGAATCTTAAAAACCCATGGACCTTGAAAAAAAGTTAATTTCAGCTTAACTCTGAGAACATGAAAGTTGTTGCAAATGCAAGCAAATTGTGAGCCAGGCAAATGTTCCATCTTGCTGCATTACATTTGTGTTTTCTGATAATATTCACCAACAATTTCTGAGATGCCTCTTAGCTTACTAGTAAGACTAGTTGGTTGGGTTTTTAGATAGATAGATAGATAGATAGATAGATAGATAGATAGATAGATAATGGTGATGTAAATTTGTGAGATTCCCTTTTCTTTTTTTTTTTTTTTTTTTTTTTTTCTCTATTTTCATTTCTGCAAGACTAAAAGACTGCCGGCTTAAAAAGCATCCCATGGTGATTTCAGCTTGTAATTACATGAGGGAATTGCTTAGCTGTGGTGAGCCACGGTCCCCTGGGCCTGATAAGAAGAAACCACTCTGGCTATATCATTTGCATTTGTTCAGTGCTTAGACCGGTAGCCTCCAGATAGTTTACACATACTCAGCCAACAGAAAAATGTTAAGCATGCTTTCCGTACATTACACAGTAGAGACAAAGAGCCCCAAACGTGTATAAGAGTGGAAAAAAACAAACTCATGCAGCAGCATGAAGTGGATGCTCCTGGTCCATGGGCAACTTGCCCCACCCCCAACCCTCAACCAATGTTTCAGAATGAAGGTTTCTCCTCTCTGCGTCCTCCACGGCTGGGCTTGCTTTTTTTTTTTTTTTTTTCTTTTTTTTGTAAGCCAATAAAAGGGAGATAAGAAAAATTGCCTCTGGCTGGGCAGAGCAGCAGCTAAAACTAAGTGTTCTGAAAGGACAACTTTTGATAAACAGCTGAATATTACACTTCTCCATTTATTCATTCTTTTGTACTAGAGTCACTGCTAAATCCTCTAAAATAGGGAATGGTCTTTTCTTTTTTTTTCCCCCCTCTGGAAAGGGTATATGGTTGAGACATGGTGTCATGTAACCTAGACTGGCTTTAATCTCACTATGTAGCCAAAATAGACAAAAACAAATTTTCTTTTTATCTTGAAATGTTTTGTTTCTTTTTATTTTTTATATCTAGCTGTTTTCTCTGCATGTGTGTCTGTGTACCACTTATGGGCAATGCCCCAGAAGTCAGAAGAGGGTGTTAGATCCTCTGGAACTGGAGGTACAGATGGCTGTAAGCCACCATGTGGGTGCTGGGAACCTAACCCAGGTTCAATGCAAGAGCAAATGAAACTGGGTCTTCTCTCCAGACCACAACCAACATCTTATGTTTGCACATGTGTGTGTAGGTGTGTACACTATATACATGTTTTGGGGGGGATATAGGTATGTACATGCAGTACATACATAATATATGGGTGTTCTGCAGGGGATATGTATGTGCGGGTGTGTATATGCACATGTGTGTTTGGGTGTGAGGCCACGGAAGGGTATCAGTATCTTCCTCTATCTCTGTCTGTTTTAGTCCCTTGAGACAGAGTTTCTCCTTCTAGCTTTATGTGGGTTCCAGAAATTGCATTCCGACATTAGGCTTAGATGGTCCACGGCAAAAGCCTTTGGCACGAACTATCTTGCTGGCCCTCAATGTCATCTTTCATAGTTAAGAACAGGGTACTTGTTTTTGTTTTTTTGTTTTTTGTTTTTTGTTTTAGTAAGAAGAGAAGAAAGAGGAGAACAAGATAAAAGGAAGGAGAGAGGGAGAGAATGAGGGAGGGAAAGAGAGAGGGAGGGAGAGAAAGAGGGACGGGGAGAGAGAGAAGGAGCTGGAGATGGGGGGGGAGGGAGATGGGGAGGAAAAAGAGATGGAGAGTACCTGTCTTCAGGAACGCTGTTCTCGTGACCAGATGCTATTGTGATTACCATCTTCATCTTCTAACTCAGACTCTCGCTTTCTTGCTTTTCAAGAGATTTGCAGAAGAAAGTATTTTTCTTTGTAGCTTTCTTTTCCCCCCAAAACAAAACTCACTGAAGAGAATAGGGTTTGTTGAGAGGAAAGAGTGTCTCAGAGAAAGGAAAAACTAGGAGATTTCTGTATGGTGACAGAAGAGTCTAGGTAGGGAGGAAGACAGACATGCAGTGCCTTAAAGGAGCAGCTAGCTCTCCTGAAGCCTCAGGAAGCTGGATTCTAGCTGAGGCTCTAAGAGTCAAAGACACCCTTGGGCAAAACCACAGCACTACCAGGGAGTCAGAGTTAATCACTGTCCACAAGGACACATTGGCCCTGGGAAAGACCCCAATCTTGGCCCAAGTACATTTAGGAAATTGGCCCAGAATGTGCTGGGGTTCAGTTTTCTGCCAGCCCTAATGTCTGGGTACCTAGAACCAAAATTGAGTTTTTGTATAGGAAATATATATGTGTGTGTGTGTATGTATATATACATATATTATATTTCTTAGTCATCTTTGTGTTCAGAATATGCAAAGGGTTAACACATCCATAAGTTAGTGCTGATTCAAGGTCATTTCTCTAGCAACATGACCTCTAATGTGACTTATGCTTCCGGGGGCAGTATGCAAGGGAAAGGGGCAAGCATGGTGCCAGGGGGCACCTCTCTGCAAACATTCCACCTACCACAGGCTTCAGTAGCACAAGACTCAGGAATGGTGCTCTACACCTGCTTCATGCCAGTTTCACTGCTGTTTGCTATTAGCAGCCCTACCTATGCCTCCTAAGGACTTCATGTGGAGTGACCGGGCACAGCAGCTGGAGATTTTAAATGAAGACTGTCCAGGATGGAGCTCAGGCTCTGTGAGTTAGGGTAGGCTTCCTCGCTCATCTGTTTTCTTACCTGGGGATTCCGTCATTCATGTATCATAGAGTTGTGGTAAGGATTCCACTGTGACTATTCAAAGACGTTTAGCTCACTGCCTGCCATTCAGTAAGATCTCTATTAAATGTGAATGGTGTTACCACCTTTATTACAATTACATTAGAAAATGCTCATGAGTGGATTAATAACCCTCTGGTTCCTCAAACACAGAAAAGAATTCAAGAAATGTAGAATTACTACACGATTCTCCATTAGGTGGCATTCTGTCATAGTTCAATTTTGCTACTGCAATTTTTTTTGCATACATTTTCACATAGTCATAAACACTACCCCTTTGGGTGGCCTGGATACAACAGCGGCAAGAAATGACCTCAATTAAGATCAGGAATGCACGGTGTGGTTGTGTCAAATACCTGTCTTCTAGAAATGCCACTTTCTGTGGAAATCCATCTTAGAACTTTGACCTCAAAGAACTTTCAATTAAATGAATACCAGGAATCCTGATTAATCAGAGGATTCAGTAGTTTTTCTTCTGGAGATGTATTTAAAGTAGCCGTCAGCCAACCATTCAGCAGGAAGGTTGGTTGGACGGTGGCCATTTGGATACGCTACAGTTGTAAGAACTCCAGTTGATTCATCACTTTCCAAAAATTCTCTTAAAACAAAAACTTCTGGGATGGGAAATAGACTTGTATGACCAATGCCTTCATGTCTTCCCACTGAAACCCAAACACCACAAGCATGGATTTCCTCATATCTCAGAGCCTTTGCTTTCTTTGTTGCCTCAGCCTGGAATGCTCTCCATCGCTCCCACCCTTACACAATCACTGCAAGTCAGACTTGAAAAGTACAGAGATTAGTGGTTAGATCTGATGCTCAGATGTTTCCCAGGCTAAGTGATGCTGGGCATGTTGTTTAGGTTCTCCGAGACATGGGTGCAGAGTGAGTAGTTCTATCAATATTACAGAGTCTTGGGAAAGTTAAAAGGGTTGTTAAATGGAGACTATGTTGACTGGGACAGTACCTGACATGTAGTAGTCACCACAAGATTGTCCTTCCTGTCCTTGAACTCCCCTGGTTGGAACAGCGTGCCTCCATGCTTGCAGCATCTCTCTACATGTGTGCAGTGTATGTCTGCCTTGTTGCTATGTGGATAGATAGCAAAGACCCTCCCCTTGCCCTGGTCCTCGGGGCATCAATTGATTCATCGATATGCTGAATATACAACAAAGACTTGGTTATCATCAGAATGGTTTAAAAACTACCCAAGCTTTTCAAGTATCCCCATGCACTGCTTTCTCTTCCTTGAGGGAGGAACTGAATGATTACTGGCTGTGGCAGCTCTGAAGCTCGACGAAGTAAGGCTTTGGGCCAGCTCAGAAGCTGCACCAGAATCACTGAAATCAAGGAGGAAAAAATGCCTTATTTGGAGACATGAATATAAGTCAGTTGGTAGTAATGCTTGGCCACAATCTGAAAAGTTTGATTCCACATAAAGTCAGGAATGATGGTGCCTATAATTCCAGCACTTTGTAGGTAGAAGCAGAAGTTCAAGGTCATCTTCAGCTACATAATAAATTTGAGGCCAAATCAAGGTACATAAAATCTTATCTTCAAAAAAACAAACAAAAAAAAAAGGAAGGAAAGGAAGTAGAGGGAAGGGAGGAAGGGGCAGGCTAAGGAAGTGATATAGTTAGTAAGGTGATTTCTGTACAATCATGAAGACCTGGGTTCAGATCTCCAGCACCCACATAAAAATCTGGGTTCAGTGACATGCCTGTGATTCCAACACTGGGAAGACAGAAACAGGCAGACTCACAGTCCCCGGGACTCACAGGCAGTCAGCATCGCTAACTCAGTGAGTTCCATCTGCAGTGAGGCACCTGTCTGGAAAAACTAAGTGGAGAATTACTGAGGAAGATACCAACATCATCCTCTGGCCTTCTCATGTGTGCACACGCACACCCATGAGAACATAAACAAACACACAAAGTACACAACCATTAGAACACAACTATACACACACACACACACACACACACAGAGGTGAGAGAGAGAGAGAGAGAGAGAGTCCTTTAGTCCTTTTTAAGCCCTGTTAATAACAATTCTGGGGAAACAGAGTGTCTTGGACTAACACATGTCATTACAAGATGAATCTTAAAGCTTTCTTGGGCAGATGTCAACCACTGCATCTCTCCATCATGGCTGGGTCTGAAGACAGGTCCTAGGACCCAGGAGAGACCTGTGAAGAATCAGACTGCAAGGAGAATCTGCAAGGGAAAGGGGCCTCTGGAAATATGACCCGAAGAGACACGGGACTGGGCTTGTGGTACAGGCCGGTCATCTTTGCTACTCAGGAGGCTGAAGCTGGAGGCTAGAGAATTTCAAACTAACTGGACCATATAGTGAGCCTTCATCCTTTAAAAAAAAAAAAAAAAAGTACAAAGAGACACTGAAAACCACAAGTCCAGGAAACGCCAAGAAACTTGACCTTGTGAAACGAGGCAGGATTGATGAAGTAAGAAGCTTCCTGGCAGGGAGAGAAAATATCCTGCCCCACTTCTTCCTTCAGGGAAGGCTCTGGTGGCTATGGGAAGGCAGCATGAAGCAGCAAGAGCTCCCCAGAATCACCCCTGCATCTCTCTGTGCATGGCCATGCTTTCTCCTCCTTAGAGCAGAAAAGCCAATGGAAACTGCAAAGCACTGTGCATATGTAAGAGGTCACCTGACGTGCTTGGAGAAGGCCCCATCTCTCCCATAAATTCACAGGAAGGGCTTCCATCCTGTAAGGGTCTCTGTGTCCTCTTCACTGCAGGGCTCAAAGAGCAGTCTCGTCCTCCTTTCCATTTAAGTTAGCAAGCTTTAAAGAAATTGAAGAGCACTAGAAGCTTGGAGGTTTGCAAGGAGACAACATTTTGTATTAAGAAGGGACTGAAGAGAGAACTCAGCAGCTGAGAGCAGAGGCTCTTAAGTCTTAGACAGGACTCACCTCACAGCATCCACATGGCAGCTTAAAATTTTCCATAACCCCAGTTTCAGGAGATCCAGCACCCTCTTCCAGCCTCTCGAAGATCAGAAAAGTTCCTTCTTGTAGTGGGCAGAGGCAACTACAGAGTCTCCTATCTAAAGTGGAGGGAGAGTACTGACTCCTATAAGTTTTCCTCTGACCTCTGCATGTGTGAACTGTGAATTGTGCACAGGAACATACACATGCTCCTGCTCTCACTCTCTCTTTCTCTCTGTCTCTCTCTCTCTCTCTCTCTCTCTGTCTCTCTCTCTCTCTCTCTCTCTCTCACACACACACACACACACACACACACACACTCACACACACACTGAATGCAATAACTGAGGGACTAGATGGGAAGAAGAGTGGATCAGCAGGAGGGGAACAGAAGAGGATATCGATAACCAATTCATGTCTGAAACGTGCCATAATAAAACCCATTATTATGTAAAATTAACATACACTAATAGAAACACATTCGATAAAAAAGATGCAAATGGCGCACCCACCACACCCAGTGCTAGAACCCAGAGTGGACACATGGCTCTTCCTTATGCCAATCTCGATGACACCATTTTCGTGACTCAAAACTAACCGCAGTGGGAGGCTTGACACGATGTTAACTGACAAATCAGCCCTCTCGTGTCCTCTCCCATAGGGGCTTATCAGCTCATGGATGACTGAGCTCCAGAGGTCTGAGGATCCCTCCTGCCACCATGCCCCACACCACTGCTACTAAAAGGAAACAGTATGCACACATAAACACTCCCTATAAAACAGTGCAGCCACAGGAAGAGTGTGAGGATAGAGAAAGATGAGTCAATAAGCCAAAGGCCCTACCAGAGTGGCTGCATGCTCCTGCCGCATACGGATCTGCCAGTAAGATATCTTCAGCTTTTTCTTTTTTTTAACTGAGAGAAATTGTAATATGCCAGAGAATTTCGACTCAGCCTTATCTGCATCCTCAAGTGAATGTATTCAAAAAAAACTTCTATTACAGCTGAAATTCAAGCATCTCAATTACACAGTGAGCAGAATCATAGAGGAACAATCAACCAGTCCAAACAGGTGATCTGGGCAGAATAAAGATGTGCTGTTGGCTGTCATCCACTGCAGTGAATGCATGCAGGCTGATACCTATCGCCTTCCATTACAGGATGGCCAGAAGGATGTGTCTCTTCCACGCTGTGTCTGTTCTGAGTTTAAACTGACAGTTCCTTTTCCTCAGGAACTCCCAACATTAGGCAATGTTTCCAAGGCTAGTGATTTTGACAGGAGAAGAGAACAATGAATTGTATGTGCAAAGAACTTGGTTTTTCCCAGAGGCCTTTTTGTGTGCAGTTCTCGTTTACTGTCTATATATACCCTTGGAAGAGAAAGAGCATTCGTTTTTAAATGAGGAAAAAGACACTTATTAGGCTAAAAAGAGTGGCTGGGCCCTGGGTCCCACTGTCATTAGTGTAATTGGACGGTGGACACTAACCATTATGAGCATCAGTATTCTTGGAATGACTGTCAAACTGCACTGCTTCCTTACATCATCCAGAGAGCCATGGGCTCAGGACAAGAACATCGATCATGTGGCCTTAGGTCTCATGTCCATATGCTAGTTGGCAAGATTTTAAATGAACCTGTATTTAGTCTTTTTTTTTTTTAATCTTCTGTGAGAGAAAAATCCTCTGCCTAGCACCAAGCAGTGGTGGTGCCCGCCTTTAATCCCAGCACTCCGGAACATCAGCAGTCAAATCTCTGAGTTTGAGGCCAGCCTGGTCTACAGAACAAGTTCCAAGACAACCAGGGCTACACAGAGAAACCCTTTCTCAAAACAAAAAACAACAATAACAATAAAAATATATCCTCTGATCTAGCAAGACTTAAAAGATGGTGGATTCCCCAAGTATAGGAAGGCCCGACTTCTGAAATAGCAGCTGTTTTCGCCAGGCTTGTTGTTGTGGTTACCTCTATTCGTGGCAGCCTATCATCTTTTAGCTCTCCTCTCTATATTTGGATGACTTCTAAATTATGAGTAATCACTAAATTAGAAGTCAGAATGGTGATTTCCAGCCCTCCTGCAGCTAGAGCATTTGGACCCATGAATTACTTGCTCCCAGTTAAGGACATCTGTATATTACAAGACTTTAACTGAGAAAAAAAGATTCTGCACAGACTTCTCATCTTTGCTGATGACTGGGAGGCAGAGTCTGGTTTTGAATTGGGGGATGTTTGTAGGGGTTCCATTAGGGTATTTCTGCCATAGAAATTACAGATTAGGGAAGAAGTCTTCCATTAGATCTATGCTCAGTTTGGTATGGCATATTTTCTCCTCTAGATTTACCCTCAGGCCAAATTTCCAGTCTACTCAACAATTCTCTGATCCACCCAATACCCTTCTTAAAAACAAAATAAAAACAAAAAAAAAAAAAAACCTCCCTTTCTACTTATTTAAGAATTGGCTTTCATTGTTTTGTCTAAAGCCCTAACTAATATATAAATGTAGCCGGGAGGTGGTGGTGCACGCCTTTAATCCCAGCACTTGGGAGGCAGAGGCAGGCGAATTTCTGAGTTCGAGGCCAGCCTTGTCTACAGAGTGAGTTCCAGGACAGCCAGGGCTACACAGAGAAACCCTGTCTCGAAAAATCAAAAAAAATAATAATAATATATAAATGTATTTTTGATTTTGCAAATATAGACACTGATGCTTTGAGAGGTTAATTTGCTACAGACCACAAAGGTAGCCAATCACAGAGCACAGATATGAGTTTAAACTGTCATAATCCAAAGCTCATATTGTAAAAGACTCTATCATAAGTCATAAGAGTGATGAGTTGGGGTTGGGCTTTCTGGTTTTTAAGTTGGAGGAAATTCTGGAAGTATCTAGTCTAATTATAAGGTCTGAGTGACAAAGAGTCAAAACAGAGACCATACCCCAAATTGTCTGATCTGTAATTTGGTGTCTCCCATGAGCTCCTTTGTCCTCACAGTACTGTCACATTTTGCTTTATAAATTTTGAGACACTCTCAAGAGTGTACATCATTTTTTTTTTATTCAGTACCTTTCTTTTTTAAGATTTATTTTTAGCTGTATACGTGTGTCTACACATGGGTATGTGCACATGAGTGTGGATGCCCACAGATGTCAGCCAGAGGCATGAGATCCTTTGGAGCTGGAGCTACAAGTGGTTGTGAGCAACCTGGCATGGATGCTAGGAATCTCAGGTCCCCTGAAAGAGCAGCTAGGCAGCTAATGGTCTTAACCTCTGGGCCATCTCTCCAGTCAGCCTAGCCTTCCCCAACTTTCTGTATTTAAGTTCTACTTTACTGGGAGATAGGCTTTAATAATTCAGTGTGTGTGTGTGTGTGTGTGTGTGTGTGTGTGTGTGTATACATGTGTCTGTATGTGTCTGTGTTTATGTGTGTCTGTGTGCCTATGTGTGTCTCTGCCAGAAGCCAGGACCCTCACCCTTACCCTCACCCCCTACCTTTCCCCACCTGCACAATGTCCCCTGCAGCTTGGCAACCGCAAGATCCTGCTTGGCAAGCAGTGTATCATATCTTCTGAAGAATAGCAGGGAGACCATAACTCAAAGCAGTGTACCATATCTTCTGAAGAATAGCAGGTAGATCATAATTCAAGGCAGTGTACCGTGTAGACCATGAAATGTTTCAGGGCACAGGCCATGAAGATTCTGTACTTTTCCACCACCTGGCCCCTCTTACCCCCTCCCCTTGTAAAGTATACTATAAAAAAGTGCTTCACATTCGAATACATGACTCTTGACAAGCAATTGCTTCCTTGAGTCCGTTCTTCTCTCCTGCCTGTTCTTTTTTCAGGTTGCGGTCCTCCTCGCCCCCATGAATAACTAGGACCCGCAGGTCGGGTCAAGTGATGCCCAGACGTGAGGCTCGAGGAATGGACCCCTCCGAACGGATCCTCATTGAGAAGTGGCCACGACATCAAGATTGAGTGAGACAGCGATCGTCGCCCGCAACCTGTCATCCTCGGGTAAATTTCATTTTCATTCTGTCCCATAAAGAAAGGGCCATTCTTTGTCTAAGGAGGCATCCTTCATAAAGGACCTCAGGCATGCACTCAGAGAGAGAGGAATAAGGGTTAAGAAAAAGGATCTTATAAGTTTTTTTGTCTTTGTTGATGAGAAGTGACCTTGGTTTATGATTGATGGTCCTACCATCCATCCCAAGAAATGGTAGAAGGTAGGTCGTGAATTAAATGAGGAAATTAAAATTGAAGGTGATGCGACTGTTACTGCAACAATCTTTTCCTTTTGGGGCATTATTAGAGATATTATTGAAGATGCAGACAAGGATACAGGGAAACAACAACTTTTATCTGTTGCTGAATATCATTTGTCACAATCTCGGCTTAATTCTACCTGCCCATCTCGTCAGCCCTCTCGGCCTCCGTCTCAGGCCTCCGTTTCTTTCACTCTTATAGACGTCCCTCCTGAACAGGTCCCCCTTCCTTCTGATCTGCCTCGCCTCTATCCAGATTTATCTTCTCCTGATTCCTCTCCACTGGTCTCTCAGCCTCCACCTTATAATCTTCAGCAGTTTCTGACCCACGAACTCCCTCCTCCACTCACTTTTGAAACCCTGTGCTGCAAAAACCTGCCTCCCCCCCCTCCCCCGCCCCAGCCCTGCTGCTAAGCGTCATTTTTCTTCTTCTCTGCTGCTCTCTCGGCAGACTCCCCCAGCTACTCTGTCCGACCCAGAGCCTCTGGAATCCTGTGATGCTTGAAAAATACAGCCCTGACTGTATTTTTCCCTCCCCTCCACGCTTGCCTTTCCAACTTTCCCTGCCGCTTTGCCTAACTCCCTCTCTGATATGCGGACTGCCTCTCTTCTCAGGTTCGTGATCTGACGAACATTCTCCACCTTCAAAAACAAATCTCGCGTCTCTCGGTCCTTTGTTCTTCTTCTGTTCCTTCACAAGACTCCCTTCACTTAGCCTTTCCTGTTACCTGGTCACAGGCCCCTCCTTCACCGACACCCGCAGCTGCAACTTCTGACTTTGAGTCTCAACAGACTCCACCGCTTCCTCCTGCCACTTGGTCCAGTGCTCGGTGCCCCTCCCCCTCCTCCATGCCCACTATACCCCCACCTTCTCGTCTTGCTCCTGCTTCCTCTTCTCGTCCCTCCACAAGCCCTCTTGGACACCCCGCCTTCAGTCCGAGACTGAGGCTGATTCCTCTGAGGATGAGCCCAATTCAGAAATTGAAAACGAAAGCGACCCTAATTATCAACAATGCTGGATTTGTTTTTCACCTACTCCTCCCTTCTATGAGGGGTTAGCTGTCCTCTCCCCTCCCACTTTTACCAATGATGGTAACAGACTCCTTGGGACTCATTCGCCTGAAGGAGGTCTTTCCCTTAGCTCCATTTCAGGAATAGGCCTTTATCTTTTGGGACCCTTCATGCTCCCCCCTAGGGACTTGATTCCGGTCTGTAACCAGACGATGATCCTCAATGATACCTTTTTATATACCCTGGCACCTAATGGTACATATTTTGCCTGTGCTTCTGGTTTGACTCCTTATATATTTAATCCCCGTTTTTTACATTTTAAAGATTATTGTGTAATTGTTACCATTCTTCCACATTTTTTATACATGATCCAGAGTCCTTCCTTAATATTATAGATCAAGGATCTTCTCTAAGAACCAAGAGAGAACCCCTGACTGCCCTCACCTTGTCTGTCATACTAGGAATTAGTGCCATCGGTGCAGGCACGGGTATAGCTTCCTTGGTGACTTCCAATAATCACTATGCTCATCTCCAATCCCTCATTGATAAAGATTTAAATAATTTGAGGGAAGGAGTACAAGATCTTAAGGACTCTGTGGCTTCCCTTTCTGAGGTGGTGTTACAAAACAGGAGAGGACTTGACCTTGTCTTCCTTAAGGAAGGGGGTCTCTGCGTGGCCCTCAGAGAAGAATGTTGCTTTTACTCCGATAAGACAGGCCTTGTCGGGCTGGTGAGATGGCTCAGCGGTTAAGAGCACTGACTGCTCTTCTAGAGGTCATGAGTTCAAATCCCAGCAACCACATGGTGGCTCACAACCATCTGCAATGAGATCTGATGCCCTCATATGGGTGTCTGAAGACAGCGACAGTGTACTTACAAATAATAAATAAATAAATCTTTAAAAAAAAAAAAAAAAAAAGACAGGCCTTGTCCAAAATAGCCTGGACAAGGTCAAAAGGAGTTTAGAAGAAAGAAAAAGAGCAAGAGAACAACGAGAGTCATGGTATCAAAACTGGTTCTCTACCTCCTTGGCTTACCACCCTGTTGCCTAGTATATTAGGACCCTTTGTTGGCATTCTTTTGCTTCTCTCGTTTGGCCCCTGGGCCTTTAATCGTCTCACAAGTTTTGTTAAGAATCAGGTTGATTCTGCCATCAAGAAGACGGTTGAAGTTCATTACCATCAGCTGAAAATTGAAGAAGATCCAGAAGTGACTCCGCAGGAGACTGACACAGCTGCCAGCTCCCCTGCCTCCCCCAACGGTCGACCCCTAGATTTCCATGCCCTCCAGAAGGGTTCCTGGTATGCCTGGCTCTGCCCTCGTTTCTCTCGCTAGGGAGCCTGGCCTCTTGATCACCCCAACAAAAATTGGCTTTTTCCTAAACCAAGGCCACCCTTAATGCGGCCCACTAACATTGGGGAGCCTTCCTTTATGAATATTACACCCCAAACTGACAAATGGCTGGTAACTTGAACATTTACAAGGGACTAGGATGGCTGTGAGTTAGCCCACTTCCCAGGGGCCCACCCAATGCAGCCGAAAAGGAGTTCGTGGTGCTGGGAGTGGGTGCAGCCTACATGGCCTAAGACAGGGCTCTCACCCTCCTTGCACCCACCTCGGGGTCCCTTGACGTTGTCCATCGTCGACAGCCTAAAGCCTTCGACCATCAATGTGACTCGTCTCACATCAGTGTTTTGGGGTTGTGAACTTGTCCAAGACCCCCCATAATTAGACATCCAAATTCAAAACTCACATAGTTGGGATTGATCATAAGATGCCTTCTCTAACTAAACAGAGAAGGGGGAGATGCCAGAAGCCAGGACCCTTGCCCTTACCCTTACCCCCTATCTTTCCCCACCTGCACAATGTCCCCTGCAGCTTGGCAACTGCAAGATCCTGCTTAGCAAGCAGTGTATCATATCTTCTGAAGAATAGCAGGGAGACCATAACTCAAAGCAGTGTACCATATCTTCTGAAGAATAGCAGGTAGATCATAATTCAAGGCAGTGTACCGTGTAGACCATGAAATGTTTCAGGGCACAGGCCATGAAGATTCTGTACTTTTCCACCACCTGGCCCCTCTTACCCCCTCCCCTTGTAAAGCATACTATAAAAAAGTGCTTCACGTTCGAATACACGACTCTTGACAAGCAATTGCTTCCTTGAGTCCATTCTTCTCTCCCGCCCGTTCTTTTTTCAGGTTGCGGTCTTCCTCACCTCCATGAATAACTAGGACCCGCAGGTCGGGTCATGTCTCTCTCTCTCTCTCTCTCTCTCTCTCTCTCTCTGTGTGTGTGTGTGTGTGTGTGTGTGTGTGTGTGTGTGAATGCCACGTGTCTTGGGTGCCTAAAGAGGGTATTGTATCCCTTAGAGCTGGAGTTACAGGTGGTTGTGAGCTGCCAAATGTGGAAGCTGGGAACCAGAACCACACCCTGATTCTTTAGAAGAGCAGCAAATGTTCTTACCCACTAAGCCATCTCTCCAGCCCCAGGACCTGTATTTATGTCTCAGACTGAGACTGTGTATCTGCCAGGTACTTATATATACTCCCATATTTACAATATCTACTCCTGTAAGGCCCAAGGGACACTTACATATCCCCACTCACAACCCCAGAGCAGGGTAGGCTGCTTCTCACTTTCTCAAAATTGTCAGTGAATTCCCCAGACCCTCTTCATAGCTGAGGCACACCTACTGGGTTCCCATTAGTGATCAGACAAGATACAGGACAAAGCCATGTGTGATAGTGTATGGCTTTAATACTGGCACTCAGGAGACTCAAGAGCCAGAGACATAAAGATCTGTATGAGCTTGTGGACAGCCTGTTCTACATAACAAATTCCAAAATAGGGCTTTATAGTGACACACACACACACACACACACATACACACACACACACACACACACACACACACACATGCATATATACACAAACACACACATACACATACATATATGAGTTATGATATATATGTCACCAGGTGTGGTGGCCCAAGACTTTAATTCCAGCATGCATGGAACAGAGGCAAGAAGATTTCTATGAGTTCCAGCCAGACCAACAAAGTCTACATAGTGAGTTTTTGGCTGGACAGAAATAAACAGTTAGAGCCTATCTTTAAAAAAGTACATAAGCCAAGCATCGGGAGCACATGCCTTTGACCTCAGCATTCAGGAGGCAGAGGTAGGCAGATCTCTGGGTTCAAGGCCAGCCTGGTCTACAGAGCAAGTTCAGTATAGCCAAGGCTGTACAGGGAAACCCTGTCTCAAAAAAACAAAACAAACAGATAAAATAGATAACATAAAGTGTTAAAATATTTAAAATATTTAGAAAGAATAAAATTAAAAATAGGACACATAATTAAATTTAAATTTCAAATAAACAGTACAACATTTATTTATATTAAAAAAAGTCATGCTAGCTGAGCATGGTAGCACACGTCTTTAATTCCAGAATTCAGGAGGCAGAGGCAGACAGATCTCTGTGAGTTCAAAACCAGCCTGGACTACGAAGTACAGGACAGCCAGGGCTATACAGAGAAACCCTGTCTTGAGAAAACAAAAAACAAACAAAAAGTGTTGTGCCATTGATCTGAAATCCAGATTTAGTTGATGTATTAATTACTTATTTCAATTCTGTGACCAAATGCCTGATATCTTAGTTAGGGTTTTAGTGCTGTGAAGAGACACCAGGACCAAGGCAACTCTTATAAAAACAAACATTTAATTTGGGCTGGCTTATAATTTCAGAGGTTTAAGTCCATTATCATCACCGTGGGAAGCATGGCGGTGTGCAGACTGGAGAAGGAGCTGAGAGTTCTACATCTTGATCTGAAGGCACCCAGGAGACTGTCCTCTACAGGCAGCCACGAGGAGATTATCTTCTGCACTGGGTGTAGGCTGAGTTTATGTATGAGCCCTCAAAGCCCACCCCCACAGTGACACACTTCCTCCAACAAGGCCACACCTCCTAATAGTGCCACTCCCTATGGGCCAAACATTCAAACATACGAATCTATGGGGGCCATACCTATTCAAGCCACCACACCTGACAATAAGCAATTTAAGGGAGGAAAGGTATAGTCTGGCTTATAATTCAGGGATCATTTTATTACTGTAAGAACACACAGAAAAAGCTGGGGAAAACATGGCATTGGGAGCAGGAAGCCACCAGTCACACTGAAGCAGAATCCAAAAGCAGAGTGGACAGGAAGTGGGGTCAGGCTATGAAGCCTCAAGGCTGGTCCCTCAGTGACCCACTCCCTCCAGGGATGCTTTGCCTCCTTCCTGAAGGTTCCACAGTCTTAAAAAACAGCATCACTAACTGAGGACCAAGTCCATGTGAGTAAGAGGAGTGGTTCACATTCCAACCACGAGTGTGTCTTTCCTTTCTAAAGCTGTCACCCCTGGTCAACCTGAAGCCAGCAGTCCTGTCCCTGATTGGCTTCCTGTCTGTAGATCCGAGAACATATCATCATATCCATCAGGGCCAGCCTCATTTGCACACCTCTGAGTTTCCTGCCTACCTCCAGAATAACACATCCCTTGCTTTTGTCAACAGTGGTTATATATGAACACTTTAAATCGCTGCCACATTTTGTCAAGGTGTTCAATGTGGCCATGGTGAAAGCCTTCTCCTGTGGGCTAGTCTGTCATGTTCTCAGAAGTGCTTTAGTTATGATAAGTCCCTCGTTCTCCAGATGAGCAACGGATTACATCACTCAGTGAAAATGCTAAAGTGCAGAGGGGTTATTGCTTACAAATTAGTCAGAAGACAGAGGAACGTCCAGGATGGCCTGTCCAGGATGTCCTCGTGAGTATCCTTGCTGTCTATCTCATCAAAGGAAGTTGTCAGTGGTAGTCATGGCCCGGGGCCCACACATATCAGGCAAGTACTTTATCACTGGACTACAACTCCAATCCCAAAAGGATTTTTCTGAAGGAATTTTCTTCAAAAAGAGCCAGTTGGGATGGCCAAATAATTCAGGAGGTGAAAGTTCCTGCTTACGACCCAAGTTCCATCTCAGAACCTATGGTAAAAGTAAAGAACTCATTCCTGAAGTCCCTCTGTGGTCTCTACCCTCCCCCCATACACACACAGGCACAGGCACACGCACACGCACACACACAGGCACACAAACACGCATGAGTACGTGCATGTCATTGTCGTCTTCAACAATACAGCAAGTTCCAGGCCAGCCTGGGCTACTAGAAGTCATGTCTTGAATTTTTTTTTTTAATTTTGATGAGGTAAACATGCCCCAGAGTTGACTGAAGTCAAGTCTTACAGCCCACCTCTGTGTCCAAAGCACGAAGCTGAGGAGACATGCTGTGTTGCCTTTTCATGGAGCTGAGCCCGTGTGTAAAAAAAACAAAAAGTGAAGTGGGGAAGCTGAAATAGAAAGCTATCGAGTCGAAGGGTTGAAACACGGGTATTTTAGGAAACGGCATTAGTCAAAATCTAAGAAATGAAAGACACCAAGTCAC
Organism: Grammomys surdaster; assembly: GCF_004785775.1. Taxonomy (NCBI): domain Eukaryota; kingdom Metazoa; phylum Chordata; class Mammalia; order Rodentia; family Muridae; genus Grammomys; species Grammomys surdaster. The sequence continues at coordinate 3,985,972 of NW_021604700.1, read as the reverse complement.
AGGATGAGAAAATGATGTGGTTTCGTGTTGGAATGTTCCAGAGAAAGGCCCCTTTCAGGAAAGTGCTATATAAAGCTCCCAGAGGAGAAGACGGCTTTGTTCTCATTTTAGAAATGGAAAATCCCCCGCACCCAAAATTCCAAAGTCATCAATACATGTTTTCTGACAGCCCCACCCCCACCCTGTAATGCCACTTCCAGGCAAAGCCTAACCAGGTCTAGGTTGGGGTGATTCCAATCTCATCTGAGGGCCTTCGATGTGATCCAATGAAGCATGTCTTCCTTTTTCTCTTTATTATTTACTTGTAGATATTGTTATCGTTCCTGTGTCAGTCAGGGGCCCTGTAGGAGATTTGATGATGTTTTCATAGCAGAGTGTTTACTAAAGAGACTTTGGGTGTGAACACTGGGAGGCCAGAGGACAACCTTGGGTTGCTCTTCAGGGGCCATCTGCCTGGTTTTTGTCAATTCTGGGGACTGAGTTCAGGTTCTCGCTAGAGCAAGAAAAGCATCTCACCAAGTGTGCCATCTCCCTGGCCTTGTGGTTAGTTCATTTCTGGTTGATTATTCTCTGAGTTAATGCTAACAATTTGTCCAAGATAAACATTAAAAAGACATCACAATCTTTGAAACTCTGTTTTGTCAGACCTCAATTTTTTAGAAATATTCTAGAAGCCTTAAAAACTGATCAAGGCCTGGGCTTCCTACCCCCTCTAGCATGCTCTGCTACTAAAAACACTTTGTCTAGCCTTAGAGGATGCGTCCCTCCCAGACAGATCCTACAGTGATGCGACGCAAGCCTTCTGCTCATAGGAAGTGTTTCTAATTCAAAGGAGAAGGGAGTGCTGCATCCCATGACAGCCTTGGGCTCAGAAGTTATTGGACCTATGAGGTCTTTGGCTCTCACCCACCCAGGTCTTCACTCTGAAATCCTCCTTCTAGGACACCCCACTCTAACACTGCTCACTGAATGGCAAGGAAAATTGTGACCACTCCGGTTTTGAAAATAAATAAATAAGTTATGGAAAAATAGGATTTAGAGGTAAGCTCTAACACCAAGTAACCCATGAGGTACCGGAGAGACAGTTCATCTGTTAAGTGCACTGGTTGTTCTTCCAGAGGCCACCAGTTCAATCCCTAGTTTACAACCATCCATAACTCCAATCCCACAGAATCTGATGCCCTCTTCTGGCCTCTGTGGACTCTACATGCATGTGGTACACAAACATACAGGCAAGCAAAACACCTATATCAGGGGGAAAAAAGACGAAAAACAAACAGAACAAACCACGAGTCTTGGAAAACACTTGGAAATTTCACAAAGAAATAGAAATCAAATACAGTGTTACTACTTAGATATGCTTCTAGACATAAAATATCTTGTCAACAAAATGGAATCATGTTCTACAAGATTTAGAAATCATCTTCACTTCCCTCCTCTATAGACGACAAACATTTGTCCATCTCGTTACCTCTTCCTCCTTAAGTAGCCTGAGGTCCACCCTGAACACACATTCTTCTGCCTCCACCTCCCCAGAGTTGACATTGCAGGCATGAGCCGTCACACCTCGCTGTTGTGCTGTGAGAATCGAACCCAGGGCCTCTTGTATACTACACAAATACCATCTCCCAAGACCTTGTTACTTATTAGTAGCATTTTAGTGATTATACACTGTGTGCCATAAATGTATGGCAGTTTATTTCAACTGTCCTCTACTGGGGACATTTTTATCATGATAATTATCTTTATAAGAAAGTTATTCTTAGCTAGATGTGATGGCACACGCCTTAATCCCAGTGCTAGGGAGGCAGAGGCAGGTGGATCACTGTGAGTTTGAGGTCAGCCAGACCTCAAAAGAAAAAACTTTCTTTTTTCTACAAAGAAAATTCCAGGACAGCCAGAACTATTACACAGAGAAACTCTATCTTGAAAAAACCAAAAAGAAAAAAAGAAAGTGATTCTTCAGTCAGCCATAATTATCACATCCTCAGCACAAATTCCCAGAAGTGAAAATTAGTAAGGTTGTGCACTTTGTAATGATTTGAGGTTCATGTTCATGAAAAAAAAAAAAAAAAGGTCTATCAACACCACCAGTTCCATACAACAGTACCTACCCAAAACCTACCTCAAGGAATAAAAAGAACCTGTTTACTCTTTGCCTTGAACTATTGTGTATGATGATAAATTAGTAACCAACATCGGTGCAGAAACAGTTTTGATTTATTAAAAGGACTTGCCACATGGCTACTTTAAGCAATGATATCTCTCAGCACATTCAAGGCATTATTCAGTTTAAAATATGATTTTAGTCTGGCCTGGTGGAACATGCTTTTAATCCTAGCACTTGGATGCAGAGGCAAGTGAATCTCTGTGAATGTAGGGCCAGCCTACTCTACATATTTAAAACTAAATATTTAAAATTAATATGGGGGACCTAAGAGATGGCCCAGTGGTTAAGAGCACTTATGTTCTTTCAAAGGCCTTTGGTTCAGTCCCCAGCACCCTCATGGTAGTTTTCAGACATCTGTAATTCCAATTCTACAGGACCTGACACCTTCTTTTGACCTTCACAGACACCAGGCACACATTTGGGTCATACACATACATGCAGGCAAAACACTCAAACATACAAAAATAAAATAAATAGGGTTTTTAAAAAATATTTTATTAAAGTAAATAAATTATAATATATAGGATGGGGAGGTATAATAGGATGGGGGGGGGAAGCTAGGGAGATTTCTCTGTCAGTAAATGGCTTGTCATTAAGAAAGAGGACCTGAATAAATCTGGATTCCCAGCAGTCACATAAAAAGATAAGCAAGTGGCACACACTTAGAATTCCAGCACTGAAGAGGCAATAGAAAGAGGATCCCTGGGCTTGGTGGTCAGCCCATGTAGGTGAATCTACAAGGCCCTGCCTCAAAAACTAAGATGGAGGGGCTAGAGACTTGGCTCAGCTTTTAAGAGCACAAGCTGCTGCTCTTCCAGAGAACCTGGGTTTGATTCCCAGCACCTACAGAGGAGCTCACAACCTCCTGTGACTCTAGTTCCAGGGGATCTGAAATCCTCTTCTGGCCTCCTTGGGCATGGGACATCCACATGGTACAGAGACACACAAATAAGCAGAACACTCATGCACATAAAAATAATTAACAATGCTGGGCGGTGGTGGCACATGCCTTTAATCCCAGCACTTGGGAGGCAGAGGCAGGTGGATTTCTGAGTTCAAGGCCAGCCTGGTCTACAGAGTGAGTTCCAGGACAGCCAGAGCTACACAGAAAAACCCTGTCTCGAAAAAACAAAAATAAATAAATAAATAAACAAATAAAGATAAGGTGGAGAACAATGGAGGAAAAGTTCCAGCTTTGACTTCTCACTCCCACATTCATGCCTGTACACACACATGTATTATATACATACATGCATACATACATACATACATCATACATACATACATATAAAAAATGAATAAGATAAAATGTGATTTTTAAGTTTCTGTAGAAATCTTCCATAGCGTAATTAACATAGAACCAGTGTAGAAAATAAGGTTTCTCTGTGCTTGATTTTCATAGAGAATGCCAGCTCTCGAAGGACTCTCCTCCTGCCCTCTCTTGAGGGCTTCGCCAGCACAGCACCGTTCTCCTGAACTTAATCCATCTCCTACTTCATATTCCATTTCCCATCATGCTCTGGGTAAACACGGCAGCGCTGACATGAAGGCTGCAGCCCACACTCACCCATCCCTCACTGAACTCCTATTATACTTATTGTCTGTACCACACAATTAGCACTTTATTATATAGTGTCTTGTTCTCTAATTGTCTGTACCACACAATTTAGCACTCTTATTACATTCTGTCAGATTCTGTAACTGTGCCGTGTATTTTTGTCCCATCTCTCTGCCTAGATTACAAGCACAGGGTGGCGGGGTCCCCATCTGGTCCCGCTTTACCATCTCCCACAGCACAGTTGCTGGGCCAAGCACAGACCAGCACAGTTGTGGTCACCAACAAGTCCTGAATGGTGGAAAATGAGGAGGGTGGAAGGCGGCTTCATTGACTTTCTGGTGGACTTTAAACAGGCTTGAATTGTCTAGGCTTAGAGTGGGAAGCAAACATAAGGTACCAGGTAACAGAGGGGTACCACTGTCACCCCTTCCTGTCCCTTTGTCCCATCTGCCCTGAGGTTTACACATCATTTAGTTTCTGGTTTCCTATGTATAGAAAACAGGAAAGCCAAAATGTATGACAACACATATGTCCCATCCAATGATTCTACAACACAACATTCTCCAGCTGGGGAGGTCCTGCCATGAACTGGAAAGCGATTATTCTTGGAAATTGATGAGACTTCAGACCTACTGCATGGTCTTCAACTAGCTGCTTGATCTTTGTCCTGTCCCTCTGAAGCTAGACGCGGACTCCTCATCTCTGACCTGATTCCAGCGTCCGAGGTTACGTGCGATGTGGCTGGGTGTCTGCAGCCTGCTGGAATAGTCTTACTTTTCTCAATTTCTGCCGCAGTCATGCCTTGAAGTAAATATGAAGCCTTCTTACAAACATAATACGTATAATTGATGCCTCTGTCTGCCTCGCACACTCTTTGAACAGTGTCTGCCTTGGCTGTGGTTCACAAGTTTGTCCCTCAGTGAGTGTGAAAATAAAGTCAGATAGAATTCCGCAATTAATTTCTCTTCCCAGCTGAGGTAGTTTCTATTTAATGGTCTGCCAGAGGAGATCAGAGTTACTTCTAAAGTATTAAGAGAAGGAGCGTCCCACCTCCAGAGCTCACAAATCTCTGACATTGTCTGTGACTCTCACCTCTGCTGTCAGCGCTTGGGTGAATTGAGCCTCAGGATTGCCATGTCTCTCTGACTTGGGGATGATGTAAAAAGGTTCTGTCCCTGAGTGCCACCTCCCTTTCCATTTCTGATCGATATGTTTTGCCACACCGCATCCTTTCATGCCTTTGTTCTTGTTTTGTTTTTACCACTGGTAGGTACACAATAAAACCTACCAAGGAGGACAATTGTGCAATGTGTGACTCTCCAGGGACTGGAGAGGAAAGCCTGTCCAGGAAGTGCTTTCATGGAGGGGCTTTCCCATCCCTGAGGCTCCAAATGGTCTTCTTAGGCTCCTTAGTAAGATGGAGGACTTGCTTAATAACTTGCACTGCAGGGTTTCCCTTCCATGAAACTACCTGCTGCCTTTGCTCTCCATGCCAGTTGTCTGGATTCACTTGTTCTTTCAGAAGTGTTTGTGTGGGTCAGCCACGTCACAGGCAGAGTATTGCATGCTGGAGATGGGAAAATAAGCACCACTCAGCCAGACTCATATTCCAGGAAAGTACACCTAATCGAGGCAGACCTGCCAATAGACAGTTCCCACACATAAGATCACTATGAGAATTCAGGTCCCACCAGGCAGGCCCCACTTGCAATCCCAGCACTGGGGAGGCGGAGAAGGACAGATCTCTGAGTTCAAGGCCAGCCTGGTCTACATCGTAAATTCCAGGACTTCCAGGGATACACAGAAAAACCATGACATGGAGAGGGGGTAAGGGGGAGAGAACACAAGCTGACATCTCTAAAATCTAGCACAAAATGAACAACAGAAAGGTTCATTTTCTTAACCTAGACTTAACTCTCTTCTACTCTGTCCAAATAATATGAAGATTCTTCTCACTCAAAATCAGTGTCCAATTTTTAATTCCAGTAGCTGCCATGTGGTAGAGAGAGAGGGAGGGGAAGGAGGGAGGGAGGGGAGAAGGGAAGGAGGGAGGGAGGGAGGGAGAGAGAGAGAGAGAGAGAGAGAGAGAGAGAGAGAGAGAGAGAGAGAATGAGAAGTCAGAAGTCAGGCTTGAGCTGGCTGTCCCTCCCACGGAGTCGACTTTGTTGGATAAGGGAGGAATTGGCCTGATTGTAGGTGCCCTTTGACCCAAAGAGAAGGAGATTACTTGAAAGCTAATTTATGGTGGTCTCAGGGTGAAGAAGAAAGCACAAAAAAGGACATCCTTGTTGATGAGGTATTTGTCTCCAGCCTCAGTTCCCTGCCAGAGCTCCATAGACTCACGCTTGGACTCAGCAGGGAACCTGCAGAAGAGAGATGATGAACAGGATCAGGGGCTTCGGAATGCAAGTGGAAAATCGTGGAGAAGGAGGAGGGAAGAGGAGGAGGAGGGGGAGGAGGGGGAGGAGGGGAGGGGGGAGGGAAGAAGGAGG
>NW_021604700.1:3974392-3979352 GCF_004785775.1 Grammomys surdaster | reverse complement strand
GGAGGGGGAGGGGGAGGGGAGGGGGAGGGGGAGGAGGAGGAGGAGGAAGAAGAGGAAGAGGAAGAGGAAGAGGAAGAAGAAGAAGAAGAAGAAGAAGAAGAAGAAGAAGAAGAAGAAGAAGAAGAAGAAGAAGAAGATCAGCAGGTCCCTTCTGCAGGTTTAGAGGAGGTGAGTCTGATGGTCCTGAGAGCACCCTGGGCTGAGAGTGGCTGAAAGGAGACACTGCCCCCTAGTGGACGGAAACATCAACCAAGAGCCCAGAGTTGAAGAAGTGAAAAAAGGGACCTCAGGGTACTAAGTTGTAAACCTATGCAAGAGAGAGGTTCTCCCCCTGGCTGGTCTAGGCACAGCCAATACAACAGATGCAGTACGGGAACCACCCAGACCGCACAGAGAAAACCCAAGACACCCTGGAAATAATGAGACTGAAGTCTAGTAGTGAAAAAACTAGAGGCCCAAGATAAACATCAAAAAGAGACCATTGTGGGCCCTAAATGATGAGAGAGACTTCAGGAAGGCTTCTCCCTCCTGGAAAAATAGAGAAGCTCAAACACTCAGTGGAGGCTGGAGACTAGCTGACCAGACTGATGTCAGGTAAGCAGACGGCAAAGACCAGAACTAAATCCTGAAAAAAATAGATATCCCTTGAGCTGAGCAAAAGCTACCTACATACACAAGAAACACTTCAGACAGTATTAAAAGCATACATTCTGCCTGCCTCTGGCCCCTTTCCCAGAGAAAGTGTTCAAATCAGGCCGGCTTTGAGCGGAGGCCCCCACAGGTGATGGTGATTAGCACAGCGTGGTACTTCCCCACAGCTGTTTGAATCCCCTGAAATGCTAACCCCACCAAACCGCCCCATCATCATTAAAGGCTAGGACACGGTGATATATCAAGGCCCTCAGGAGTCTCCCAGCTCTCAGATCAACACCCACCTGTTTGCTAATATGGGATCCTTTGAACATTGTTCCTGCCCCCCACCCCCCGACATACCAATGCATATGGAGTTGTATCCCTGCACATGGCATTTTCTCTTCAGCACAGATGGGATGCCTACATAAATACTGTTCTGTGTTTGGCTTTTCCCTGACTTCCTCGTCCACCTGTAAATACAGCAACATTGAGTTAGACTTTTCTTTCAGAGGAAACACAATTTGGGCTATAGCAAGATGTCTAGACTGAGAGGAACACAGGAGGAAGACTCCCCAATATTCTGGGAGCTTGCCACAGGCCCAGATGAACCTGGTCAAAGTGGGCACTGCCAACAGTTCTGAGACCTGGGATCTGAGTATGCCCACTGGTTATAGGCTGGCATTGTCCTGAAGGCTATGCAAGAAGGTGGAGATGGGAGGTGGGGGGACCAACTGAATTCCTTGAAGGCCTGGGAGAGGCCTGCAATCTCTGATCTTGCGTAGTTAGCACTCAGTTGTGTGTGTGTGTGTGTGTGTGTGTGTGTGTGTGTATGCGTGCACACACCATGCTACTTGCAGGTTAGAGGACAACCTGGGGAAGTTGGTTCTTCCTTCCACCCTGTGGGTCCTGGGAATTGGTCATCAGGTTGGTGGCAGGCTCTTTACACTCAGAGTCATTCGAGATCCTCAATTATCTTCTGGTTATCAAGAAGTCAGTACCTCTGGTTGTGCTGTCTGGGGTGCCTTGTTCTGAGACAGGATCTCAGCTGGGCATGGTAGCCCAGGTCTGTAATCTCAGCACTTGAGAGGCAAAGGCAGGCAGATCTCTGAACTGAAGAACACCCTGGTCTACAGACAGAGTTCCAAGACAGCCAGGGCTACACAGAGAAACCTGGTGGGGATGGGGGTGTGTGTGTGAAATGGGGGTGGGTACTTAGAAGAACAGACACACAGACAGGAAGAGACAGGATCTCATGTAGTCCAGCCTTACCTGGACCTTGATGTCTGTGAACTCCTGATCTTCCTGCCTACAGTTCACAAGCACTGGGGCTACAGGTGTGTGTCACCACACCTGACACAACTTCCATCGGCTGCATTTTTATTTGGGGTGTCCTGGAGGTTCTGCTCTGGATGCCATTTTACGGCTGACCTATACCCTCAGCCCTTGTGCTCAAAACCAAGAGAGCCAGTGCTTGGGAGGAAATGTGTTTGTTATTTTATGCATATGGGTGTTTTGCCTGCATGAAAGCCTGTGCACCAGGTACATGTCTGGTTCCCACAGTGGGCAGAAGAGGATACATAATCCCTTAGGAGCTGGAGTTACAAATCATTGTAAAATCATTATAAACTGCCCTACGGGTACTGGGTATTGAATCTGGGACCTCCAGAAGAGCCAGAGTTTTAACCACTGAGCAATCTCTCCAGTCCTAATATTTTCGTTGATTGCTAAGTTCCAAGAAACTTGCAGTTCAGAGACAGAGAGAGAGAGAGACAGAGACAGAGAGACAGAGTAACAGAGAGACAGAGTAACAGAGAGACAGAGAGACAGAGGCAGAGCGAGACAGACCGAGACAGAGCGAGGCAGAGAGATAGAGAACAAGAAAGCAACTTCTGCTAGTAGACTGCCATCTAGTGGTAGGCTTCTGCCATACATTGTTGGCAACAGCCCATGTACCTTGGGATGCTTTTCCAAACTGTGGCACATAGACTATAATTCATTCGCACAATAGCTAGGACATGCCGAGCAGTCTTCAAAAGAGACTTTTGCCTCTGTGTTTATTTGAATATTATGAAAGAAACTCTGCCAGTTAACATTAATATTAACTTTCTCTTCTTCTAACAACCAATTGTCTGTTCACAGTCTCCCACACTGATGATCAAAACGGCCGCCATTTTCAAAAGTTTTCCCAACTACTAGATTATTGTAAATCAATGTATGTGACCAGTTGTCACAGATGCTGAAAGGTGTGAATATCACAGGCCAACAGTGAAGAATGTTCTCCAGAGTTAATCCACACTAGGATTCTCCCATTTGTTCTGAAATAGCATGACAGTCCTCAGAGTCCTCCAAAGCTGTAAATTTTCCCACTTGGCCACCTGCTGTAGTGTTAACAGCTGCTACAGGGAGTCATCCTTCTCCCACTAAGCTGACTGTTGTTCTGGGAGCACAGGACTGCCACGTGATCTGTTAGTCATGTCTATTCTGTGTTCCATACCAATCCATACCAATTCAACCATGTGTGGATGGTAGGACTCATGTGTCCCACAGAACAGAAAAGATCAAACACACTGAGCTGTGATCAGAAGAGAAGGTGTTGGCCCTTACGGGAGGGAGGTGGCCCCTGAAGGGGAAGAGTCTGAAATAAGAGCCCTCTTGCATCAGAAAGACAAGAAATCAGTGGGATAGAAAACATCCTGGGTGCATGGAAACCCCCAATTTAGCAAGAATTTGGGATCTCTGGAAAATTAAAGAAAGATTAGCACACTATAAGCTAATTCTACTTAATAAAGACAGCATAGTATTTACAAGGCAGAAGCAAGGGGGTTGGAGAGATGGCTCATCCATTCAGAGCACTTGTTACTCTTAAAGAGTTACTAGGGTTTGGTGGCTCACAATCAGCTGTCATTCCAGTTCCAAGAGCTCTGTGGATCAGTGAGATGGCTCAGTATGATGATCTGAGTGCTATCCCCAGAACCTCACAAGTTGTCCTCTGACCTCTGACCTCCCTACTCACACTTATAATGCACACACACACTAATGATGATGACAATGATAAAGTTTATTTAGTAATGAAAAAATAGAATGTCAGGTATAGTAGTGCACTCCTTTAATTCCAGTACTCAGGAAGCAGAAGCAGGTGGATCTCTGGGAGTTCAAGGTCAACCTGGTTCACATAGAGAGTCCCAGGACAGCCAGAGCTACATAATTGAGAGACTCTGTCTAAACTAAAGATGATTCTGGAGCAATGTGGGGGGAAAATCAGCAAGGCAGGACACAGTAATGCTTATCTTTAATCCCAATGCTGGGGGGCATAGGTATAGTCTGTGAGTTTGGGGCTAACCTGGTCTACAAGTGAATTAGGGCCACACAGTAAGGCTCTGTCTCAAAACAAGCAAACAAACAGATTTATTTTGAACCTGGTATGGTAGCACACTCCTTTAATACCAGCACTCAGGAGTAGAAGCAGGTAGGCAGGCAGATCTCTGTGAGTTCAAGGCCAGCCTGGTCTGAAAAAAAGTGAGTTTCAGGAAAGAAACTCTGTCTTAAAAGAAGGAGGAGAAGGAAGAGGAGGAGGAGGAAGAGGAAAAAAATGATACCACAAAATTCTATGATGTTTAAAATCAACAACCATAGTAGCCATAGTAACCAAAATAGAAACAACACAAATCGATCAGCTAATAAATGGATAAATATAATACGGTCAATCCATAAGATAGAATATTAGTCAACCATAAAAAAAAATTGATGTATAGGCTGGAGAGATGGCTCAGCAGTTAAGAGCATTGACTGCTCTTCCAGAGGTCCTGAGTTCAAGTCCCAGCAACCACATGGTGGCTCATAACCATCTGTAATGAGGTTTGATGCCCTATTCTGGTGTGTCTGAAGAGAGCAATAGTGTACTTATATACATAAATAAATAAATCTTTTTTGTTTGTTTGTTTGTTTGTTCGAGACAGGGTTTCTCTGTGTAGCCCTGGCTGTCCTAGAACTCACTCGGTAGACCAGGCTGGCCTCGAACTCAGAAATCCGCCTGCCTCTGTCTCCCAAGTGCTGGGATTAAAGGCGTGCGCCACCACTGCCCGGCATAAATCATTTTTAAAAAAAAAAGAAATTTAAAAAAATAAAATAAAAAGGCTCCCAAAATAACACTTCCCCTGACTCCCCACCTCAGGCCTGATTGGAGTCACTATTGAAAAATAAAATGATGTAAAACAAACTATATGGAAAATCTTGGAGATAGTGTGGGGAGACGACTCTGTTGGTAGAGTGCATTATTGGTGAGTACTCACATAGCATGTACCCCAAAACTACCCAAAGTATCCCAGCC
>NW_021604700.1:3970444-3974382 GCF_004785775.1 Grammomys surdaster | reverse complement strand
AGCCCTGGCACTCAGCTTAGTACTCACATAGCATGTACCCCAAAACTGCCCAAAGTATCCCAGCCCTGGCACTCAGCTTATATGTGGCTTCTGGGAAGAGCATTATCCCTCTTATGAGGTATAAGACAATTCTATTATGTATGACATATATATATATGTATGTGTACCTGTGTGTGTGTGTATGTGTGTGTGTGTGTAATTCTGCCCCCTCTTTTTACCTGCCTGGTTTGGTTCTTTGAGAAAAGCTCTCGTCTAGCCCAGGCTAACATTTTTAGTTAGTTTACTGGTCGGGTTTTTATCAACTTGACACAAGCTAGAGTTATCTGGGAAGGAAAAGGAACTGTATTTGAGAAAATGCCTCCTTTGGATTGCTGGTAGCAAGTCTACAGGGCATTTTTCTTCGTTAATAACAGCAATGAGCAAGCTAATAAGAAGCATTCCCCCCATGGCTTCTGTTTCAGTTCCTGTCAGGGTCCAGCCTCGATACAGGATCAGAGTTCTCAGCTGGAAGCAGGGATATCCACAAGGCACATAATAAACAGACACAGACTACTTTTTGGGTACAAACTGACAAGGCTTAAAGTTACTCTCTCTTCTCTCTCTCTTCTCTCTCTCTTTTCTCTCTCTCCTCTCTCTCTCCTCTCTCTCTCTTCTCTCTCTCTTCTCTCTCTCTTCTCTCTTCTCTCTCTCTCTTCTCTCTTCTCTCTCTCTCTCTCTCTCTCTCTCTCTCCTCTCTCGCTCACTTGCCTGAGGCTGCACACACTCTGCATTCTCTCATGCTCTCTGCTTTTCTCCTGTGCTCTTTTCTTTTCTCGAGCTCCCACACTCCTACACACCTCTGTGCATTCCCCTTTCACTCTCTCACACACACACTCTTCACACATACTTCACACACACCACATGCACTCTCCTTTCACTCACACACACACACTCTCCATCCATACCCCACTTTCTCTCTTCACCCACTCTTCACATTCTCTCTCACTCTCTGTCTCACACACACACTCTTCTCCACACTCTCTCACACTCTCTCCACTCACTCTACCTCTGCATGCACCTCTCGCACACGTCATGTGCACCTCACTCGCTCTCCACTCGCTTTCCATTTGCTCCTCACATGCTCTCTCGCCTTTTTCTTGCCCCAGTCTTTAACTGATACTCCAAAAGCAGGTTAAAAAAAAAAAGACATTGTATAATCATTACCAAATCTAATTCAAAAGGATAACCTCATCCTACAAAGAATCAAGAACTACAATCGTTCCCCAAAGTTTCAAGGTTCCACTATTGCCAGGCTGTGGCCAAAATAATAATAATTGCAAACTTATCATTATTTAAACTTTAACCTTTGACGTACTATACTTCGAAGCTCAGAGCTCCGAGCTCAGCTACAGGACATGTAGTTTCCTGTGAAGGTTTAATGATAAATGACATGGGCAAAGCTGCCAGGCAGTGGCCAGAATCAAGTTAACCCTTAACTCAGCAGTTCCGCTAGCTTTCTGCTTCTGCACATTGCACACAATAACTCTCCCAAGAGTCCCAGTGTTTGGACTTAGTTTTACTAGTGTATGATTTTATGCATTCTACACTTGCTTAACCAGGAACCACTCTTAAATGTTGTGCAAAACTTATTTCATAACTTCAATATTTTTTTCCTTTTTTGGGTTCCAATGTTGGCTCTATTTCATTTTCTAATAATTTCCTCAAACTTTCTTTGCAAGTCAGGCATTAATCTGGAACTACCATTGTGCAGTTACTGCATTGTTTCCAAGATGAAAACACACAGCATGTACCTGGGCCATTAGGACTATGCTGTGCTGTGCTCCTGTGCCTCAATTTTTTTTTAAACCTATCTTTTTTTTTAAGATTTATTTATTTATTTTATTTATGAGTACACTGTTGCTGTCTTCAGACACACCAGAATAGGGCATCCAATCTCATTACGGATGGTTGTGAGCCACCATGTGGTTGCTGGGATTTGAACTCAGGACCTCTGGAAGAGCAGTCAGTGCTCTTAACCGCTGAGCCATCTCTCCAGCCCCCTCAATTTTTAATTGTTTAAGAATCATTACATCAAGGAACATCTAGTTTCAAAGAATTCACCAGAGCAGAAGAATAAAGAAGTAGGAAAGTCAGATATAATAGAATAATTATGCACACCAAGGCTAACTGAAAAGCAGTCACACACAAATGAAATCTATACAGCGTTGTCCAGGGCTAAGGTTAGGAGAAATGGGAACAACTGTTTTTTTTACAAAGAGCTGCCATGGGCTACTGAGATGTCTTCATCCCAGCCTACTGCAGGCAGTTCCTTATTTCAGATGGTGGGTTTCCTGGAGGGATATGTCTCCTGCTTCTCAGGGTCCCAGATGACACCCTCTTTTACAAGGAGCTGCCTTGAGCTTCTGAGATGTCTCCATCCCAGCCTGCTGCTGGCAGTTCCTGTCATGGTATACTGTCCCCAGCAAGTTACTGCCACCAGGTGCCTGTCTTGAGTTTCTACTTTGGCTTCTCTCAGTGGTGACCTGAGCTATGTAAGCCAAAGCAAGCCTTTCATTCCCAAGTTGCTTTTGGTCATGGTATTTTATCACAGCAATAGAACTCCTTCCTAAGGCAGTACATAGCTGGGCGAAATGGTGCATGCTTTTAGTCCCAGCACTAGGGAAGCAGTGGCAGGAGGATATCTCAATTCAAAGCCAGCCTGGTCTACCTAGGGAGTTCCAGGGCAGCCAGGACCACATAGAGACTCTATGTCAAAAACAAAGTAAACGCTGGGCAGTGGTAGTGCACACCTTTAGTCCCAGCACTTGGGAGGCAGAGGCAGGCAGATTTCTGAGTTTGAGGCCAGCCTGGTCTACATAGTGAGTTCCAGGACAGCCAGAGATACACAGAGAAACCCTGTCTGGGAAAACCAAAAAAAAAAAGGTAAACAAATAAGAACAACAAAAGACAACACACAAAACAATATGACATTTCCATGCATATACAACATTATACTTTGTTGATAACTCCCCACACACATACCACTTTAACCTCACTCCACTGGTCCCTTCTCCCCTCAGTCCCCTTTTATACTATTAGATCTAGATTCCTCATGTCAGGGATATTTTTCTTTGTCCTCCTCCTCCTTACTTTCTCTTGCTTCCTTCTCCTCCCACTCCCTTTGAATCCCTTCCTTCCCCACCATAGTCCCCTTCCACCACTTCCATGTAATAGAAATGTGTGTATATACCTGTGTGTGTGTGTGTGTGTGTGTGTGTGTTTGTGTGTATTGGAATGCAGATAGATAGATAGATAGATAGATAGATAGATAGATAGACAGATAAATTCTGCACATTAAAGGAAATGTGTCTTTGTGAATCTGGTTTATTTCTTTTAACATGATGATCTCCAGTTCTACCCATTTTCCCATAAATGTCATGATCTCATCCTTCTTTATGGCTGATTAAAAGCATCACTTTTTTTTTAACCATTCACCTACTGACATCTAGACTGTTTCCATAGCTTGACTAACCTAGGCTGACCTTGAACTCATCTTCCTACCTCTACCTACCAAACTCTGGGATAACAGACATGCAGCACACACCTGTGTGGTATTCTATATTTAGTTTACTGAGGAACTACCATACTGATTTCCACAGTGGCTGTAACAGGATCCTTCTTGATGTGTTTATAAAAAGATAAAGAGAGGGGGGATATGTTCTATGGAGGTGAAAGTCTGGCATGGGTAAAGGGGGTAACTCTGCACGCCCATCTGAGGCATCCCTTCCCCCGGAGGGACCAGCCACACTACAGTATAGTACAGAACAGAGTTTACTCAGGGCATGGGAAGGGGAGTTAAGAGGCTAGCAGAGGCAGAGAAAGGGAGGGGGAGGGAGGGAGGGAGGGAGGGAGGAAGAGAAGAGAAGAGAAGAGAAGAGAAGAGAAGAGAAGAGAAGAGA
>NW_021604700.1:3937953-3970434 GCF_004785775.1 Grammomys surdaster | reverse complement strand
AGAGAAGAGAAGAGAAGAGAAGAGAAGAGAAGAGAAGAGAAGAGAAGTAGAGGTTAGCCATGAGAACGTGGAGAGGGGAGAAAGGACTAGAGGACAGAGCAGGAACAGGAAGGCAAGAGCAAGAGAGAGAGGAGGGGGCAAACAGCCCTTTTTATAGTGAGTCAGGCATATCTGGCCTCAGATATCCCTCAGCCATGGCCTTTCATGAGAAGTTGAGATTGGTTTGCATCAACACAAGACAGCTGTTTACAGCTACGTTTTTGGTTTCTGAGCAAAGAGCCTTGTAGTAGAAAGACTTGAAGAGTCAGGCGTGGGTGGGGGGAATGTAGCTCCAACAGCCAGCGTGCACGCCCTAGCATGCATGAAGCCCTGGATTTGATCCCACACCTGGAATCCCAGTGTTAGGGAGATGGAGACTCTAAAAAGACTTCATGTTCCAGAAAGTAGAGCTGTAGAGGTGTTTTGGTTAAAAATACTTGTTTCAGCTACTCAGACCTTCCTGTTGCCAAGCTGGGCTGAGGTGACTGCCCCGCTCGAGACACCATGGTGGCATACTGGCCACAGGCTGGACTCAGCTACATCTGGTTCTCCCAGATCTCTACAAAAGCAGTGAGGGATGCCCTGAAGACCAAGTTCAACGCAAACGCTGAGAAGATTTCGGGCAGCAGCATAAAAACTGTGAACGTCAGCACTTGGGAGGCAGAGGCAGGCAGATTTCTGAGTTTGAGGCCAGCCTGGTCTACAGAGTGAGTTCCAGGACAGCCAGGGCTACACAGAGAAACCCTGTCTCAAAAAACAAACAAAAGAAAAAACAAACAAACAAAAATCCCAACAACAACCAAAAAACAAAACAAAACAAAAAACTGTGAATGTGAAGACAAGAGGAACTGCACCTGTCTGAAGAACGCTGAGTCTTTGGGGTGAAGTGTGTGGGCATCTGTTCTGGCAGATGGAAATCACCCTCACCTCCTGCGGACACATTACCCATCTTGTTGACAAACTGACTATGCCAATAAATTAACAAGGATATATATATATATATATTTCAATTACTCTCCAGAACAAGGCAGAAAAGCTCCTGTCTACACAAATAGGAGCTAATACACACACACACAATTTGTTTGTGTCTGAGTGTATGCAGTAGGCACACACACACACACACAATTTGTTTGTGTCTGAGTGTATGCAGTAGGTATTGGCTCCCCTAGAACTGGAGTTACAGCCAGTTGTGAGGCACCGTGCGGGTGCTGGTGATCGAGACTGCCTGCCTGCTGGGGACTGAACCCAGATTCTCTGTAAGAGCAGTAATCCCTTTTAGTGATAGGAGATTTAGTGGCTAGAGAGAACCATCTCTCCAGCCCATAATTCTTTGTTTGTCTGTTTTGTGTTTTGGTTTTTCTAGACAAGAGTTCTCTGTGTAGCCCTGGCTGTCCTGGAGCTTGCAGACCAGGCTACTAGGGCCTTGAACTCAGAGATCTGCCTGCCTCTGTCTCCCAGGCCTGGGATTAAAAGCGTGCACTACCTACCACTGGTGGCCTGTAATAATGCACTCTTAAAATCTTCTCACTTCTCTTTTTTTCCGACGAGACAAAGAGCAAGGCTGGAGCAGTAGTGTCAGCCTAGAGAGCCAAGTGGCTGCTGGGCAGCCACCACTGTGACACGACATCTCACATCCAATGCAAACAAGACTTGCTCTTGCTGGACCCGAACGGGAGAACTCAAGCTCTCAGAGGAGTAAGTACGGTGGGTATCCAAGAGGTGCAGGAGGAGCCTTTCTGAAAATAAGCTCCGGCCACACCCAGGAAGGAGCAACTCGTGCACAGTCTCGGGATTCCAGCCGGTGAAACAGCGCCCGGACTCGAAGTGGAACTACAACCCCCAGGCTCCCCGCGCGGCCGCACGTGGTCCACAGCCCCTGAGATAAAAGCGCAACAGCGCGGCTCGGTGGAGGTCGGGTCTCCAGTGCACGGACAGGAGCAACCCGGTGGCCAAGGTGAGTGCGACGCCGCCGACCAGAGGAGTGTAGGCAGGTACGCTGGGCAGGGGAGCTCCGGGACTGTGAAGGCGATCCTGCCGCCTGGGGCCAGTGACACTCGGGGACTCTTTGCAGACCCGCGTAGCCTGGCCTCCGGGAACCCATATCTGAATGGTCTCTTAGCCTTTGAGCAGAAAGGAATTAGCCATTAACTCTAATACATCTATTTCTTATAGAAGAGAAGCTTGTATTTTGTATTTTGTGTTTTTTCAATATCTGCATTTCTAGTTTACCGAGTACTTCTCAAGTCATTCTCCTTGTTCTGAACTACATCACTTCCCCCTCCTCCCTTTTAAAACTTGGCGGTTTTAAAAACCAACTTTTTGTCTGTGCTTTGGCATTCCTACGTGCTGATGCAGATGTAAGGTTTCCAGGGTACTTCTCCCTCCCCAGCGTTTCAACAAGAACATCCCAAGCTCACTTTAAGTCGTGAGTGCGACAGCATTGTGATTATTTGCTCTTAATTCAGACTATGAAATTTTTCAAAGCATAATACTCCCAAATTAATCTTATATCTCAATCTGGTCTCAAACTCTGATCCTCCTGCCTCCAAGTGGCTTGCAGTCTTGGACAGAAGTGAATTTATATCCTGCTTATAACTCTGGGATTTTTAATGAAAAGCAGCAGTTCAGGAGGAAATCTGAAGTTAAATAATTTTCTATTTGGAGTATCAAGAAATTCTCTTTTCTTTTCTCTTCTTTTCTCTTCTTAGACTAGGTAGCCCTGGCTTAGACTACCTAGACTGTAGCCCTGGCTATCCTCAAACTCTCTAAGTAGACCAGACGATCCTTGAACTCACAGATCTGCTCCCTCTGCCTCCCAAATGTTGGGGTCAAAGGTGTGTGTCACCATGCTTAGCTGAATCTTCTGGGTTTTGTTGTTTTATTTTGTTTTGATGTCCTTGAAACTGGGTCTTACATAACTCAGGCTGGTCTCCACTCATAAGTAGCCACAGCTGATGGGTTTGAACTCCTGACCCTCCTGCCTCCACCTCCCAGATGCTGGTCCTCAGATGCACGGCAATTTCTTGACTCTTAAAGTGAGCTACACTGAAGGGATTGAAATGGGAGACAGATGCGATCCAGCAAAGACAAGCCACGGAGAAAGGCAGGTGGTGGCCTCAGGAATGGGTTTGAACAGTACAGCTGGTACACTGTAGGCATGAAGAAACCTTCCTGGCAGGCCAGGGAGTTGACATCATCTGACTAGGATAGAGACAAGATTAGAAATGTAGGTGTTCTGGGAGTGTCACAGTGATTGCCAGGCCCCCTCCTTTTCTCCCACAGGCCCCGTGTTTTTAACTATAACTGCATCTAAGTGGTGATTCATTTAATAGCTTTCAAAGACATCTAAGACTTCCCGGTCAGAACTTAAAAGACGTTCTTATCAAATATGAAGTAAATGCAACCAGAAGCACAAGAAGATGGGAATCTGGGTAGCCAGAGCCAACTGTTTGATCTAGGATGTTTAGTGCTGAGTGGTTCAAGCACTCAGCTTCTTATCATTTTAACCCTCTTGGACCCGGGTCGATGATTACCTGTCCAGATAAAAGGTAGCATGGGGTATGTCATGAGACCAGCAGGAGAGGGGAAGGAAGAAGATCCAGGTAAGAAGATAACAGAGTTTATGTGACTCCGGGACCTCCTGGACAAAAGTGCTGAGTGTTGGGGAGGAGGCAGCGGCATAAATGACTGTTCCCACTAGACAGAACTTCACAGAGAGTACTGCGCATGTGCCCGGCACAGCCGTCAAGCGCATTCTGTCAGTTCATTCATTTTACCCTGTATACACAGTGACTGGTAACCTCGATACAGAGGGATAGAGAAGCATAGAGAGAAATGGTGGAGCCAAGGTGCAGTCGGACTCCGGGGCTACCCTGTAAGGAAGGGGAAGGACTTGAGAGCTAAGATGGCGGTTCACTTTGGGTATCTTGGGTTAAAGCCGCTGTAGGGATGACAAGGAGTATCTATCAGGAAATTTGCCATCAGGTTCAGTCCGAATGTCTCATTCAGTCACCTACATAGTCATCACACATGAGCTGAAAACCGGGTGTTGGGCTGGAGAGGTGGCTTGTCTGCTCTTCCAGAGCTCCTGAGTTCAATTCCCAGCAACCACACGGTGGCTCACGAGCATCTATACTGGGATCTGGTGCCCTCTTCTGGCATGTAGGTGTAGATGCAGATAGAGTACTCATACATAAAATAAATAATTAAAAAAAAAAAAAGGAGGAAAGAAAGAAAACTGTGTGTTAACTGGGGTGTAGCTTAGTTGACTAAGTGAATACCATGCACAAAAGCCTGGGTTTCATCCTGAACCACAAAAACAAAACAAACAAACCAACAGAACAAAATATGTGGTGGCACATGCCTTTAATGTACAGCTTACAAATAGAGGTCAGGTATGGTGGCACACACCAATAATTCCAGAAATACAGAAAGAACAGGAGTTCAAGATCACCCTCTAATACATAGTGAATAGAGCCCCCTGTACGGCTTGCAAAAACCCTGCCTAAAAGAAAAAAGAAAAAAGCAGACCATTCAGCAGTTTGCTGCCAAGCCTGTCAACCTGAGTTTGATTCTGGAATTTACACTGTGAAAAGAAAGAACTGATTCCCACAAGTTGTCCTCAGACATCTGCACACTTGCTGTGTGTGTACACCTAGACACATGCACAATAAATGTTAAAAAAGAAAAAGAAAAGAGACAAAAAGAAGTCTATAGAAGCTGCAAAGTAATCAGATTTAGAATATCAGAGGCTATTTGGCTAGTAGGAGATAGCTAATGATTCACCAAAAGCTTTAAGTGCTGGGTTGGTTGGGATTCCAGCTTAAGATATGAATAGAGAATTCTGGGGCTAGAGAGATGGTTAAGAGCACTGGCTGCTCTGTCGGAGGACCAGGGTTCTATTCCCAGCACCCACATGGCAGCTCACAACCATCTGTACCTCCAATTCCAGGGGATCTGACACCCTCACAGACAAACATGCAGCAGCCCACCAATGCATATGAAAATTATAAATCTTTAAAACAGAAGAAAGAAAGAAAGAAAGAAAGAAAGAAAGAAAGAAAGAAAGAAAGAGAGGAAGGAAGGAAGGAAGGAAGGAAGGAAGGAAGGAAGGAAGGAACACCTTCTTTCTAACTATATTCAGTTTAAGCAAGATCAGCCTTGTACAGTTGAGGCCCCTGAGTGAAGTTCTATCTCCAGACCTGCATCTGCTGGATTTTTCCTCCTTTTCCTGAGGTCTGGGTTTCTCCAGCTCTCTATGTAGCTAAAATGGAAGGCCTTCCAGATTGTATTTTCCCAGGCCTACCCTCTCTTTGTCTTTAAAGTTTCCCCACCAATATAGTTCGGCTCTAAATTTTTACATTCTTCTACTTGTTCTGGGTGTTTCTATCTTGTAAGTTTGTTTTATAGTTCTAAACTGGGAATGAACTTTGACCTGGGAGTTTGATCATTAATTGCCATTCCTTGAAGAAAGAGAGTAATGACACTGTGTTTTCTAGACCTTCCAGCAGCCCGATGGCCTTCCCTAAGAAGAAACTTCAGGGTCTTGTTGCTGCCACCATCACTCCAATGACCGAGAATGGGTAACTATCACTGGGGGGTACAGGGGCACCTGTTCCCAGTCACTGCCAGAATCTCCACTAGCCACTGAACCTCTGTCTGGGGTGGTCTTACCAAATGGTAGTTTCTGCAGTGTGCCTGACTTCCTAAGTCATAAAAGGGCTGGCCTTCATCACAGTGGAAAAGGAAGAGGGAAGGAAATTCTGGTGCCTTGAAGCCCAGATAAGGCTGTGGAATAGAGGAGAATCCTGTCTTGGCATGAGTACTGTCCGGGCCCCTCTAGGGACCCTGTCATTTTGGACATTTGCATCATTGAGTGGCTGGCAGTGTGGCTCACTGTAGAGTCTGTGCTTGGGTTTGATCCATGGAACTCACCTCAAAAAAGTGGGGGGAGGGTGCTGAAGAGATGACTTGACTGGAAACATGCTTGCTGCACAAACATGAGGTGCAGATCACCAACATCTGTGTAAAAATCAGGTAATCCCAGGATTGCCAAGGTAGAGACAGGAGGATCCCTGGGGCTTGCTGACAAGCCAGTCTATCTGAGTCAGGTTTAGTTCAGATACTGCCTCAAAAAAATAACAATAGTATAGCACAGAGCAATTAAAGGAGACACGTGAAGTTAGCTTCCAATCTTCATATATTTCTCTGCACATGTAAACATGTACCCATATACACATATGCTCAGAAACACATCCATCAAAACACACACTGCACAAAGGAAACAAAGCAGGCTGTTCATGGACTTGTCTTAGGATTTATATTGCTGTGATGAATCCATGACCAAAAGCATGCTGGGGAGGAAAGGGTTTATTTTGCTTACGCTTTGTATCACAGTTCATCCTCAAAGGCAGTCAGGGCAGAAACACAAACAAGGCAACAGCTGATGCAGAGGCCATGGAGGGGTGCTGCTTACTGGCTTACTCCCCCTGGCCTGCTCAGTCTGCTTTCTTATTGTACTCTAGAACCACCTGCCCAGGGATGGCAGCACCCACAATGACCTGGGCCTTCCCACAGCAACCGGTCATTGTGAAACTGCACTATAGACTTGCCTATAAGTAAATCCATAGGTTTTGTTTGTTTGTTTGTTTGTTTTCTTTTTAAGACAAGGTCTCTGGACATAGCCCTGGCTATCCCAGAACTCACTGTGTCCAGGCTGGCCTCAAACTCATTACCTACCTCTGCCTCCCAAGTGAAAAGATTAAAAAATATAGCTTTGTTATAGACAAATCTTATGGAGGCTTTTTTTTTTAAGTCCTTCTTTCCTTTAAATGACTCTACCTTGTGTCAAGTTGGCATACAATTTTCGAGAACCAGTGTTTTAGGAGTACTGTATGCTGTGAGAAAGAGCAAGGCATCAGCAAGGTGGACTCATCAGACATCTTTCCAGTCTCATTCAGAAACTCATTGGGAGGTGGGGGTGGAGGAAGGAGGGGAAGACAGCCCTGGTAATTACAGCTGATGATTGTTGAGTGTCTCACAAGGTGTCTTGACTTCCAGACGCAGCCTGTGGCAGCCCCTTTGCCTGCATGATCAGATAGTGGCCATACATGATTCTGCACTATACATAACTCCTCCTTGGACCCCTGACACAAGGGGAACAGGCACTTCCCCATCTGAGTGTAATTGACCCATCAGAGGTGAATTCTGGCTTCTTTAAGCTTCCTCCTCCTGTAAGAAAATAGTTATCACCATACCTACATTGCAAACTGATGAACATTTGTAAGATAATCCTTACTACAATGCTTGACCACTGTACTTAGGACAACAGGTTTGAATTGTCACTGTAGCAAGAAACAAGGATTAGAGGAAGATGGACTAATTAATACTCCTTCTTAAAAGGCCTTTCTTTGGGGGACTTCTGTTCCTGAATTTGTAAACCTAATAAGAACTTTCAATTCTTATTCAAAGGTGGGCACATCACATGTCCTTTAGATATTTGGAGGCCAGGACTTGTAAGATGTATGAAAAACTCTCAACCTCCCTGGATCTAACTTGATGGAGTATTATGTAGCTCACTCTGCTGGCTAACGGTCTTTGTTTTCTGTTACTTCTCTCTTTCCACAGCTTCTGGGAAAAGCTGAAATCAGCTCTGTCTCAGCCTTTCCCAGTGCCTCCGCCACTTGTTGCATAGATAAGCAAGAGGCGTGTGACTATAGCAGGCTGGGTTTGCTTCCTGCTACCAGTGAGATCCTGTCTGTGTCACAGCTCAGCACATTCCATCTGCTTCTTGCTACATTAACCTCAGAAGTGGATTCTCCAGATAGCCTTACTTTTCATCTGGGACACACTGGGAGCAGCTGTGTGTCCTTCCCTAGTCTTCTGTTATCTGGAGGCACAGACTCAAAGTATACAAAGTACTAGAGATGATTAGATAATTAGCAGGTCTCTAGAGGTGGGGGGGTGGGGGAGTGGGCGAGTGTGGGAGGGGGGGAGTTATGTTTGCCTGCAAACTCAACTCTTGGGAGGGAAAGGTGAGAGAATTGGTCAAAGTTTACCCTTAACTACTCGGTGAGTGCAGGGACAGACAGACTGCTATGTTAATAACTCTTTTTTCTCTCATCGCTTGCTCCATCAAAATGTTCTTATAGGGACAAGAGAGATGGCTCACTGATTAAGGCGCTGGCTACTCTTCCAGAGGACCTGGGTTAAAGTCCTAGCACCCACATGGCAACTCACAACTCTATATAACTCCAGTCCCGGGCATCCGATGCCCTCTTCTGGCCTTTGAGGGTGCCAGGCATGCACATGGTGCACAGAATTACATGCAAGCAAAACTCTCATACATGTTAAATAAATAAATCTAAAAATATTAAAACAAAACCACTTGTATCCACACAAGAAGTTTAGAATACCCAAGAACAAGTGGACATTAACCTAGTTAGCCACAGTAAAATCTACCCTTCTGATGTGTTTCCAAAACATTACGTCTAATGGGAAAGGCACTGGAATCTAACACGTGGGAGTCTGTCCAGGCGTTGTGCCATTGTGATAGTGTTTCTAAGCTGGCTTACAACAGAACAGCCTCTGAAATTCCAAATGACTGAATACAGACTATGTATGTATGTATGTATGTATGTATGTATGTATGTATGTATGTATTAAGACACAGTCTATCCATTTATTCCTGACTGGCCTGAAACTCAACTTTTAGATCAGGCTACCCTGAACTCAGAGATTCACCTACCTATGCCACCCAAATGCTGGGATTAAAGACATGCACCATCATGCCCAGTCTTTTTCTTCCTTATTTGTCTCTCAATAAAAGATGATATCCCAGAACAGGGAAGGTGTGGGGGGAGACTAGTTAAAGCATCTGCCAGCTTTACACCAAGGTTCTCCCTTGCCTTTAAGAGGTGTCACTAGGGCCTGGAGAGATGGCTTCCTAGTTAACAACACTCACAGCCCTTGCAGAGGAGCTAGCACCCACATGGTGACTTTCAACAATCCTTAACTCCTAACTCTAGTTCCAGGGGACCCAGTGCTCTCCTCTGGTCTCCTCAGGTATTAGGAACTCACACAGCAGACAAACATACATGCAAGTAAAATATTCATACACTGTCTTAGTTGTAGAGACACCATGAACACTGCAACTCTTTTAAAGGACAACATTTAATTGGGGCTGGCTTACAGGTTCAGAGGTTTAGTCCATTATCATCATGGCAGGAAGCATGGCAGCGAGCAGGCAGACATGGTGCTGGAGAAGGAGCTGAGAGTTCTACATCTTGATCTGCAGGCATCACAGAGAGACTGTGTGCCACGCTGGGCGTAGCTTGAGCATAGGAGACCTCAAAGCCCTCCCCCACAGTGACATACTTCCTAATAGTGCCATTTCCTGTGGGCTAAGCATTCAAACATGAGGCTATGGGGGTCATACCTATTCAAACCATTACACACACATTTAAAAAAAACAAACAAACAAAAAACCTGTTACCAGGGCAGCAAAATGGCTGAGTGGATAAAGCGCTTAAATCCCCAGGATTCACATTAAAAAAAAAAAAAAAAGTACATGGTAGCACTTGCTATTAATCCCAGCACAGCAGATAGAGCCAGAGGAACCCTGGGAAGCCCTAGCCTGGATTACACAAGAGCAAACATGACCATGTCTTAACCAAGGAACACAGTGAGGACTGATAGCTGAGGTTATCCTGTGACCTGCCACGGCACACATGCTCACACATGTGAACATACCTAGATATGAGCACAGGGACAAAAGATGAAAACAAGCCATCCCTCATCTCCTGTGATGGAAGACTTCAGCCATACAACCTCTATGGTGCTTGAGTGGCCACAGTCCTCTGCTCTTATGCCATTAGCAACCTTGAGTTTAACCATTTAGTAAGTCATTGTAAAGTGCCTGTCCCACCAGTCCAGCTCCACCCAGCAGCCTAGTAAGTGTCTTAGAAATCTGGCAGGTCCCTCTCCTTCGCTGATGTCTGTTGACTGTCCTCTCCCAAAGCCTTGCTTCTCACTGTATGGTCCTTAGATCAGTTATTCCAGTGCCACATGGGAATTTGATGGGGATGCAGGCTTCAGGCCCTACAAATACCACTAGTCAGAACCTGCCTCTGAACAGTGGTCTGTTAAAGCCTGAGATGAACTACCCTGAAGCTGAGAGCCAAACTCCCCAAGACAGCACAGCAAATCCCACACAATCTACCTTTTCTTTCTGTTGCTTTGGATTGTTTCCACAAACAACAGCACATCCTTCCTTCCCAGGCTCCGTACCTTGACTCATTCTGTTTTCTCTACTTTTTTCCATTATTACCTTATCCTTTAACAATTCTACTTACCCATCAAAGCATATGCAGGGGTGAAGGGAGTTTACTCCTCCCCCCCACACCCAAAAGTTCATCTTCCCATTTGCTGAAGTACACTGGCAAGGGATGGGAGAAGAGAGAACAGCACCTATGTGCCAGGCCTGGGCTTGGCAACCATAAAAAACACGACACTTAAGGGACAACATGGTTTAGGTTTAAGTTTTCTCTTTAGCTTTTGGGTGGGGAGGGTTATAGACACCTTTAGGAGAACAACAAGTGCGCCCAGAGTACACAATAGTCTGTAAGTGGTTCTCTAGGAAGATTTTCTTGCTGTGATAACAATTTCCAGGCACCACTCTAGTTAGGTTTCAGGAGGATATAAGACAGCAGTTGTCCAGTAAGAGAACTTCAAAGAGTATTCCACCCTGCTCCTGGGAGTTTTAAACTCTTTAGTTCAAAGCTCTCAGTGTACTAAGCATCATAAACTGGAGTATCATTTCCCATTCCCTAACTCCATCCATTGTGACTTCTTCCTTATTTTGCTTTTTATAAAAAGCCTAGACGCCCCCTCCTCTGTGACCCCATGGTACTCAGTGTACACCTTTTTATGTTGCATCAAATTTACCTATTTACGGTGACTGCCCTAGTTTGGTTTTACTGCTGTGAACAGATACCATAACCAAAGCAACTCTTACAAGGACAACACTGAACTGGGGCTGGCTTATGGGTTCAGAGGTTTAGTCCATTATCATCAAAGCAGGAACATGGCAGCATCCAGGCAGGCATGGTGCAGGAGGAGCTGAGAGTTCTACGTATTCATCTAAAGGCTGCTAGCAGAATACTGGCTTCCAGGCAGCCAGGAGGAAGGTCTTAAGCCCACATCCACAGTGACATACCTACTCCAACAGGGCCACACCATCTAATAGTGCCACTCCCTGGGCCGAGGATATACAAACTGTCACATTGACTATTACAGTGACTTCTTTATTCATTTATTTTATGTCTGTGTGGGGGCACATGGTACACACATGAAGGTCAGAAGACAACTTGTGGGAGTTGGGTCTCTCCACCATGTGGATCCCAGGGATTGAATTCTGGTTATCAGGCTTGGCATCAAGCGCCTTTACCCACTGAGTGGTTGGCAGCCCACGATAACATTTTGTTTTGTGCCTGCATCCTCCAGCAGGCTTTAAGCTGCTTGCCTTGTTTTACTGAGGGTAGGTAACATACAAAGATCAAACAAGTGTCTTATTTATCTTTATACCTTCAGCATCTAACATAGATGACTTGTGAACTTTTACTAGTAAATGTAACAGAGCTACAAGACTAATGGTGGCAGGCAAATAAAAGAGAGAAGGGAAGTGAGTGTTTGGTTGAGCAGACATTGGGTGCCAGTCATCATGTTTGGTTGAGCAGACATTGGGTGCCAGTCATCATGTTTGGTTGAGCAGACATTGGGTGCCAGTCATCATGTTTGGTTGAACAGACATTGGGTACCAGTCATCATGATGGACATTTCATCTACACAGTCCAGTTTCATCTTGACAACTCCACCAGGGACCTGCAGCTCTATGTCAGTGCTAGAGAAACTTTAAGAAGTCACTTTTTTTCTGAGTACAACACGTACCAACCCTGGAGAGATAGGTCACCAGTTAGGGCACTGGCTGCTCTTCCAGAGGTCCTGAGTTCAATTCCCAGCAACCACATGGTGGCTCACAACCATCTGTAATGGGATTCGACTCCCTCTTCTGGAGTGTCTAAAGACAGCTACAGTGTACTCATATGCATAAAATAAGTAATTCTTTTTTTAAAAAATGCTGGGCAGGGGATAGGGAGGAGGAGAAAAGCAATGGGGAGGGGAGAGGATAAGAAGAGGTCAAATGTCAAGGAAAAAGGTTTCATTTTTCACCCCATGTGGTGGTGCATACCTTTAATCCCAGCATTCAAGAGACAGAGTCAGGCAGATCTCTTGAGTTCTCTGAGGCCAGCCTGGTGTACAGAGTGAGTCTGAGGATAGCCAGAGCTACACAGAGCAACCCTATCTCAAAAAACCTAAATAGGAAAAAAAAAGTTTCATTTTTCTCCATCAAACACCATTGCTTGGCTGTGATGAGTGCCCTCCTGCTGAGCCACCTTACATGCTCTGAGTCCGTACTCCTGAGTGTCTTGGTCAAGAGCTGCAAACTTAACAACCTACAGCAAGCATTGGGCAGGGATCTGAAAGGCCTGAGGTGGTTGTCTGGACATGGAACCTCTAACAGGGCAGATGCTGATCTTCCTCTTTAACAAATTATCCCTACTGGTAACCTACACCTTTAATCCCAGCATGCTAGGGGCAGAGGCAGGCAGATCCCTGTGAGTTTGCTGACAGCCCTGTGTACATATGAGTTCCAGGACAAAAACCCTGTCTAGGTTACATAGTGAGACCCTGTCTCAAATAAGACAGCCCTAGCCTTGTTAGATATTTGGCTTTTCAGTCATTTGTGGGTGTACATGATTGGGTGTGTGTGTGTGTGTGTGTGTGTGTGTGTGTTTCTGTAGAAAGCAGAAAACAACCTCAAAATATTGTTCCCTGCATGTCATCCGCCTTATTTTTTGAAGTAGAGCCTCCCTGGCTTGGAACTCAACAAGTAGGCTAGGCTGGCTAGCCGAGCCCCAGGAGTCTGCTGCCACCTCTCATATAATGGTATATTTTTACATCAGCTCTGTATATCAAACTCGGTTCCTTCTGTTTACAAGGCAAATATTTCACCAACTAAGCTAAGTCCCTGGCCCAAAAAAGTCCTTCTCTATGTGAAAGAAGTTTTAACACTGAAAGTCAAACAGAAGTTGTTCTAAAGGGTTGCCCCCTTACAGCCTTTGCTGAAGTTGCTGAGGCGTAGGCTGAGCGCTTTTCTAAATGATTCTTCCACTGCCCTAGAAACTCTAGCATTGGTATGGTTCCTAAAGGCATTTAAAAACACCCCTAGATTGCAAGCTCTCTCTCTTCTTTAAAAGATAGATAATGCGTCTCCTTGGAGTCCAAGCAGAGTTGTCACCCAGGGCAGCCTGAAGGCCTATGGCAAGGAAGGGGATGAACCCCTTCCCACTGAGCCAAACAAAAACCAAAACAAAACTGTGAAGTCTCCAGAGGAAGGAGAAGAAATTTGACTTTCACTTGCCTACATCTACTCAAGAGCACTACCAGCTCCCTAGAAAGAGGTGTGTGCCTGGACAGAGCCAGACGTGGTGGTAGCTCCAGACAGAGTGGGAGGAAAGAAAGGAGGTAGAGTCTCACCCCAGCTATCCGTCCAAGCCCCACAACTGCTTCCCAGCACCACTTCTTGAGATTTACCATCCACTCGTCTGAACCAATGCACTTAATTCTTAGCCACAGCTCCCGGGTTTTAGTAACTTGTATAATATACACAACCTCCTTGATTCCATTAACATAATAGTGAGAGTTACAAAATATCACAGGGGATTTTGCCTGAAGGCAAAGTTGAGGGAAGTACCCACACACTTATTTGTGAGTAGAGAGCTGGCAGTGTTATGTTGTGGCCTGAGCCACCATAGAAAGTGCCCTTCTCTCATGGCTTTAGATTTGTGGCTTTAAATCTACCACTAAGCACCCCTTTCCTGCCCACGGGCTGTGGGCAATCATGGCCCACTATGCAATGCAGCCTTTGCTGTTAGTTATCTCTTCCTTTCATCTCAGAATCTTTCTTTTCTCCCTTTGTTTCTATTCCCTTGGCCAAAATACCCTTTGATGTCTGGTTTCTAGATGCATTGATTTTTTTTTTTATTGTTTAAGGAATAAGATGAAAAGAATGGTAATGAGGTTAAACCCAAATTAGGAGCCTCTGGTCCTCCTATACAAAAGCAGAAATGACGGCCAACTAGGTCTCTGTGTTCTTGGCCATGTAACCATGTTCTGCAACAGTAAACACAGATTCACCACACAGTTTTCCTTTGAATATTTACTCTTGCTCATTCATCCTCCCTACCTTAATTTGTCTTTTTCTTTTTTGTTGTTTTTCTTTGTTTTTCATTTGTTTTGTTTTGTTTTGTTTTGGAAACAGGGTCTCTCTGTGTAACCCTGACTGCCCTGGAACTCACCAAGCTGGCCTTGAACTCAGACATCTGCCTGCCTCTGCTTCCCAAATTCGGAGATTAAAGGTATTCACCATCGATGCCTGGTGCCAGCTTAACTTTTTATAGTGGTAGAGCATTTAGTGCATGTTTTCAGTCCATTTGTTTTTAAATTATTATGTTTTTAAGGGAAAGCACCCTATCACTTTAAGCATCAGACCTTCACAAGGTCATTGTGCTTCAGACTGAAAAGTACACGCAGGTCACATGGGAGTTTGTTAAAATGCAGATGCTCAGCCAGCTGTTGTAGAGCATGCCTACAGTGTCAGCAGTTGAGAAGCTGAGGCAGGACCATTTGGAGTTCAAGGCCAGCTGCAGCTACCTAGGGAGAGGCCAGCCTGAGCTACGTGAGACCCTGTGACTGGAGATAGTAAATTTACATCTTATTGAGAGAGCTCATCTGAGACACGAAAGAGTGAAGACAAGGAGCCTATAGGGTAATTTCCAAAACAGTTCTCTTCCTAGCAAAGGAAGCAGAGGCATTTGCTTTTGGAACTCTAGACACATTCAGTGCTAGGCATTCCCAGTAAGAGGTCACCCCGAGCTTCTCAGTTAAAGGTCTCTCTTTTAATGACTTGGTTTTTCCTAGTTTATATGTATGAGTGTTTTGAATCTGTGCATGTATGTGTACTGTGTGCATGGCTGTTGCCCGAGGAGGTCTAAAGAAGATATCAGATCATTGAAACTAGAGTTTTGGATGGTGTGAGCCACCAGGGAGGGGGTAGGAACTAAACCTGGGTCTTCTGCAAAAAGCAACAAGCAAGTGCTCGTAACCTCTGAGCCATCTCTGTAGTTGTGATGGACATGATGACCCACATGATGGACAGAGAGAACAGGTAAAGAAAAGCCAGTGGAAACATTTGGAGACATGCTTAGCTCCAAGTCCTGGAGCTCTTACGATAGGATTAAAGAGGCAAAAATGCCTCTGGGAATGTTCGACTTACACCAAAACCAGAAAGTTTCTCCAGGATGGAAAGGAAAGGATACAGGCTGGTGAGATGGCTGAGTGGGTAAAAGTGCTTGCCACACCCCCAAACCTGATGATTTGCTTCAATCCCTGGCACCCACATGATGAAAAGATTCCCCAAAGGGGAGTGGTCGCTACACAAATGCACACACACACACACACACACAACACCATGCATCAGTACTACCAGTTTATGTCTTGTGCATATTAGATAAGCCATCTAAAAACAGAGCTACGTACCCAACACTGGAGTAGATTTTTAATAATTAATATGAGCCATTCATGAGCCAGGATTTGGGGTTAAATAATCACCTTTTTAAAAAAAAATACCAACTATGCATTATTCCCTATTTCTCCCTGTCTTTTAGAGAAATCAACTTTCCTGTCATTGGCCAGTATGTGGATTACCTGGTAAAGGAACAGGGGGTGAAGAACATTTTCGGTAAGTCATCTTGAGAGATCTCAGATCTAGCTCAGGTCTTAGCAAGTAATAGATCTCACCCGACCATGAGGTCATAGGACATGTGTCAGAGGTCATGGTGGAGCCTGCTGGGATAACTAAAAGTTTCAAATGTGTAGGCTCACTGACTTTAGGTCTACAGATTCCTTGAAGAGCACCTCATTTGGCAGTGTGCCAACAAATACAGTGTTTTTTGTCCCCCACTTAGAGACAAAACTCTATGTCTTAGAGACCGTTGAGGTCATGAAACCAAAAAGGGGTAGAGCAACAGCAAAGCCTGCTTAAGTAACAGTTTAGCTCCCTGATACAGGGCCAGGCATAGTGGCACATGCCTTTAATCCCAGCACTTAGGAGGAAATAGCAGGAGGAGCTCTGAGTTCAAGGACAGCCTGGTCTACAGAGTGAGTTCCAGGACAGCCAGAGGCACACAGAGAGACCCTGTCTTGAAAGAAAGGAAAGAAGGGAGAAAGGACGAACAGACCTGCTCTTTTCTAAGGGAAACAGAGGAACAGTAGATCTGGGAGAGAGGGGAGGTGGGGAGGTTGACTAGAGGGAGAGGAGTCTGCGATTGGGCTGTATTGTATGAGAGAAGAATAAATAAAGGAAAAAAATAAATTTATAAGGGGTTAAAAAAATTACAAAAATAAATAAGTACAAATGAAACCAATGTGGTAGCATGCACCTACAATTTCAGCACTTAGGAAGCTAGAGCAGGAGGATCATAAGGCCAGGCTGGAGTACAGTATAACACTCTGCCTTTTAAAAAAAAATCATTTGGCTAGAGAGGTGGTTCAGTGGTTAAGATTCTTGCTGCTTTCGCAAAGGACCTGGGTTCAATTCCAGGCACCCACACCAGCATCTCACAACCACCTCATAACCCCATCCAGGAGATCAAAATGTTTCCTCGGGCACATATATGCACACAGAAATAAAAATAATAAATCTTTTTTTTTTAATTCCCATCTGTCCCTAACGGCAAGGAACAATTTCTAAGCAAAGTCACAGTTAACCTCCTTGCTGTTTTTGACTAGAGGAGGGTAGAAAAAGGACCAAGTCTGAAGTACAAATGGACAAGCGGCTCGTCCCCCTCCAGGCTCCATCTCTGTTTATTCTTTGTGCCCCTTCCTCTCAAGCAGGGGTTTCAGACCCAACCCTTCCAGTCTTAGGATTGGAGGAACAAGAAGCACTGGCTGGTCCTACTAACTGACTCTTTGTTTAAAACAGTGAACGGCACCACAGGAGAAGGCCTGTCCCTGAGTGTCTCTGAACGTCGCCAGGTTGCGGAGGAATGGGTTAGCCAAGGGAGGAACAAGTGAGTAATTATGCTAATAGAAACTCACGGGTAAGCTCTGTGCCAGCAAGGCTCTTCCCACTGTCCCAGTCAGCTGAGGGGGGAGATGAGCCGGAGCTCCGAGCCTCCCACGAGTAACAAGGAGCTTCCTTCCATTCTCTGGGGAAGGGCAGCTGGACCACAAAACACACCAGCTCCTACTCAGGAACCACCTCAGATCTGCCTGTGAGGCCAAGCTCCTCATGGTTTCCTGTCCTTGCACTGAAAGAGAACAAGAGGGTGGCCTGCTGTTGTATTATTCCTCTTTCTTAGTTGGGGCTTCTATTGCTGTGATGAAACACCAAGACCGAGCATAAGCAGCTTGGAGGGAAAGGGTCTATTTAGCTTACACTGCCACATCACGGTCTGTCACTGAGCAGACTTGGCAGGATCTCAAATAAAGCAGGAACCCAGAGGTGGGAGCTGATGCAGAGGCCAGGCCGTGGAGGAGAGGGCGCTTACTGGCTTGCTCCTTGTGACTTGATCAGTTTGTTTTATTTTATTTATTTTTGGTTTTTTTGAGACAAGGTTTCTCTGTGTACCCTGACTGTACTGCAACTCTGTAGGCCAGGATGCCCTGGAACTCACAGAGATCCCCGGGACTCTGCCTCCCGAGTGCTAGGGCTAAAGGTGTGCACCACCGCGTCCAGGTTATTTTTTCTTATCCGCCCTAGAACCATCTGCCTATGGGCTAAGCCCTCCCACATCAACACCATATCAAGAAAATCCCCAGACAAATGGTTCTCAACCTTCCTAATGCTGGGACCCTTTAATACAGTTCTTCATGGTGTGGTGACCCCCAACCATAAAATTACTTTTGTTGCTACTTCATAATTATAATTTTGCTGTTATGAATCATAAAGTAAATATCTGATCTGTGACCCATGTCAGGTTGAGAACCACTGCCCTAGATTCTAGGGCCTGAAGACTTGCCTATAGACCAATCTATGGAGGTATTTTCTCATTAGAATGCCTTTTTTCCAGATGACCCTACCTTGTATCAAATTGACATAAAACTAGCCAGCCACCCAATGCGTCACACTGGGGAGCTGGAGCAAGGTCTTTGCCCTCAGTTTGTTTCCCATCCAATTGGGAATCAGGTTGTGAAACCTAACGTTCCCACCTCTGATTAAGTATAAACTGAGACAAAGGTATGATTGGTAGTATTTAGAAGAAGACAAGATATTGTTGGTTAGTAGAAACAGCTGAGCAAGCCCCCACCACCTCCTATATAGCTGAGTGTGGATTGGAGAGCCCAAAAGCTGGCGTCTCCAGGAGGCGGCGTCTTCGTCCCTGATGGTGGGATGATAGCATCCCTTATCAGAGTGATGTTAGGTAGGCTTTTTTCTTATTATTTTTGTTTATCTTTATTTGTCTATTTTGGGTGGTTTGGGCTTTTGTTGTCCTTTTCGTTTGTTTTGGTTTCTGATTTTTCGAAGCATGGATTCTCTGTACATCCCTGGCTGTCCTAGAACTTGTTCTGTAGACCAGGCTGACCTCAAACTCAGATCCACCTGCCTCTGCCTCAGAGTGTTGGGATTAAAGGTGTGTAATACCACTGCCCCAGCTGTTTATTTTTAAACTGAGGCAAGGGGAATCACCTGCCAAGTTCCTTTATTATCATTCTGATTTTTATTATCATCATCGTCGTCGTCGTTATGAGTGTGATGAGTGAGACTGTGAGCAGCATGTGAAGGTCAGAGGCCTGCTTGGAAGACTCAGTTGTCTTCTGCCGAGTGGGTCCTGGGGATAGAACTCTGATCTCAAACTTCTCAGCAAGCCCCCTTACCACTGGCATCTCTCCGACCTCTCTTTTATTTTCCCCCAGGGGAGAGTCTTTGTCAGCCTGGCTGACCTGGCTCAACTCATTATGTAACCGAAGATGACCTTGAATTTTTTTAAAGATTGATCAACCGATCAATCGATTGATTTTATTTATATGAATACACTGTAGTTGTCTCAGACACACCAGAAGAGGGCATCAGTCCCCATTACAGATGATTGTGAGCCACCATGTGGTTCCTGGGAATTGAACTCAGGTCCTCTGGGAAAACAGTCAGTGTTCTTAACCACTGAGCCATCTCTCCAGCCCAGCCTTAAATTTTTGATCCTCCTGTCTCAACCTCCCAAATGCTAGGATAGCAGGTGCACAGTGTGACAGGAGACTGAAGTCCCCTAGTATTTTTATTTTTATTATTTTTTGAGACAGGGTTTCTTTATATAGATCTGACTTTCCGGTAACTCACCATGTAGACCAGGCTTGCCTTGAACTTACAGAGGCTCACCTGCCTCTGCCTCTGCCTCGGACTGCTGAGACGTTGTTTCTAGGCCCCTGAAGTAATATAAGTGTACTGTAGTACAAGTGTACTGTGTACTGTATTTCAGTGAGGCTTCGCTTTCATTCAGTCCTGGAGTGGCCATGAGTGGTTCTGTACCAGTGCAAAGGTGGTCCTAGCTGGGGAAGGGAAGCTGAGAGGCCTAGAAATGCAGAATTGGGTGGCTGAGGTTTCCTTTGTTTGATGGAGGACAGGAAGTCCTGCCCTGGTGTCACGCGGCTCCGGGAAGTTGAGGTCAGCCTTTTCTCTTCCTATAAAAGATTCCTCTTTTCCTCTGTAGTTTGCCTTGTTTTTCTTTCTGTCCCCTTTCTCCCCCTTGCTCCTTTTCTTTTTAAGAATGTTTTTATTATTTATTCATTTTATTTTATGAGTGTATGTGGTAAGTTACCTCTGCCAACAAAATGAGCCAATTCAAGCCAAATTAAAGTATAAAGGCAGGTTTATTGGGAAGTAGCTCTTCACCAACCACACAGGAGGGAGTCAGTGCAGTTGCCATGGAGAGGGAGACAAAGGGGAAGAAAAAGAGAGAAAGCATGCATACTGAAGAGAAGAGAGAGATGCAGAGAAGGGGAGAGAGAACCAAAATGTCTGGATGAGAGGAAGCCTAGTTCCTAGGCTGGAAAGTTCAGAGTAGAGGGCGGGGTGTGCCAGCCGTGCCCTGTAACAAGTAGAGACTGAGGGATGCTGAGAGAACCTGGAGGCCAGGTCCACTTTGGCATGTTAAAATACACACCTCAGCTGCTTGTCCCGAGTCTGAATCTCAACAGTGTGTGGGTGTACCACATGTGTGCTTGATGTCTTACAAAGGCCAGAAAAAGTTGTCAGATTTGTTAGCATTTCTTCTAGGCTCTGCCCTACGGTTCCCTGACAATAGCCAGGTGTGCCAGACTCAGCTGCTGGCCCCCTCCACACTCTCTTGCTTTTCTGTCCCTCTGTCCCCATTCTTCCCCCTCTCCATGTGCTCATGGTCCGCCTCTACTCCTCTCTCTCTCTCTCTCTCTCTCTCTCTCTCTCTCTCTCTCTCTCTCTTTCCGCCTTTCTCTGTCTCTACTACCCCCTCAACTCCCCTCCCCATGCCCTAAATAAACTCTATTCTATACTATACCATGTGTCGCTGAACCTCGGGAAGGGATGCCTCAGCATGGGCCCGCAGAGGCACCCCCTTCCCCCACACCATACCGAGCCTCCACCAAACATATCCCCAGCTTCTCTTTCTTTTTTATTAAACACAACAAAATTCCCTAGAACTGGCATTACAGACCATTGTAAGACACCATGTAAGTGCTGGGAACTGGACTCCGGTCCTGATAGAACAAGCCAGTGCCGGTAACCACTGAGCCATCTCTCCGGTTCCATGTTATGTTCTTGGTTATCCAGGCTCATGTTCTTAGCTTCAGGATCCTGCATGTCCTGGAAACTGAGCACAAGCTCCCTTTTATGCCAGCCTGGACCTGGGAACTGACTCAGCCCTTGAGCCCACATTTCTGGCTCATATCCTTTACTTGATATGAGCTCTTGAGTAGAAGACTTCTGTC
This sequence comes from Grammomys surdaster, assembly GCF_004785775.1. Lineage (NCBI taxonomy): Eukaryota > Metazoa > Chordata > Mammalia > Rodentia > Muridae > Grammomys > Grammomys surdaster. Next base: position 3,949,317 of record NW_021604700.1, on the reverse strand, counting down.
TCCAGATGTTTTGAAGAAAGCTGATGTAACTTTGGAACCTAAAAGAACTGTCTTTTACAAAAATTGCCTTTCTGCATGCTCTTGTATTTTACAAAAAGAAAAGGAAGCCAGGGATATGTTTGGTGGAGGCTTGGTATGGTGTGGGGGAAGGGCGGGCCCCCGTGGGCCCATGCTGAGGCATCCCTAGCCCCTGAGGGACCAGCCACACAAGGTATAGTATAGAATAGTTTATTTAGGGCATGGGGAGGGGAGTTAAGGGGGCAGTAGAGACAGAGAAAGATAGACTAGAGGCTGGCCATGAACACTCGAAGAGCGGGGGAGGGAAGTGAATAGGGAGAGAAGGGACAAAGAGGGAAAGAGGGTAGGAGAGAAAAGAAGAGAGTGATGAAGTGGCAAGCAGCCCCTTCTATAGTGAGTCAGGCACACCTGGCTATTGCCAGGTAACTGTGGGGCGGCGCCTAGAAGAAATGCTAACACATGCACTTGTATATAGAAAGTGTGTGGCCTGTAGATAGTGTGTATATACTACATATATACAATTTCCCAAGTGTTTCTGATCAGGTAATCAACACCAGGAGCAAATGAGATTTTGTGAATTGGAAGGAAAAGGACAATTTTAAATAGTTTTGGAGGGCTGGGTATGGCTGAGCTCCAGAGCTACAGAATAGAGAGAACCTATCCCAAAATAGATAAATAATAAATAAAATAACTTGGGGGTAGAGGAAATGGCCCAGCAGGGAAAGGCATTTGCCCCCAAGCCTAACAGCTGGAGTTCAATCCCCCCAGCCCCTCCTCTACACACACTGGATTACTGGAAGGCTGTAAGCCACCATATGGGTACTGAGAATCAAACCTGTATCCTCTGGAAGAGCAGCCAGTGCTTTTAACTGCTGAGCCACCTCTCCAGCCCTAAAATAACTTTGAATACTTGCCAGTTTACTTACTGTGTGAAAACAGAGAAATATCTGCATGCACTTTAAAGTTGTATTAAATTCAGAGCTGCTTCCTACACGCTAGAGTAGTACCCTGCCAGTGAGACAGAGCTTAATTATCTGTAGCCTTTTTGTATTTTTTGAGACAGGGTCTCTGTAAGTTTCCAAGGTTTCCTTAAACTTGTGATTCCCCTACATCAGTTTTCCAAATATCTTGGATTTTAGGCCTGTGCCACTAGAGCCTGTTTTCATTCATTCTTGCCTCCTCTTTATCTTTATCTTTATATTATATTTATTTATTTTCGAGACAGGGTTTCTCTGTGGAGCCCTGGCTGTCCCTGGAACTTGGATCTGTAGACCAGGCCAGCCTCGAACTCAGAGATTCACCTGCCTCTGCCTCTACCTCTGCCTCCTGAGTGCAGGGATATAAAGGCATGAGCCACCACACCCAGATACATTTTTAATTGTTTAAATAATGTTTTTAAGTTTTTAAAGAGTTTTAGATAATGTATTTGTAATTTTTTGTTTTGAAGACAAATAATTTCAGTAATTTCCCCAAGTTGGCCTTGAATTTGAAATCTTCCTGCCTCAGCTTCCTGAGTAGCTGAGATGGCAGACCTGTGCCACTAGACCCAATGCATTCTTGACTAGTATTCAGGTTCGGGTTTTTTATGTGCATGCACATAAACACCTGTGCCATGGCATGTGTATGGAGGCCAAAGGACAACTTTTTTTCTAGATTTATTTTATGTATTTGAGTACACCACTGCTTTCTTCATACACATCAGAAGGCATCAGATCCCATTGCAGATGGTTATGAGTCAGACCTCTAGAAGAGCAGTCAGTGCTCTTAACCTCTGAGCCATCTCTCCAGCTCCAAAGGACACCTTTTGGGAATGGATTGTCTTGTTTCATGTGATTGGTCCCAAGGATACTGGTAGAATTGATTCAACCATCTTATTTGTCTCAAGGCGAAGTATTAAGCCAGTACAAACCAGGATGGTGCAGCTCTTCTTTGTTCTTCTAAACTCCAGGAGATTCATATGCTTGTCTTCTGCAGGTTGGACCAAGTGGTGATTCATGTGGGAGCACTAAACTTGAAGGAGTCACAAGAACTGGTATGGCTCTGTATCCCTCTGTGAGACTATTCGGGGGATCTCCTCTTTTTACGCTAGAATTAATACCAATCCTATATTTGGCTGAAGGCAATCAAATGGGGGACCACTGGAGCAGACACTGGGCCACGGCAAGGCAGTAGCTCAAAGAGATGCCAACAGTGGGTGCCAAGGACCAGCCTCAGCTTGGAGAGGGGTTCTGAGGAAGGGGTGTCTGGGAGCAGCGAAACAAATGACTCCAAGTCAAATTGTGGGTCCAAGCTGGTGGCCTATGTTCTGCTGAAGATAGCTTTCCAGTCTGCTTTCTCTCTGTCCTGCTTTCTTTCTCTATGATCTTTCTGGAGATCTCCAGACGGTTCTCTCTGTGGGTTTTGCTTGAGTCAGTTCTCCAAACAGTCCTCTTTGCTATTCTAAAATATTTTCTATATAGCTCATCTCCTGCAGATCATAAGCCCAGTACTTTATTTTACATATTAATCCAGTTGTTTACTTCAGGTTTCCTTTTGAATATCCTAAGAATCCAGTGACCCAGCCCCTTAATTCTTAGGAAACAGGAAGCATACATTTTCTTTTAACATTGCAAAAGAATTCAGAGATCTCGATGCCTGTTAGCACGGATGATAAGCTAGCTGGGTGAGACCCCATCCTGAAATTATCATTTCTCCCACACCTGGGCCTGGATTCGGTGTGTCCCAGGCTGACCTTGAACTCAGGAATCTTCCTGCCCTCATATCTTTCTGACAAGCTGGCTCATTAGTACAGCTGCCCTTGTTCTTTTAGATTCATATAATTCATACTACATCCTTATATTTTTGCATAGCTGAGAAATGATATATTTTCTAACTCATGCTTTTAGAGTTCTCTCCCACAGCCTTAAGGGCTGTCCTGAAGGTCCCAGCATTTATCATTTTGCTAAGACATTAGCCACACCTTCACCTCCCGGACTCATGCTGTCTCAGAGTATTATGGAGTCATTAAAGTAAACAGAGAGGATGTTCCATTCCTCAGAGGAATGTGAAAATATGCTCACTATTATACAAACAAGCCTTATGCTCATGGCAGCCACTGACACTCATAGAGACCCATGTCCACTGGCCCTGTCCCAGGGGCTAGAACCATGTCATTTTGTCCCCACCAAAGCCATGTGGTACCGGCAAGTGGAGAAGAGACAAAGGAACTTCCTCCAGGGAGAGCTGAGGTTGGATATAAAAGCCGCTGAGTCTGTAGAGCATGAGCCAACATCAGTGCTCTCTGCAAAGTGAGGGCAAGGCCATCTGCTGGACAGAAAGGGAATAGGAAATGGGGCTACCTTGGAGAATGGGGTTCTTCAGAGGTTCAAAACCAGAGCTGTAAGCCAGAAACATATCAGATGAGCTCCCTGTTCAGAACTGTAGAAACTAGCTAGACAGTCTTCAGCTAAGACACAGGATCAAGAATGCAGAGACTTGCCAGGCAGTGGTGGCACATGCCTTTAATCCCAGCACTTGGGAGGCAGAGATAGGTGGATTTCTGAGTTCGAGACCAGCCTGGTCTACAGAGTGAGTTCCAGGACAGCCAGGGCTACAAAGAGAAACCCTGTCTCAAAAAAACAAACAAACAAACAAAATGCAGAGACTTGGGTTGCTCTAGGCTTAGTGATTAAGCTATGTTAGATCAAAAAGCCAGACCAGAGCTGAGCAAGGTGGCACACACCTGTGATCCTAGCTCTCTGGAGACTGAAGCAGGGGAATTGGGAGCTGGAAGCCAACCTGGGCTATGTAGTGTAACTTGGTCTCAAGAGAAAACAAAGCGAAGCAAATGGTGGTGGTTCTGGAACCCGGGTGAGGTGATTATAAGAAGAAAGTACAAAGTGTTTTTCAGAAGACCCAGTCGCCATACAGCTACAAATTAACTGTGTCCCCAGGATATTCTAGCTCCAAGATTACAGTGTTCTAGTCTAGCTCAGTTCTTCATAAAATTTGTTTGTTTTTCATATTATTTGGGTCCAATGTGAGTGAACACTTCATATACTTGTGGAATTACAGTTCAATATTCTAGATAAACTAAAGGGATGGGCTTGGGAGATAGCTCAGTTTGTGTGTGTTCAGCAAGCATGAGAACCTGGATTCAGGTCCTCAGAACCCATGTAGAAAGATGGGCGTGGCTACAGTGCCTATGACCCTAGCCTTAGTGCAAGCAGAGACAGGCAGATCTCTGAAGCTCATCAGTCAGCGAGCCCAGCCCAGTCAGTGGACAAGAATCAAGTTCAGCAAGAGACTTTAAAAAATAATAATAAAGGTAAAAGCTGGCATCATAGTTATGCCTTTAATCTCAGCACATGAGGGACAAAGGCAGTTGGAACTCTGTGACTTCTGGACCAGCCAGGACTACACAGCGAGACCATGTCTCAAAAATAATAATTACCCACAAGTTATTCTCTAACCCCGAACACACACACACAAATGAAAATTAAAATGCTGTTGTGTCAGATGGAAAGAACACAACTGAACACAAATAGTATAGCATTTCCTTTCCTCAACTCTCACCCAAGGTTCCCTTCTTAAACAGAGTACTAAATAAATGATTCACATATACTACCTTCTGACCCGGGGCTAATGGTGCCAGTGCCCAATTGACTGATCTCTGAACTATATCCCAAACTTCTCTTTTTAATTCTATCATTTACTTCTGCAGAAAGGTTTTATTCGTTTGTTATTGCTGGAGACTAAACCTAGGGCCCTGCACTTCCCGGACAAATGCTCTTCTATTGAGCTAAGTCTCCATCCTCATGCAAATAAATAATTATGTCTGTTCGATGTTTTCAGGTTACTGCCTCCAGACAAGCCCTTTTTCCTTTCTGGTTATAGAACATGGTCTGAAACAATCAGCATCATACGCCAAGTCCTGCTGTGTCCTGGACACTGGCTTGGATACGAGTGTGAACAGGCTCTGCCCCCACACCAGGGCAGTGACCCTGTAGCTGGAGGACAGCCACCTAGTACAACTAGCGTGATAGGTTTAGGTCAGAAGTGATTTTGTGTACTCTATTCCCAGCACCTAGGGCAGGGAAGGCAGGAAGATCAGAGTTCAAAGCTGCCATGATACTCTACTTAAGATAGATTTAAAGTGTTAGGGACTGGAGAGATGGCTCAGTGGTTAAGGACACTGGCTGCTCCTCCAAAGGATCCAGGTTTCATTCTCAAGCACCCACACAGCAGCTCACAACTGTCTGTAACTGCAGTTCCAGGGGATCGGGCACCTTCCCCTGGCTTCCCTGGGCACCAGGCACGCATGTGGTACAGAGATGTGTATATAGACAAAATACCTATACTCATAAAATAATAAAATAAAGAAAGAAAATAGGCCGGGCAGTGGTGGCGCTCGCCTTTAATCCCAGCACTTGGGAGGCAGAGGCAGGCGGATTTCTGAGTTTGAGGCCAGCCTAGTCTACCGAGTGAGTTCCAGGACAGCCAGGGCTACACAGAGAAACCCTGTCTTGAAAAACAAAAACAAAACAAAAAAAAAAAACAAAAACAAAAAACAAAGAAAGAAAATAAAAAATTTTAAATGTTAGGAGTGCCCAAGGAGAGGACTCGTCGGTTTTTTTTCTTTCCTAGGGGAATTGAGCGTCAAAGCACAGTGCTGTGTATCTTTTGTGATATTTATTCTTCTTTTCTTCTTAACCTTTCTCAACTGCATTTCCAATCTACAACGTCAACTTAAAATATGACTGTTGCACCATCCCATGAGAAAGATAATATCACTGAGTAGGCAGAACGGTAGAAGAGAAATTATACATGTAAGTTTCTCTGTTGTAAAGGAACTGCTCGTGTCTTAGCAGAGTGGTTTGGGTGGTATGGGAGGATTTTGGCGTGTGTGTGTGTGCTGACTGAAATCCAAACAAATAGCCAGACTTGGAGGCACAGGCCTTTAATTCCTGTTTTTCAGAAGGTAGAAGCAGGTAGATCTTTAGTTCAAGAATAGCCTAATTGTGGAGGGACCCAGGTGTGGCACACACCTTTAATCCCAGCACTGAAGAGACTGAAACAGGAGGATCTCTGTGAGGTCAAGCCTGATCTACTTAGGAGCTCCAGGCCAGCCAAGACTGTGTCAAAAAACAAAAGCAAGCAGAAACTATCCTGGGTGACTGAAAAGATGACTCAAAGGTTAAGAGCACTGGCTTTTCTTCCAGAGGACCCAAGTTTGATTCCCAGCACCCACATGGAGGCTTACCACTGCCTGTAACTCCATCTTCTGGTCTCTGTGGATGGCCCTGTACAGAGACACTGTTGCATGTAATTTTAAAAAATCCATGCTAGCTCCAGCTAGGCTCTAGAATCAGTCGCTGCCCATTCCTCCTTACCCAATGCCCAAACCGGTGGTCTCACCCTGGTTCCTGCGACTGGCTTGCTAAGCCGCCCAGACCTGTCCTTCCTGAGAAGGCCTGGAGCTACACTTGCATTCCACAGACTGTCCACCCATCACCACTCCTCGGTTTCACTTTCTCTCTTGCTCAACTAAATTGTTGCAAATGGAAAACACCAGACAGCCTTTATATTTAATACCAGCCAGATTTGTATTGGAAAACTCCAACCCCAATATGTCCGTGTAAGGAACACACAACTCAGTTATAGTATTTATAAGCTGCTCGCCTAGGTTGGGCAGGTATACTACTACACTACGATTCCCCAGCTGTGAGCTACTTGCAGCTCCTCCAGGGCACATGGTTCTGCTCCGTCTTCCACCTCCTCTTCCTCATCTTCCTCTCTTTCACTGTACCCCCAACTCGTCCTCTCTGCTTCTTCCTTCCTCTCTCTCCTTCTCTAAAACTTCCAGCCCCACCTTTCCTTTCCACTGCCCAATCACAGGCCTTTATTTGACCAGTTAAACTGGGGAGAAGGTTCCCATGGAATCACCTGTGTACGTGACTGACCCGCTCCTCTGTTGGGGGCAGCACCTCTTCAGGAAGCAGAATTAACATCAAAATACAACCAGCACCAGGGCAACCCTCAACAATACACATAAATAAAGATAAATCAATGAGATAAATAAAAATAAATCAAGAGGTGCCAGAGAGATGGCCCAGTGAGCAGAATCACTTGTTGGGCAAAAATAAATTAAGCTCACCTGAGGCAGGTGTCTCTGCTTTGCAGTCTGGGACACTCTTGGCAATGATGGTTTACTTTAGTGGTTCTCAGCCTGTGGGTCTTGACCCTTATTGAGGGGAGTCAATGACCCCTTCACAGGGGTGGTCTGAGACTATCAGAAGAGGCAGATATTTACATAACAGTAACGGTAGCAAAATTACAGTTCAGAATTAGCAATGAAAGTAATTTTATGGTGGGGGGCCCACAACACGAGGAGCTGTATTAAAGGGTCACCGAGTCAGGAAGGTTGAGAACCACTGTTTTCATTGGATTGGCTAACCTTTCAGTTCTCTAGTAGGGGAATTCTTTGGCAGATTTGAAGAGGTTGTTGCTGAACTCTAGTGTCTGTCTGGGACTAGACTCTGTGGGACTATGGTCACTAACTCTACTATGGCCATGTTTTTTTTAAGGCCCAACATGCAGCAGAAATTGGAGCTGATGGCATTGCTGTCATTGCGCCTTTTTTTTTCAAGTCACAGAACAAAGGTAAGAAAAGACATTGGTCTGAGTGCACAATGCTTTTTCCTATTCACCTCTCACTTTCATTAAAATAAATATATATTTCATTCATAAACACAAAGTCCTATAGACTGAAGGTGTGACATTCCAATGGACTACTGTTCCTCCTCCAAGTTTCATAGCAAAGACTGTATTAAAGACTATATTATTTTGCCAGCTTTCTTAGTTAGAGGTTTACTGCTGTGAACAGACACCATGACCAAGGCAGGTCTTTATAAAGGACATTTGATTGAGGCTGGTTTACAGGTTCAGAGGTTCAGTCCATTATCATCAAGCCAGGAGCATAGCAGCATCCAGGCAGGCATGGGGCTGGAGGAGCTGAGCATTCTAACTCTTGTTCCAAAGGCAAATAAGAAAAGACTGTGTTCCAAGCAGCTAGGACGAGGGTCTCAAAGCCAGTCCTACACAGAGACAATCCAACAAGGCCACGCCCACTCCAACAAGGCCACGCCTACTCTAACAAGGCCACACCTACTCCAACAAGCCACACCTCCAAATAGTACCACTCCCTGGGCCAAGCATATCCAGACCATCACACCAGCTCATCTGGTGATCATCTACTGAGTCCTAGCTGGTAGGTGCCTCTCAAGTGTACACTCCTGGTAAAAATAAGTTATGAGATTTCAGAGTTGTATGTTAAGGCATGAGCCCATCTTTCTCAGAAGACAACTATAAGTGATGGTCATTTTAAAGCTACTCCTATTTAGAATTGATGCATTGTGGTGGACTGAAAAGGGATTTCACCAAAACGCCCACTGTCTTCCAAAACAAGCTATTGTTTCCTCCTTCTATAATACTAGAAACTATTTGTATCTAAACCCAAACATAGGACTTTTTTTAGTGTGTGTGTGTTGTTTTTAACATACTTTCAAGTAGCCCACTCTTCTCTTGAACTCTTGTTTACTTGTTTGGGGAGGGGGCATTGAGACAGGATCTCTCTATATAGCCCTTGTTATCCTGGAATTCACTATGTAGACCAGGCTAGCCTCAAACTCATATAGAAATCTGCTTCCTGAGTGCTGGTATTAGAGGCATGAGCCACCTTGCCTGGCCTTTGAGCTCTTTACATAGCAGGAAATGTTGAATTTCTGTTCTTGTCTCCACCAATAAGAGAATATGGTATTTTACTCCTTATTGGTTAGTAATAAAAGAAATATAAAAGGGTTTTGGGGATGTAGTGTGGTCTTAGGGTACTTGCCTAGTATGCACTGAGCTCTAGGATTCCAGGTTGCTGGTACATATCTAAAATCCCAGCCCTGAAGAGGTAAAGCAGGAAGATCAGAGGTTTAAAGTCATCTTCAGCTACAAGGGAAGTTTGAGACCAGCCTAGTGTTAAGTTTCAAACTGAGGCTCAGGTGCCTATTTAACATATCAAATCGGACCTGGCTGCCAGTTTCTCCAGCATCCCTCAGTGCCTACCTGTTCAGAGTATGGCTGGCATACCTAACCCTCTATCCTGAACTTTGCCCAGTGGCTGGGCTGCCTTCCCCCAGAGGCTCTTCCCTGTATAATCCAGAAGTTTTAGTTACCTGCTCTTTTTGTTCCGTTGGCCTTCTGACTGTTGTACCTGGCTCTCCTCTCCCTTCCCCTCCCTGCTCCTCACACAGCTAAGGGTCGTGATCATACTGGACTCTCCCGGGTGTGTCTGACTCTGGCCATGCTCCCCGCTAAACATACCTGCAATAAGCTTTCTCCTCCACCAGACCTAGGAGCAGCCAAGTCCTTCCTTTCCTTTTTATTTCCTTTTGTTATTCACCTAGGATATATGCTACCCTGACTTTGGGGACAGGGAAGAGGGAGCTGTTTGTGCAGAGGATTAAAACCATAACTAAATGCATGGATTGTTGTGGGATGTCAGAAATTGTTGGCAGATAGAGAACAATCGTTCTTATAGGTAAGTAACTTATTTACTGACTGAGAATTTAGAATAGACTTTTTTTTCAGGCTGTTTTGCAATTTTTTTTTTTTTACATGAGCAGTGTCTTAGTCGTGGTTTCTATTCCTGCACAAACATCATGGCCAAGAAGCAAGTTGGGGAGGAAAGGGTTTATTCAGCTTACACGTCCACATTGCTGTTCATCACCAAAGGAAGTCAGAACTGGAACTCAAGCAGGTCAGGAAGCAGGAGCTGATGCAGAGGCCATGGAGGGATGTTACTTAGTGGCTTGCTCAGCTGGCTTTCTTACAGAACCCAAGACTACCAGCCCAGGGATGGCACTACCCACAAGGGGTCCTTCCCCCTTGATCACTAATTGAGAAAATGCCTTACATCTGAATCTCATAGAGGCATTTCCTCAATGAAGCTCCTTTCGCTGTGATAACTCTAACTTGTGTCAAGTTGACACAAAACCAGCCAGTACAAGCAGTTTTTCCAAAAAAAATGAGCAAAGAAATGAATTATACATAACAATTTTCCCATGTGCTGAACATATTTTCACAGCACATAAAGAAGGTATGACACATAGCATTGTCCCACTTTTGGGTATCATGCACAGTGTAAGCCAGCTCTCGGCCTCTGAGTAGTGTCTCAATTGACTTGATAGCCAGAGGAATCCCACTTCCTCAGTAAACCAGAGGCAGGCTTCTGCTCTGTCCAGATCAGTCCCAAAAAGGGAAAAGTGCCCAATGATGTGGACCCACCTCCCTCTGCCTCCAAAGTGCTAGAATTAAAGAGTATGCCACCATGCCCAGCACTTTTTTTTTTTTTAAGGTTTTTCGAGACAGGGTTTCTCTGTATAGCCCTAGCTGTCCTGGAACTCACTCTGTAGACCAGGCTGGCCTCGAACTCAGAAATCCGCCTGCCTCTGCCTCCCAGGTGCTGGGATTAAAGGCGTGAGCCACCACTGCCCGGCTGCACTTTTCTTTAAAGCTTTTTAAGCACTAGAGATTGAACCCAGAGTCTGAAGTATTCTGGGTCAGCATCCGATGACTGAGCTGTACTCCCCTATCTTTTTTAAATTTTTGAGAAAACATCTAAGTTACTCAGGCTGGCCCTGAATTTATTTAGTTGCCCAGATGGGCTGTGCGTGCGTGTGCATGCGTGTGTGTGTGTGTGCATGCGTGTGTGTGTGCGTGTGCGTGTGTAGATGTGCATATACCCCATGCGAATGCACATGGCCGCAGTTGAGTATGGAGGTAAGGGGATGAGAACGTTCAAGATTCAGCTCTCTCCTTTGTGGATCTCAGGGATCGAACTCAGGTCTTCAGGCTTGTGCTGCAAGCACTTTTACCTGTGTAGCCTTCCCACGGGCCCCAGGCCTTGAACTTCTGATCCTCTTGCCTCAGTCTCCCTAGAAACTGGGATCACAGGCTTACACTGCCAGGCCCAACCGTAACTTCCCACTTGAAACTGATGTTTCTGCTTCTGTAGAACTGCCTCAGTTACAGCTGCTTTGTTGTGGCTCTGGTGTGTAGTCTCTGTTGTCACGTAGCCCACCTGGGGTAAAAGGACAGAAGTCCTCCATGGCTGGCCTCTGGTTTTCATGGTACTATGTAGTGATCATCTCCTACTAATGGGAAAGTATGTCCCTTGTTCTCCCCACACCCTTCCACGATGATGGTGATGGAACCCACCCCTTGGGTATGATATGTATGTACCTACATCTGAGCTAAAATCCTCAGTCCGTGTGTGTGTGTGTGTGTGTGTGTGTGTGTGTGTGTGTGTGTGTGTGT
>NW_021604700.1:3932561-3937943 GCF_004785775.1 Grammomys surdaster | reverse complement strand
TGTGTGTGTGTGTGTGTGTGTGTGTGTGTGTGTGTGTGTGTGTGTGTAGTGTGTGGTCTGCATATATGTCTGAACCACACAGGCATGTTTGGTTCCCTCAGCAACCAGCAGACCATGTCAGATCCTCCAGGACTGGAATAGATGGTTGTGAACCACTGTCTGAGCTTAGAAGTCAGACCTGGATCCTCTAGAAGAGCAGCCAGTGCTTGTCATTTCTGGACCATCTCTCCAGCCCTTTTATTTTGACCTTTCTACAGTAAGAAAAATAAAACTTAAGGCACAGTGATGTTTAGTTGTATAGTCCAGTGGTAGGGTGATGAGGAATTTCAGCTTTCCAGAAGCTGGCTACATCTCACTGAACCATTTTCTAATAGAGGAAAACCGTTTGTCTCATTCGTGTTCACGTGACTCCTGTTCTTTCAGATGCCCTGATAAGCTTCCTGAGGGAGGTGGCTGCTGCAGCCCCCACTTTGCCATTTTATTACTACCACATCCCTTCAGTGACCGGGGTAAAGAGTAAGTATGGTTTAAATTCTTCTCAATTACATTTATTTTATGTGTATGAATGCAAGTGACTTGCTTGCATTTATGTCTGCACCATGTGGGTTTCTGGTGACTATGGAAGTCAGAGAGGACACCAGATTCCCTGGGACTGGAGTTACAGATGGTCATAAGCAGCTCTGTGAGTAGAGGAAATCCAAACACTGTCCTCTAGAAGAAGGGCCAGTCTTCCTCCCCTAAGCCATTTGTCCAAAACCCAAGTATTGTTTTTGTCTTTTTGTTTATTTGTTTGTTTTTTAACATTTTCCCCAGCTTCCCCATCCTAAGTATTCTATCAAGAAATTCTGCTATGCCTGGCGGTGGTAGCACATGCCTTTAATCCCAGCACTCAGGAGGCAGAGACAAGTGGATCTCTCAATTTGAGGCCAGCCTGGTCTACAGAGTGAGTTCCAGGACAGCCAGGGCTCCACAGAGAAACCCTATCTTGAAAAACAAAACAAACAAACAAGAAGGAAATGCCATTCCATCCCACCCTACCAGACTAGACAGGCCACTGACGAGGCAGTTAAAATTGCTCCAAAGTGAGCCATTCTATTACCTCAGCCTCTATCAGCCATTCACATCACTTTATATGGAGCCATTGAAGCTTAAAAGAAGACTTGATAAAACCAACTGGCTGTGGCAGCATATGCCTGTAATTTTTGGTAGAGATAGGCGGACCAGGAATTCAAAGTCATTCTCTGCTACACGGAAAGTTTAAGGCTGCATGAGATTTCTTCTTCCTCCTTTTCCTTTTCCTCCTCCTCCTCTTTCTCCTCTTCTTCTTTGTAAGATTCCCCCCTTTTTAAAAGAATTATTTTATGTATATGAGCACACTGTAGCTGTCTTCAGACACACCAGAAGAGGGCATCAGATCCCATTACAGATGATTGTGAGCCACCATGTGGTTGCTGGGAATTGAACTCAGGACCTCTGGAAGAGCAGTCAGTGCTCTTAACTGCTGAGCCATCTCACCAGCCCCGTAGAGGAATAAGAAAATTTGGTAGACTGCAACAGAAAGATTGCCATGAGTTGTAGCTGATGGGGGTAGGGGAGCTACACAGTAAGTTACAGTGCAGCCTAGGCTACAACATAAACCCTAGGCATATATAAGAACTGCTTTGTATCTCTGTAATCATTTAGTTGGTTAGTTTTGCCATAGTGGGGCTTGAACCCAGGGATTACAGGTGTACATTATCTGTGTTTGGCTTTTTAAAGACAGGTTCATGCCAAGTAGCTATGTAGCCCAGGTTGACCCCAGAATCACCTTGCATCAGCCTTCAGATTGCATGAAAATGAGAATCCAGTCATGTGTGAAAAGGCCACCTTAAGACAGTATTGATGGTTTCTGTTGCTGTGTGGATGACTGAAGTGTTTGTTGTTCTGAAGTTCGTGCTGAGGAGCTGTTGGACGGGATTCAGGATAAGATCCCCACCTTTCAAGGACTGAAGTTCAGTGACACTGACCTCTTAGATTTCGGCCAGTGTGTAGATCAGAATCATCAACGACAGTTTGCTTTGCTGTTCGGGGTGGATGAGGTAAGTTACCCCCACGCCCAGGCAGGTCCCAGCTGCAAAGCAATCCACTCAGCTGTTTCTGATATAGCTGGCGCTTCTCTTTCTCAAAGCCTGAATCTCTTTGTCTCTTTCTCATCAGCAACTGTTGAGTGCTCTGATCATGGGAGCAACTGGAGCAGTAGGCAGGTAAGTCCAACCTGTCTTTCCTAGTGATTACAAATTTAAAGTCACTCATCACTAAGATAGATGAGTTTCTTGCATATGCATCCTTTCGGATAGAAGTTGCCTGTAATGACAGGCGCATTCTTTGAAAAGAAACTGAGTAAAGAGAAGTCATTTGTTACAGTCAGTCATGGAAAGACGGAGCCTAACTGGGAAGGAATGGCCTTCCCTTCAGCTCTCTCCCACCTCTGCTCACTCTGGTTTTTCTCTCAAATGCTAAGGAAATGATCGTCCAGCTTTAGGAGGGAGGGAGAGGCTTGGAACAGTGATGCAAACCTATAAGCCAGCACTTGAGAGGTAGAGGAAGGAGGGTTACACATTCAAACTCATCCTCAACTACATAAAAAGTTTGGATCGAGTCTGATTCCATCAGACCCTGTCTTAAAACAATGACAGGAAAACAAATAAAAACACTCCGGTATGGTCACCTGTGGTGATTCATGCCTGTAGTACCAGCATCTGAAGGACTGAATTAGGAGGATAGCCATAATTTTGAGTCACATGGCAAGTCACAGCTGCCTGTAACTATATTTGCAGGCTCTGGCATTTTCTTCTCACCTCTGCAGACTCCTGCTTGCACATGGTGCACATAAACCCATGCGCACACGTGCACACACACACACTAATAACAACAACAATAATAATAAATCTTAAAGAAGAAACCTGTGTTCCACTATAGAAGTCCTTTCTAATAGAAGTCACCTGTCATTTGCATCATTTCAGGACATAGTTGTCATTCCTCCAACTTGGAAATTACATTCCACTGTAATCAGGTGAGGCATGTGAGCACGTAGGCTGAAGGGGCCCAAGGACTCCAGCTTAGCAGGGCCTATTCTTCTCCCTGTAGACTCTGTTGGTCAGTATCTCAAAGCCGGTTTATCAGAAACTTAGTTACAAATGACAGAAATCCATTCAAGCCAACCTGCCTTAAAAAGAAACAATAAGTTAGTTATTATAAAATGCCAACAAACCAGTTAACACTCAACTGAGATAAATGCAGCCAGACCCTAGAGCCCATGAGAGCCAGAAACTACAAAGCTCTTAGTCAACAGCGAGCCACCTCCCCAAGGGTCCCCTGAAGATGCTCGCCTCCGCCTCATCCACATGCTTTTGTTTCTCTTCCCCGTTTCAGGATACTGTTTGCACCATCTGACTTAGTCCAGGGTCCACCAAAGTCCAGTCCAGTATGGCCAGGAGTCCACAGTCTTGTGGCCCTACAAGACAAAACAGTTCAGTCAGCATGCCCACTGTGCTAACTTTACTAGGATATGTTGCAGGCACAGTAAACTGCATCAGCTGAAAGTGTATTTCCTCAGAGATAGCTAAGGCACTCTTCGCAGTGAGTCTTGGTATGCATGCCTTTGATAAACACTGTTGACTTGATCTATTGACTTAGCCCAGGCTGACCTCAAACTCACTAGATAACTGAAGATGATCTTGAAACCTTGTACCTCCTCCTCCACCTCCCAAGTCTCTAGAACCTGCTAGACCCAGGCTGGCCTCAAACTCTAAGAGGTCCTTCTCCTTCAGCCTCCCAAATGCTGAGATTCAGGCATTTGTGACCATGCACTGCAGCATATGACTTGTAGTACTTAAGTCAGTGCTACACCTGAACCCCAGTTGTTACCTCTGAGTCTGTGTGTGCCCTAGGCAGCTGCTGGCCTCAGCCTCTCCTGACTAAAACACACCTTCAACTTTTACTCTCTGATTGTATCCCCTCTGCTGTTCTCTGTGTTTGGCATCCAGGTTCTCCCAGCATCCCTCAGTCCCTACCTGGCATACCCTGCCCCCAACCCTGAACACCTCAGCCCAGGGGCTGGGCTGCCCTTACCCCAGAGGCTTCTCCCTATTTAATCTAGACCCCTCTCCCCCCTCCTTCTCCCTCTACTTCTCTCTCTCCTTCTTCCTTCTCCTTCTCCTCCTTCCCCCTCCCTCTCCCTCTTCCTTTTCCCTCTTCCTCATTCCCTCCTCTTTATTTCCTATCCCTCTCCCCCTCCCTCTTTCCCTCTCTCTCTCTTCTTTTCTCTGTCTGCATACCCTTTCTCTCTCTCTCCCACCCCAACTGCCCCACTTCCCCATGGTAACTTCCCTGGCCTCCATCCTTGGGGGCCAGTGAACTAGCCCACCCAAGAGCAGCTACCCAATAAACCTGCCCTTAGTGTAATCTGATCTGGCTCGAATAGGCTCACTTCACCTATGGAGAAATAACCCATCACTCTGCCTCCTCTGCTGGCCCTGCTTTGTGTTGCTAGAGAACTCAGAACTGAAGACAGACTGGTTTTCCTTATCAACTGACCCTACGAATAGAATAGTGGGGGCCCTTGGTGTGTTTTTTTTTTTTCGTTATGTTTTTTTGTATCAATTTTTCCCTTCAAGACAAGGTCTCATGTAGGCAAGTTAGGCTCACACTCACTATATAGCTTGGGATGGCTTTAAACTCCTGATCCTCGGTTGGTCAGGTTCTCACTGTGTTGCCCAGGCTAGTTGGCCTAGAATTCGATTATGTAGTAGGGGGAGGGGTGAGTGAACCTAGGCCCTTACATATGCAAGATGAGCCTCTTCCACTGAGCCCACCTCTTGCCCTTTCAAACATCAGATGAGTGTAGAGAGCTCCATCCTTCCCACCGAATTCATTAGCTTGGAATATTTTGTTGTTGTTGTCTTGCCAGTACCTATAACTACCTGGGAAAAAAGACAAACCAGATGTTGGAGGCCTTTGAACAGAAGGACTTCTCTTCAGCGCTCAGCTACCAGGTAAACCTGTCACTTAAGTCACTGCCCTCTTTCTCTTGGGGGTTCTTTGTCCTCTCTCAGCAGGTTTGAGGGTCCCCCACTCTATCCTTCTTCTGCCATCTTTCTTGTTTAAATGGAACCTGCCCCCCCATCCTCCCTGTCTCCATATCTAAGGGGATACAAGGCCCATATAGGAAAGAGTCCTCTCTTCCTTCTAAAAGGATCTTACTTTTATTCTATCTTCAGAGTATTTTGTGATTGTAAAATAATGGTCATAGGTTTCTGTGAGCGTAACTTCATGCCATCCTTAAGTGTTTTGCTTGCATTCTCTCTCTCTCTCTCTCTCTCTCTCTCTCTCTCTCTCTCTCTC
>NW_021604700.1:3925500-3932551 GCF_004785775.1 Grammomys surdaster | reverse complement strand
TCTCTCTCTCTCTCTCTCTCTCTCTCTCTCTCTCTCTCTCTCTCACACACACACACACACACACACACACACAGAAAGGGAGGGGGAGGGGTGTTGGATCTCCTGGAGCTGTAGTTACAGATTATTGTGAGCTGCCATGTGGAGCTTGGGACTTGAACCATGGTCCTCTGGAAGAGCAGCCAGTGCCCTTACCCACTGAGCCAACTTTCCAGTCCCATCCATCCTTAATTTTTGTTATTATTGTTTTGGAGGAGACAGTCTCATACTCTGACCCAGGCTAGCTAGGAATGCATGGCAATCCTCCTGCCTGAGGCTGTCCAGTCTGCTGTATGTGAGGGGCACAGTAAAGAAACTGTCAACATGACAGCTGTCTCCATTAGGGGCAGGTCTTTATTGTGGGTAAGAAAGAGAAACTATCCTGAAGATTGGGAGGGTTAGAGTAGAGAGGGTTAATCCCGCCTAGGAAGAATAAGACCATCACCACAATTTTGAGCCAAATTTGGAGCAAGCTTTAATTAAATACTGGTCAGATTGATGACCTCTGACCAGGTCTATTCCATGAGTCATATTTTGTTGAGGCTTAAGGAGGCAATCCATAATGCCATCTTGTTTCCCATCAAGTTCAACCAGGGACAAGCAGACATCCTGAGCTATTTCTTACCAATGTACCTCTCACCTAAATGTAAATCATGTGCATCCCTGCAGTTGAGTCAGACAAACCCTTTTAGGGTATTGAAAACATCTGACTTGTTATCTCCCATAAACAACAGCCTCCATCATTTCAGGAAGTATCTGTCCTTAGCAAGGGGCTTATGGGTTAGGGGCATTTTTGTTTCATGGATCTCTTAGGCACAGTAATTAAAACTTAAACATAACTTCGGCAGCCAGTTTTCCTAACCTCTGGGCCATCTCTCCAGCTAGTGAAATGGGTTTCCTAACCTGAAAAGAGAGCTTCCCCAGCAGCTACGCAACCTTCCAATCTTCAGTAGGGCAGCTACTCTAACCCTTCCAATCTTCAGGATAGTTTCTCTTTCTTACCCACAATAAAGACCTGCTCCTAATGGAGACAGCTGTCGTGTTGACAGTTTCCTTACTGTGCCCCTCACATACAGCAAGCAAAGCAAAGCAAGCAGACTAAGCATGGTCAGGGCTGGGGAAGTGGGAGAGTAGGGGAGGGTATTGGCAATAGCAAGAGACAGAGCATAGAAAGAACCCCCAAAACCACAAGAGAATAGAGAGTGCCACGGGAACATGGGATGGACAAGCCATGGGGACTATGAGAAGGTTGTGTAGCTGCTGGGGAAGCTCTCTTTTCAGGTTAGAAAACTCATTTCACTGGCTGGAGAGATGGCCCAGAGGTTAGGAAAACTGGCTGCTCTTCCAGACCAGAGGTCCTGAGTTCAATTCCCAGCAACCACATAGCAGCTCATAACCTTCTATAATGAGATCTGGTGCCCTCCTCTGGCCTATAGGTATATATGCAGGCAGAATGCTGTATACATAATAACTGAAAAGAAAAGCCATTTTGCAAGTGCTGGCTTTTATCTAACCTCCAGAAATTCTTCTATAGTGCAGTTTGAACTCATTCCTAGACATAGAGAGGGCCTGAGACCTAACAGATTTAATGACAGATGTACATGCCCCACCCTTAAGGTTCCAAACAATATCAAAGTGTGATGCTGAGAACCTAAAATGAGGACAGGAAGGATAATCCAGAGTCAAGAGAGGTCACTGGTGTGCACTGGCAGAGAACACTCAGAGTGGGAAGCACCCACCCGACAGGAAGCAAATGGATGGTGCAAAAGAAGGCCAGCTTTGAGGAGTTTGTGTGTGTCTCTGTGCACATGGGTTAGAGAACAACTTCATGGAGTCAGTCCCCATGTTTTACGTGGGCTCCAGGGTCCTAACTCAGGTAGTCAAGTGTAGACAACATTTTTTTCTTCCTGATGAGCCACCCCTTTGGCCCTGGTTTTGTTTTGAGTTAGGGTCTTGTTACCTACCTCAAAAGCTTGAACTGAAAGCCTTTCTCCTTCCTTAGCTTCTCCCTCCCTCCCCTCACCCAGTGTTTATGTCACCACATAAACATGCTGAGACTCTTAGAATAGAAAGCTGTATTTCAAAGATAAGGAAGCAATAGTAGTTACTGTGAGTGTGTGTTAGCTACCTGGAGGACAGCAAAGATGTCATGGAAGAATAGAGCCAATCTTTTTGTTTGTTTGTTGTTTTGTTTTGTTTTCGAGACAGGGTTTCTCTGTGTAGCCCTGGCTGTCCTGGAACTCACACTGTAGACCAGGCTGGCCTCAAACTCAGAAATCCTCCTGCCTCTGCCTCCCAAGTGCTGGGATTAAAGGTGTCCACCACCACCGCCCAGCGAATAGAGCCAATCTTAACAGCTATCGAATATGCAGTTTTTAAAGGCAAGGCAATAAGTAAAGTAGAATTACTGGAATGTATACTATCACAGAAAGTTTGGAGGAGATGTTTGTTTGGTTGGTTTGGTTTAGGAACTTTTTTGGTTGTGTTTTTTTTTTTGTTTTGTTTTGTTTTTTGGTTTTTCGAGACAGGGTTTCTCTGTGTAGTCCTGGCTGTCCTGGAACTCACTCTGTAGACCAGGCTGTCCTCGAACTCAGAAATCCTCCTGCCTCTGCCTCCCAAGTGCTGGGATTAAAGGCGTGCCCCACCACCGCCCGGCGTGTTTTTGTTTTTGTTTTTTGAGATTTATTTATTTATTTTGTGTATGAGTACACTGCAGCTGTCTTCAGACACACCAGAAAAGGGCATCAGATCCCATTACAGATGATTGTGAGCCACCATGTGGTTGCTGGGAATTGAACTCAGGACCTCTGGTAGAACAGTCAGTGTTCTTAACTGCTGAGCCATCTCTCCAGCCCTGATTTTGGCTTTTTGAGATAGGGTCTTGTTACTTAATTCAGGCTGGCCTCAAACTTATGAATCCTGCTACCTCTGGGATTATAGACAGACCCCACTATGCTGGGCTCACACCTGGTCTTTCCCAGTGCTTCCAGTGGAACTCAGGGCTTCTTGCATGCTCAGAGAGTGCCCCTACCAATGGAGCTCCACCCCCACCCCTAAAGACATTCTTGACATTGCCACAGAAAAGAATTTCATGAGGAGCCAATGTGAAGTAGTATTAGAGCTTGCTAGGAAACAAGTTTAATGTGGATTTAAGCATAGAGATTCATAGAGAGAGAAGGGCTTAGGGACAGAGAGCATATACCTAAGAGTATGTATATGGCCTTCTCAAGAGAGGCTTACACTGTACTGTGAAGACTGTAGCTACAGATGTATTGAACTCACTATCTTCAAAGGGTTACAAAGAAATGTATATGAAATCACAGCAAGGCATTTGCTGAGAAGCATCTGTTAAAGGTAAAACTCTAGATATAGAAAGTCAGGATGCCTTGGCTATAAACACAACTCAATGGCTTTATATTTTTGACATTTACCTATTTACCTGTTGTATGTGTGTGCCCCTGCACATACAGAGATCAGAGGATATCTCAGGGGACGTCTCTTTTCTCCTGTCCTAGCCTGAGCAGATCTAGCTGCCTCCTGGCTTCTTTCTTCCACTCTGATAGATGTACAGAGAGCTAAGGCAGATGGACTTTGCAGCGTTTCGGAGGCTTGACTTCTGAGCTACGGACACAGTTTTCACAATGCGATGATGCTGACCACCGATTTCTTTCTTCCGTTCTAGTTTCATATCCAGAGATTTATCAACTATGTGATCAAGCTAGGTGAGTGCCCTTGCTGCTCTCTGCCTCCCTGCTGAATGAAAGTGCCAGCCAGCACTTGCTTACTGAGCCAGATTTACCTGATGATGGTCGCAGGGAATGTCATCCATCAAGGGTGGGTTACAGGAGTCACACAGCAAGACCGAGGCCATGACAAGTTTTGGGTTTTGGTTTGGCGTTTTGGTTCCGTTTGTTTGTTTTGTATTGTATTGTTTTGTTTTGTTTTGTTTTGTTTTGTTGTAAGCTATCAGACTTTTTGTTGTTATTGTTTTGGCTGTTTGTTTGAGACAGGGTTTCTCTGTATAACATCCCTCACTGTCCTGGAACTCATTCTGTAGACCAGTCTGGCCTTAAACTCAGAGATACACTTGCCTCTGCCTCCCTGATGCTGGGATTAAAAGTATATGTGCCACCATACCCGAGGACAATCAGACATCTACACCCTTATGAGAAATAGTATAGCCAGGTGGCGGTGGTACATATCTTTAATCCTTGCACCTGACAGGGAGAGGCAAGTGTATCTCTGAATCTCTGAGTTTGAGGCTACCCTAGTCAACAGAGTGAGTTTAAGGACAGCCAGGACTACACAGAGAAACATTGTCTCAAAAAAAAAAAAAAAAAACAGAAAGAAAAGAAAGGAAGGAAGGAAAAGGGAGACAGAGAGAGAAAAGAAGGAAGGATATAATGGCAGCTGCCAAGAGTACAATTATAGTTGCCAGGATACAATGAGGTTTACAAGCTATATACAAAGATTATATGTCTAAGACTAATTGTTCTGCCAAGTTTCTATATGCTTCACTGACTTCTAGAGAAAGCAGTGATACAGATGTGGCCTGAATGTTCCGCTGCCTCCGATTCTAAAGGCACACAGTCCCCCGGGAACCACAGACTCTAACCTGAAAAACCCATGATGTGTACCTCACAAGGCAGCTAGGCCAGCCCAACTCCATGATTCCCCAAAGCTGACTAGGTGTAAAAATGGTTTCCCATCACTTCCAGCATGCCTGTTGTGCTCAGCTGTGAGCAGAGTCCTGACTCTGACCTTAAGCATCAACTAAATAACATGCTGAAGTTAACTTTGGCAATCAGTCTCCTACAAATGTCTCTCCTCCACCAGCATGTTGCTCTCCAGCATGTGTGCAGGCGCGTGTGCACACACACACACACACACACACACACACACACACACACACACACACAGGCACGCCCGCACGCACACACACACGCCATTTTCTGTCCCTTCTTCAGCCCTCCCTACCATTGTTTGCCTCTGCTCATTAAAATTCTACTGCTGAGCTATGGCTGATTTCATCCTAAGTACTTGGAGGAAGGCAATCTGAATGCAGAGCTTACTAAATTATGAATGACTGACAGTTCCCCCCAGGAGTATTTGAAATTGAAAATGAGTTTATTAACACCAGTATATTTAAATGGTTGGAGGTTTGGATGACAAAGGAAAGGTAGGGGGGAACACAGTGAGTCTGAGGAGAGGAACCTCTGCAGACCGGATTCCAGCATAGCCAAGGGCAGCTGCTGCCGTCCACTCCGCTGCTGCAGGAGATGGGCCTTTGGGATTGCTGGGCATGGGTCGAGTCCAGAAGTTCTCAGTGTGTTCTGGCAGACCTCCCATCTCCCTTTCAGGGCCTCCCTACCTCTTTGTAACAACTCTCTGCTCTGCCCAAGCACCTATTGTCTGCTTGGTCTCATTCCCAGAGTTTCAGTCAGCTTTCCCAATCTCTCTACCACAGTATTTCCATTTGCTTTCCCTGTTTAGTAACGTTGTCATGGTGGGGTATCACCGGTTCTGTTAATTAGCACTATTATTCCTTTGTCCTAACCAATACTTCTCACAAGATTGTGATTTTGATATAATAATTACGTTTCTAAAGTGCATTAAAGTGGAAAATTAACTGCAAAGTGAGTCGTAGTGGTAGTTGTCTGTAATCCCAGCACCGGGATAATGGAGGCCAGAGGACCAGACATTCAAGGTCATTCTTGGCTACATAGGAGTTTAAGACTAGGCTGGACTATAGAACTGTCAAATAAATAATAAAATGAAATATAAATAAAATGACTATAATACTAGCACTGTAGAAGCAGGGACAAGAGGATTTTCACAAGTTCCAGCCCAACTGATCTACAAGGTTCAGGATAGCTAGGGGTATATTCTAAAACTTGATCTCTAAGAGGACTTTAGGGGCTGGAGAGATGGCTCAGTTAAGAGCACTGGCTGAGCCGGGCGGTGGTGGTGCACGCCTTTAATCCCAGCACTTGGGAGGCAGAGACAGGTGGATTTCTGAGTTTGAGGCCAGCCTGGTCTACAGAATGAGTTCCAGGACAGCCATGGCTACACAGAGAAACCCTGTCTCGAAAAACCAAAAAAAAAAAAAAAAAGAGCACTGGCTGCTCTTTCAAAGTGCCCAGGTTTGGGCTGGAGAGATGGCTCAGTGGTTAAGAGCACTGGATGCTTTTCCAAAGGTCCTGAGTTCAATTCCCAGCAACCACATGGTGGCTCATAACTATCCATAATGAGATCTGGTGCCCTCTTCTGGCCAGACATACATGCAAGCAAAATGGTATCTATATAATAAATAAGTCTTTAAAAATAATAATAATAAAAAAAGTGCCCAGGTTCAATTTTTACCACCCACAAGGTGGCTTACAACTGTCATTACTCTGGTCCCTGGGGATCTGACACACTTCTGGCCTCTGTGGGCACCAGGCACTTATGTGGTTCACAAATATATATGAAGACAAAACACCTGCCTGTATACATAAAATAAAATGTAAATTTTGAAAAATAAGTGGGAGGAATAAAAAGGCTGCAGTGACTGCTCACTGGTTAAGAATGCTCGATGCTCTACCAAAGGACCAAAGTTCAAACTCTAGTACCCTCTTAGAGCTGCCCACACTAGCGCCAGTGAATCCAACAGCCCGTGTTGGTCTGGGAGTGCACTCTTACAAATGCGCCATACATGCACACATAAATAAAAATTTAAAAGTAGAATAAAATAAATAAAAATTAACATCAGGAGGGAAATGATGCCATTGAGGGTTTTTTTTTTTTTTAATGTGAATACTTTATCTTCAGACACACCAGAAGAGGGCATCAGATCCCATTACAGATGGTTGTGAGCCACCATGTGGTTGCTGGGAATTGAACTCACGACCTCTGGAAGAGCAGTTAGTGCTTTTAACCAGTAAGCCATCTCTCCAGCCCATGAACTTTTTATTTTTAAGTGAGATTTAGTTAGTTAGTTAGTTAGTTAGTTAGTTAGTTAGTTAGTTAGTTAGTT
>NW_021604700.1:3917100-3925490 GCF_004785775.1 Grammomys surdaster | reverse complement strand
GTTAGTTAGTTAGTTAGTTAGTTAGTTAGTTAGTTAGTTAGTTAGTTTTTTCATGACAGGGTTTCTCTGTGTAGCCCTAGCTGTCCTGGAACTCACTCTGTAGACCAGGCTGGCCTCGAACTCAGAGATCCACCTGCCTCTGCCTCCCAAGTGCTGGGATTAAAGGCGTGCACCTCTATCATTTATTTTAAATTTGTTCTTATTCTCATGTGTAAGAGTGTTTTGCTGCATGTATGTCTATGTACCACGCATGTGTCTTGTACCTAAGCAGGTTAGAAGTGGGCAGGTGTTGGATCCCATCAAATCAGGGTTACACATAGTTGTGAGCTGCCAAGTGGGTGAGGGGACTTGAACCTAGGGGCTCTGGAAGAGCAGCCAATGCTCTTAACTACTGAGCCAACTCTTCACCCACACACATCCCTTAACTCTTGATCCTCATGGTCCACCTAGGTGATGGGATTATTGGTGTGTTCCATTCCGAATGGCTCCTTCTTGCTCTGAAGGTTGACTTTGTGGGGTTTCTGTTTGTTTATTTGTTTGTTTCATTTTATTTGTTGAGTTTATATGTGAACTTACAGGTGTGCCATAGCCCACACGTGGATGTCAGAGGCCAACTTAAGGGAATCGGTCCTCTCCGCCCACAATGTGGGTCCTGGGGACTGACCTCAAGTGCCTTGGCAGCTGCCTTTACGCACTGAGCTATTGCAGGCTTTGATCTTGGCTCTTTGTATCGTTTTATTTTGCTTGTTTATTTATTCATTCACGGTAAGGCAGAGATTTGAACTCAGGGACTCTTACATACTAAATAAGCACTCTACCACAGCTGTTATTTCACTTTTAGTTGTGTGTTGGGGTCAGGGGTGGGGATGGTGGATGTATGGGTATTTGTATATGAGTACAATACCCACAGAAGAGGGTACTGAATCCCTAAAGCTGGAATTACATTGGTGCTGGGAACCAAACTGGGGTCTTCTTCTTTTTTTTTTTCCTCTTTTTTTTTTTTTCTTGGTTTTTTGAGACAGGGTTTCTCTGTGTAGCCCCGGCTGTCCTGGAACTCACTCTGTAGACCAGGCTGGCCTCGAACTCAGAAATCCACCTGCCTCTGCCTCCCAAGTGCTTCGATTAAAGGTGTGTGCCACCAAACTGGGGGTCTTCTTAAAGAACAGGGGATGCTTTTAAATGCTGGGCTATCTCTTAAAAAAAAAAAACCTGAAAGGAGGGATTCCTACTCTTCTCTGGATGTGTGGGATAGGGTCCCCTGTAAGGACAGACTCACTTTAAACTCTGGTTCCCCTCTCAGGTGCTGGGATACAGGTGTGTACACCAGGCTCAGCTCAGGCAACCTAACTACAAGTGTTCTTACCTTTGAGGTTTACCATGTCTTCTGTAGTAGTTCCTTGCATATAACCTCTTCTTTGGGATGTTTGTGGGAAACTGGGCAGTACCAGACATGTCTCATTCTTTTTTTCCCCATCTAGGTTTTGGAGTGTCGCAGACCAAAGCCATCATGACCCTGGTCTCTGGGATTCCGATGGGCCCACCCCGGCTTCCCCTGCAGAAAGCCTCCCAGGAGTTTACTGCTAATGCCGAGGCCAAGCTGAAGAGCCTGAACTTCCTTTCTTTCCCTAGTTTGAAGGATGGGAACTTGGAAGCCTGTAGCTAGTGCCTGATAAATCTGGGTGTGTAAGCTTAGACTTACCCATCTTCAATAGTACCTTCCTTTCTCAGGGACTTTTTAGGTGAATTTGAACTAAGCTTTCTTTTAGCAAATAGAATCCCACACCAATCAAGAAATATCAATTATGAATCTAAACTTTTTTGTTATAAAGGACTCACAAGCCCTAAGTCATTCATTTTGTAAAATTATTGTAGAAAAATCTCTACTTATACAGCTGCAATAAAACGAAGTAAAAATTGTAATTAATAATTACAATTATTAATTAATTAAATTAATTAATATAATTCATATTACTATATTAAATGCTATATTAGTTATATTATTGCTGAATAAATTTCATCTGCCTTTTGGGAGCACTTATTATCTTAATCTTATTTCAAAATTTTATAATTTGAGTAGTGTCTTAGTTAAGGTTTTATTGCTGTGAAGAGACACTGTGACCACAGCATCTCTTACAAAGAAAAGCATTTAGTTGGGATTGGCTTACAGTTCAGAGATTTAGCCCATTATTGTCATGGCAGGAAGCATGGTGACACCCAGGCAGACAGAACTGGAGAAAGAGCTGAGATTACTACATCTGGATCTGCAGGCTGCAGGAAGAGACAGTGAGTCACTAGGCCTGGCTTGAGCTCCTGAAACCTGCTTGTGGGTCAGGCTGTGCACTCTCAGTTGTTACTGCTTTTACCCGGCCATCAGGGACGCTTGACTCTCTAAAACCATAAGCCCAAGTAAACATTTTTCATGTAGAAGTTGCTCAGGTCATGGTATTTTGTCACAGCAAAGTAAAGTAATTAAGACAATATTGGAGTAGCGTCTTTCTAGATCCTCTAAAAATAGGACCCTGCCAGCCTGAGAGGGATCTCTTGATGCTGAGTCAGATGTCTTCCTTTTAGGAACTTCCCTCTTTGCACACTGGAGCCTCTTCTGGCCACACTAAGCCTGGCAGTCTGTAGGCTGAGTGTGTTTTGCTCACTCTCTAGAGACTCCCCAGTTTATACATCCTGGGATGGCTAATGTCTAGCCAGGGCTGTGTGTCTTCTGGAAACCAAGCACAGCCCTGAGATCTGTACAGGAGGAGCAGCCTCTGCCTGCAAACCCGGCTCAGCATTAACCCTGCTGGAGTGGGGAGGTTAGGGAAGTCAGACATTCAAGAGTTCTTATTCCAACTTCAGTGATCTTTGCCCTGTCAAGGATTGGAGTCTCAGCTGGCTCATCTCAGGCTCTTAACTACAAAGTTGCTCTGCATCACTGGCTCAGCTGCTGGTCACAAAAAGTGGACCCTACCACCATAGGTAGCCTTCATTACCAAGCTGTCCCCTGAGCTACATCTGTCCACATCTGGTCTTTCTGTTCTACCTCCTGCAGCTGTCTTCCACGGCGAGTCTGGCAAGTTTGACCAGAGGCTGTAGCTTTTGTGAATGTACCTTGAATCAGGCCCTAGGGTTGCTCAATTCTAGTTCTTTCTCAAGATTGAGTCTTGCCATGGCCCTCTGAATCCTGGTTTTTGACAAAATGAACTTCTCTCCTACAGCAGAGGCAAAGAAGTCACTATCTCACCAAAGTCCCAATTAGACTTAATTAAAAAAAAAAAAAAACTTATACTGCTAAAAATAGGACTCAACAGGGTATTTTGCCTTAATTTTTTTTTTTTTTTTTTTTTTTTTTTTTGGTTTTTCGAGACAGGGTTTCTCTGTGTAGTCCTGGCTGTCCTGGAACTCACTCAGTAGACCAGGCTGGCCTCGAACTCAGAAATCCGCCTGCCTCTGCCTCCCAAGTACTGGGATTAAAGGCATGTGCCACCACCACCCGGCTTGTTTTAATTTTTAAAATTCCATTTATTTGTTTGTTTATTTGTTTAGTGTATGTGGAAATTGGAGAACAGCTTGGAGTAGTTGGTTCTCTCTCCTACCATATAGATTCTGGGAATCCAACTCGTGTTGTCGGGCTTTGTGACAAGTACTTTAAACCACTGGTTATTTCACCTTCCTGTCTTGTTACTTTTCAATGGCTGTGATAAGACATCATGGCCAAGGCAACTTATCAAAGTAAGATTTTAATTCAGGGCTCATGGGTCCAGAGGGTTAGAATCCATGAACGTCAAGGCAGGGAGCAAAACATGGCAGCAGGTAGGCAGACAAATATGGCACAGGAACTGAGAGCTTACATCTGTTCCAGAAATGTGAGACTGAGAAAGAACTAGGAATGGCTTGGGCTTTTGAAACTTCAAAGCTCACCCCCAGTGACACACTTCTTCCAGTACGGCCATTTCTAATACTTCTGTCTTAGGGTTTTTTTTCTATTGCTGTGAAGAGACACCATAACCACAATAACTCTTATGGAAAAGATTTAACTGGGACTGGCTTATAGTTTCCGGGGTTTAGTCCATTATCATCATGGTGGGAAGCATGGCGGTGTGCAGGCAGATATGGTGCTGGAGAAGAAGCTGAGAGTTCTACAGTTTCTACAGCCAGCAGGAAACTATACCACACACAGTTCCTCCAACAAGGCCACACCGCCTTATAGTGCCACTCCCTATAGGTCATGTATTTGAAGACATGAGTCTATGGGGGCCAAACCTATTCAAACCACCACAGCATCCCAAACAATTGCACCAACTGAGACCAAGTATCTAATGTTTATTCAAATTCTTTGCTTATGGGGCCATTCTCATTGATACCACCACAGGCCCTCTGCCTTACCTTTGAGTGAAGTTTTGCCTTTCCGTCTTCCAGCTAGGACCTAGTGCTTACATTGCATGCTGTTTGCTTCTTTTGCTGTATTTCTTCTCTCTGTCCCTGCACATGTCAGCTGGCCTCGCATTTTCTGATGATCTTTCAATCTTTCTCTCAGGAACAGTGTGCCTCTGCCTCCTGAGTGGTGGGAGTAAAGGTACGTGCCACTGTGTCCAATCTTTTAATTAAAAAAAATTCTATTTTACCTTATTTTATGTATATTGGTGTTTTACCTGAATGCACGTCTACATACTACTTGCTTGCCTGGTGTCTGTAGAAGCCAGAAGAGGGTATCAGATCCCCTGGAGTTGGAGTTATAGATAGTTGTGAGTTGCCATGTGGATGCTGAGAATTAAACTGGGATCCTCTGGAAGACAGCTGTAGAGAGAATCTCTTGTATACTGTATGGGTACATCACCTGTCAATTAAAAACCCATGGCCTATAAGAGAGGTAGAATAGAAAGTGGGGCATCAGTAGACAGAAAGGATTCTGGGATAGAGCCAAGGACCAGAGGATTTGCCCTGGGACATGAAGGGACATGGATACATGAAAGCTGAGAAGTAATCTGGCACATAGCAAGCTTAGGTTAGGATAAATGTGATGTTACGTTAGAGCTAGTTGGAGAAAGAGCCAAAGCTTGTGGCCAAGGTGTTCGTAAATATAATAAAGCCTCAGAGTTGTTATTTCTGGGAACAATAGTGCAGCTTACAATAAACACCCAACAACAGTCAGCCAGTGCTCTTCACTGGCTGGGCCATTCCTCAGCCCCTACTTTGTTCTCGTTCTCTCTCTCTCTTTCTCTCTTTCTCTCTCTCTCTCTCTCTCTCTCTCTCTCTTCCTTTCTTTCCTTCTTCCTTTTTTAAAAATGTATTATATTATATGTATGAGTGTTTTTCTCACATGTGCCTGGTGCCATGGGGTCAGAAAAAGGTGATGGATCACCTGGGACAGACAGCTGTGACCCACCATGTGGGTGCCAGGAATTGAACAACCGTCTTCTACAAGAGCAACAAGTGCTCTTAACTGCTGAGCCAGTTCCTCATTCCTTCCAGTTTGGTTTTGCTGTGGTAAAACACCAAGACCAAGAGCAACTCGGGGAAGAAAGGGCTTATTTGGCTTACAGGTTACAGCCCAGCATCAGGGAAACAAAGGCAGGAAGCAATGAAAAGACCAGGCTTACTCATTTGCTCCCAGGGCTTGCTCACTTTGCCTCTTACATACCCCAGGACAACTTGCTGAGGCATGGCACCACCCACAGTGGGCTGTGCTTTTCCATAGTAGCTATCAATCAAGAAAGTCCCCCACAGGGTCACCTACAGGACAATCCAATTTTCTCAATTGAGGTTTCCCCTTTTTAGATGACTCTAGCTTGTGTTATATTGACAAAAAAGAAAAAAGAAAAAGAAAAAAAAAAGAAAGTTATGTGTGGTGGTACAATAAAGAAACTGAGTACATGAAACTTCCATTATTGGGGAAGGTTTTTTTATTGTTACTAGAGGAAGAACACTTCCAGAGGCATTTGGAAAAATCTGGAGCAGAAGACTTGTCTAGGGAAGCAGGGAAGCAGGAGGGAGTAATGAGATCGTGAGACAGCAAGAAAGAGAGAGTGCAAGTTATAAGAAGGGTATACAGCTGGGGGAGGGTAGAAGACTAGGGGAGGGGCTTTGAAATGTGTGACAATGGCTGGAGAGATGGCTCAGTGGTTAAGAGCACTGACTGCTCTTCCAGAGGTCGTGAGTTCAATTCCCAGCAACCATGTGGTGGCTCATGACCATCTATAATGGGTAATGGGATCTGATGCCCTGACAGTTGTGTACTCATAGACATACAATAAATAAATCAATCTTTAAAGAGAGGGAGGGAGGGAGGGAGGGAGGGAGGGAGGGAGGGAGGAAGGGAGGGAGGGAGAGAGAGAGAGAGAGAAAGAAAGGAAGGAAGGAAGGAAGGAAGGAAGGAAGGAAGGAAGGAAGGAAGAAAGAAAGAAAGAAAGGAAGGAAGAAAGAAAGAAAGAAAGAAAGAAAGAAAGAAAGAACGCGAACGAACAAGTACTTGTGAACAGGGCCCAGGGAGCCTGGAGAGCTTCATCGCCTTGATATGCAGCCATGGGTGTATGTCAAAGGATCCATCTGCCCCTTCTGCTTGAGGTAAGGAGATGACTCCTTTTGACAGATGGGAACTGGTCTAACACGTTCCTGAGAGATGCTGACTTGTATCTAAGTACCAGAAATCCTATAGTCCAGCTTGAGTTCATGTCTGGATACTTGAACATCCTTAGACTTCACAAAAACCAACACAGCATATGCGTGGAGGTCAGAGGACTAATGGGGGGCCTCTCTTCTCTCTTTCCACTATGTGGTTCTGGGATCTAAGTCTGGTTGTCAGGCTTTGCGCATGTGCATTTACCTGCTGAGCCAACTCCATGCCCTCCTCTCTCTTCTCTCTTCTCCTCTCCTTTCCTTTTCTCCCATCCCCTCCCTTTCTTCCTCCCTTCTTCCCTCCTTCCCTCCCTCCTTTCCTTCTTTCCTTCCTCCCTGCTATGTAGCTGGGCAGTCCTCAATCTTACAGTGACCCTCTTGGCCCTGCCTCCCAAGAGCTGGGATTGCAGGTATTTGCCACAATAGCACACAGATTAATTTTCCTATGAAAATAAATATTTCATAGCCACTCAGTAAGTCATTTTTTCTCTTTCAAAAATAACACTTGGGCTAGAGAGATGGCTCAGTGGTTAAGAGCACTGACTGTTCTTCCAGAGGTACTGAGTTCAATTCCCAGCAACCACATGGTGGCTCACAACTATCTGTAATAGGATCCGACGCCCTCCTCTGGTGTGTCTGAGGAGAACAACAATGTACTCACATACATAAAATAAATAAATCTTAAATATTAAAAAAAAAATAACACTTAATTTCTTTTTTGAGACAGGGTTTCTCTGGCTGTCCTGAAACTCACTTTGTAAGCCAGGCTGGACTCAAACTCACAGATATCTACCTCTGCCTCTGCTTCCCAAGTCCTGGAACTAAAGGCATACACCACCACCATCCAGCCAATACTTGATTTCTTAAATGACAGTTAATGAGATCTTATTAAAATAAAAAGAAATGATAATTAAACTATCAGGGGCCGGGCAGTGGTGGCACACGCCTTTAATCCCAGCACTTGGGAGGCAGAGGCAGGCGGATTTCTGAGTTTAAGGCCAGCCTGGTCTACTGAGTGAGTTCCAGGACAGCCAGGGCTACACAGAGAAACCCTGTCTCAAAAAAACAAAAACAAAAAACAAACAAACAAAAAACTATCAGGACTAGATTTATCTTTTTAGACATGCAAATGCTTAGAAATTAACTTTGTATATATTGTGTATATATATACAACCTGTGTGTATAACCTCTGATTTGAGATAAAAATCAGAAATCAAGCTCATTGGGAAAGTTGGCAGTATGAAGCAGTCTCTGAGGCTGATAATACTTGGGACTTCTTGTGGGATTAAAGGATTAAAGACATAGGGAAGTGCCTTGGGCAGATCATGGAACCAGGAGTGGGGAGTAGTGCATGCACTTTCCTAGAGAAAATTCCCCCTCTATTATCTGAAAAGCACTGGGGTTCCCTGTTCTTAGGAAACTTTCTAGAATTGCTGTTGTGTTTTATAAGACAGAGGCAGTGTAATATGGCAGGAGGGAGCACCTCCGTGGGCCAGGCTAATGTGTTCCCCTGAACAATCAAACCACGAAACAGGCCTAATAGTAAAAGGTTTTTTGGTGGGAATGGAAGGGGACCTGGAGAAGCAGTTAGAGGCAAAGAAAGGAGGGGGACAGAAAGAGAGAGGAGAGAGAGAGGAAAAGAAGAGATCAGCAGGGAGCATAGAGCAGATAGGAAGAGAGAGAAGGACTGGCCACCTTCTCCTTCTTCTTCTTCTCTTCTTCTTCTTCTTCTTCCTCTTCTTCTTCTTCTTCTTCTTCTTCTTCTTCTTCTTCTTCTTCTTCTT
>NW_021604700.1:3886979-3916700 GCF_004785775.1 Grammomys surdaster | reverse complement strand
CCTCTCCCCCTCCCTCCCCCTCCCCTCCCCTCTCCCTCTTCTTCTTTTTTAAAGATCTATTTTATTATATATGCCTGCAGGCCAGAAAAAGGCACCAGATCTCGTTATAGATGGTTGTGAGCCACCATGTGAAAATTGAGCTCAGGATCTCGGGAAGAAGAACCAGTGCTCTTAACCTCTGAGCCATCTTTCCAGCCCAGGACTGGTCTTAAGTGCCTGGCTCCTGGCTGGTACCTGAGGGTAGAAACCCAGGCTGTTGATAGGTAACCATTGAGCAGAGCCTAGAGGAATTGCTAATGACTACAACCCAAACCTACATGTCTACCTACTTCATGCAGTCCTTTCATATGGGTGTGTGTGTGTGTGTGTGTGTGTGTTAGAGAGAGAGAGGGGGGGGGAACCTGCATGGAGAAGAGTAAATAACACATCACATTCATTAAGTCATCTCCCTACTTATTCAACCCCAAGTTTTCTTCAGTGAAACTGAAAAGAAAACTTTTGAACCAAGATTTGGCAAACGGCAGCTCCCAGGCCCAGCTAAAAGTGGAGCATCACTTCCTGTCATTACTCACTTGAGTAGTGATGTCTGCTAAATTGTGGTTTCTTTTGTCAATACGTTGGTGACATGAACCTATTTGAAACATGGGACACTTTAGTATTTTAAGTTAGACAGACAGGAAAAAATTCGAAGGATTATCGGAAACCATAATCGCACAACTAGTAAGCATAAAGCCCACAGAATCCATATCCCAACAAGACTCTTTGACCAGGAGGGGATTCAGATCTGAGAGATGAACCACTAAGGAAACCATGGCTAATGTGTTTTCTGTGCCACAGCTGGACTATATATACCTCATAAATTTCAGTGTCCTACACTGGAGCCAGATGTTGGGTATAAAAGTACAGAAGTCCTTGTGAGATTCCTCAACCATCATTAAGCACATTTTCTAGAGAAAAATACATCAGCATCTTAGGGGTTAAATCCAAGTCCTGTCTGTCCCATGCAAGGTTACCCTGAGTATTACTTTTCCTGTAGCTTTGTTTTGATAAAGACTCCAACGGGAAGCAAACAGAGAGGAAAGATTTATCTGAGGAGCTGGGCAGTGGTGGCACACACCTTTAATCTCAGCACTTGGGAGGCAGAGACAGGCGAATTTCTGAGTTCAAGGCCAGCCTGGTCTACAGAGTGAGTTCCAGGACAGCCAGAGATACACAGAGAAACCCTGTCTAAAAAAAAAAAAAGATTTATCTGAGGGCCCAGTCCACATACAGAAGTGGGAAAAGTCTGAGGTAACGGATCACATTGCATCTGTGGCTGTGAGCCTGGGGGTGAGTAATGTCTGAGTTCAGCTCATTTTCAGGGTTGTTTTATTTTGAGACAAGGTTTCGTTATGTACCTCTGATTGGCCTGAAACTCCTTTTGTAGACCAGGCTGCTGGGTTCACACTCGCAGATCTGTCTACCTTTGCTTCTTGAGTGTTGAAATTAAAGGCATGCACCCCTCACACTCGGCTAGGCCAACTTTCTTAGTGTGTGTGGTTTTTTTTTTTTTTTTTTTTTTGGTTTTTTTGAGACAGGGTTTCTCTGTGTAGCCCTGGCTGTCCTGGAACTCACTCTGTAGACCAGGCTAGCCTCAAACTCTCGAACTCAGAAATCCACCTGCCTCTGCCTCCCAAGTGCTGGGATTAAAGGCATGAGCCACCCTGACCGGGCTTAGGTTCACTTTCTTAAACAGCCCAGGATCTCACTCCAGGAAACAGTGCCACCTACAATGGTTAGGTCTTACTGTCTCAATTAATATTAATTTGATTAATTAATTAACTGGATCGACTTAAACAAGGCAAGCCAGTAAGATACAGAAGAGTAGCAGAAGATACACCCCAGGAAGAAGGATCTATAGATTTGAGAGTTATTGGCTAAAGACTCTGGAATTCAAAGAAATGAATAGAAGCCAATAGACCTGAGCTCAGTCACCAGGGAAAGAGTTGAAAGAGGTGAGCTTTAAAGGGCCAGGGGCCAGAGAGAGATGGCTCAACAATAAAGAGTAGAGCACACCGAGGAGGTAAGAGGAGAGACAGATCTCTGAGGCCAGCCTGCTCTACATAGTGAGTTCCAGAACAGCTAAAGCTACATAGTGGGACCCTATTTCAAAAGAAAAAAAAAGGAGCAGGAGAAAGAAGAAGAGGAGGAGGAGGAAAGAAAGAAAGAGCACTTGTTCTTGCAAAGGAACAGGTTCAGTTCCCAGCATCCACATGGTCTCTGGTAGCTCACAAACATCTGTAACTCAAGTTCCGGTACGGGCACACATGTGGTATGTGGTTCACAGGCATGCATGCAGCCAAAACACTTGTATA
The DNA here is from genome assembly GCF_004785775.1 of Grammomys surdaster. Classification (NCBI taxonomy): domain Eukaryota; kingdom Metazoa; phylum Chordata; class Mammalia; order Rodentia; family Muridae; genus Grammomys; species Grammomys surdaster. Next base: position 3,914,346 of record NW_021604700.1, on the reverse strand, counting down.
CAGAAAAAAATGTGTCTTTTAAAATCTTTTTAAGGGCTAGAAGAAGCCATATGATGTTGAGAAGCCAAACCTTTTAAGTTAGGACTCCATTTTAGAGAACCTAAGTGTGAACTCAGGTCAAATAATAGGCTGGTGCCCATATCCAAGTTCCCCCCCAACAATACTGGAGCCTAGCTCCAGTCTCTAGGCTAATCCCCAACAAGACCAGTGTCTCCATGTTACAGCCTCAACAAGACCAGCATCTCCAGGTTATTCCCCCAACAAACCTGCACCACCAGGTTACAAGCCCACCCCCTGCCTAATGACCACCAATGCAGAGGGGAACAGAAGTTAATTTATGATATAACTCCCAACACCAGCCAATTACGTTAAAGGCCATAGTAGCTTTCCAACTAGATGCTTGCACATGTACTCCCTGCTTGCTGCTTACTTACTATAAAGTATGCCTGGATAGACATTTGGGGTTCTCCCACCACCAAAACTGTCCTGCATGTCTGTGGTGTGTCGGGGAGTGGGGGGCAAGCTAGCTCAAATAGAATAAAGACCCTGCTGTGAGTTACATCAGATCAGCTCCTGTCCTTTTCTTGGGGACCACTAACATTTCGTTGGCACTACCATATGCCCGTACTGAGGCTGAAGCAGGTTTAGTCTTTCCCAGTCTGCTTGTATGTCATTCTAGGTACATCCGAAACACATGGTCAGTTATTAGATCACAGACAAAGTAATCAAACGAAGTCGTGAACAAGGAGATCACACAAGCAAGGAATCAAGCAGAGCAGTGAGCAAAAGGATCACACAAGGGAATCATTAAGTAAAGTAGTAAGCATAAAGATAACACAAAGTAGTAATTCAGAAAGTAGCAAGCAAAGCCCCAGGGTCACTGTTTCTAATATTCTTGTTGTTGTTGTTTTGTTTTTCAAGACAGGGTTTCTCTGTATAGCCCTGGATGTGTTTCTAATAGTCTTATCTGAGCCTACTTCCTTGTCCAAGCCCAGTGACAAATGCCAAATTCCTAGAACGGGCACCGAAAGCTCTCAACAGAAAAGTTTTCAGGAATGGTATTATGGAGGGGTACATATGTTTACATTATAAATCAGATAATCTTTTTTTTTTTTGGTTTGGTTTTTCAAGACAGGGTTTCTCTGTATAGCCCTGGCTGTCCTGGAACTCACTCTGTAGACCAGGCTAGCCTCAAACTCTTGAACTCAGAAATCTGCCTGCCTCTGCCTCCCAAGTGCTGGGATTAAAGGCGTGTACCACCACCGCCCAGCAAACAGATAATTATAATATCTTAAACATTTACTAGTAAGATTCTGATTTCTGGGGTATGATTTTTATTTTAGTGTATAGACAAGGTATCAGATAGGACTCCAGCTCCCAAGTTCTGTGATGGCAGATGTACACCACCAAGTTCTGTGATGGCAGATGTACACCACCAAGCCCAGCTTCTTTTCTGTTGTTTTTGTTCCTTTGCTTGTTTTGAAATAGTAGCTCAGGCGCACCTGGAACTCACGATGACCCTCTGCACAGTGTCTACCTGCTGTGGTTGCTCTGTTTATTGGTTGTTTTTGTTTGCTGGTTTGGTTGAGTTTGGTTTTTGTTTTTTTACATTTTTGCCTTTGAGACAAGTTCTCCTCTAACCAGACTGGCCCCTGATCAGCTGCCTCTGCTTCTGAGCACTGCGATTAGAGTGTGCACCAGCACAACAAACATTTTCTACGTATTGTAGTCTACAAAAAATAAAAGCCACTTGTAATGGCTAGTCCTCATTGTCAACTTGACTATATCTGGAATAAACTACAATCCAGAAATGGAGGGCACACCTGTGACCCTGGAAGACAGGCCTTTAATCCAGATCTTGAGGCACACCTTTGATCTGGGCCATACCTTCTGCTCAGGCCTACACTAAGACAGTGGAAGAAGGAAGGGTTTGTTCTTCTTCACCTGCTTACACTTGTATGCCAGCACATCTATTGGAACCTACTTCTTCAGGAGTCCAGCTTATACAGAAGGCCAGCTAAAACACCAGCCTCGCGGGACTGAGCTACTATTAGACTTTTGGACTTCCCATTCATTGTTGGGTTAGTTGGACTGCAGACTGTAGGTCATTCCAATAAATTTCCTTCGTGTGTGTGTGTGTGTGTGTGTGTGTGTGTGTTATATTCATTCTATAAGTTCTGTGACTCTAGAAACTCTAATATACCACTCAAATGTCAAAATTATAATTAAATAAAAATAGGACTAAGTAACTGTGGTGTGGTGCATGGTGTGGTGGCACACACCTTTAATTCCAGCCCTTCAGAGGCAAGTGGATCTCTGTGAGTTCCAGACCAGCCTGGTCTATATATCGAGTTCTAGGTTAGCTAGCCATAGTTACATAGTGAGACCCTGCCTTAAAAAAAAAAAAAAATGAAGCCGGGCAGTGGTAGTGCACGCCTTTAATCCCAGCACTTGGAAGGCAGAAGCAGGAGGATTTCTGAGTTTGAGGCCAGCCTGGTCTACAGAGTGAGTTCCAGGACAGCCAGGACTACACAGAGAAACCCTGTCTTGAAAAACCTAAAAAAAGAAAAAAGAAAGAAAAAAAGGAAAAGAAAAGAAAAAGGCAAAAGAAGAAAAGAAAGGATGAACCGTGGTAAAGGGTGTTTAAGTATCTCAACCACGATCACATGATTATGTGATTTGTGCCAGAGCCGGGATATGAATTTTAAGAGTTTTTTGTTTGTCTGTGGTTTTTGTTTTTTAGAGATCATGTGATGTTTCCCAGGCTAGCCTCAAACTGGATCTAGTAACCTAGTAACCTTGAATTTCTGTCTTTCCTTTACCTCCTGAGTGTTGAGATTTTGGGCATATGTCACTAGTTTATGTGGTATGGAGATGGAACTCAGAGGTTCATAACACTAGATAAAAAAGAGTCTACCGAATGAGCTACATCCCTACCAAGAAAGTGGATCCATTTATTATTGACCTTTTGAAATAAGATCTTACTCTGTAGACCAGGCTGACCTTGAACTGACAGAGATCTACCTTCCTTTGTCTCTCCAGTGCTGAGATTAAATGTATGCACTACCACACATGGTATAAGATTTATTTTAGTTTTAGTTTATGAGTATGGGTGTTTTGTCTGCTTGTGTGTCTGCGTGCTGCATGCATACACTACCTGAGGGAACCAGAAGATGCCTGGAACTGGAGTCACAGCTGGTAGTCACCATATGGGGGCTGGGAACTGAGTCTGCATTCTCTGTAAGAACACCAGGTTTTGCCGGGCAGTGGTGGCACACACCTTTAATCCCAGCAGTTGGGAGGCAGAGGCAGACAGATTTCTGAGTTTGAGGCCAGCCTGGTCTACAGAATGAGTTCCAGGACAGCCAGGGATATACAGAGAAACCCTGTCTAAAAAAAACAAAACAAACAAACAAAAAAAAAGAACACCAGGTTCTCCTAACTGCTGGACCATCTCTCCAGGCCCAGACAAAGGAAGCCTAAGTGAATGATACCCGAGTGAACTGCACACCAACAGACTTAAAAAGATTCCATCCACTTGTAAGCCTATCTCTTAGCTAGACTTATTCCTAAGAGCACACAGACCTCCTTAAATAGTGGAAAGCTGCATTCTCTGTGTGTGGTGCAGCTGCTGTACCATGAGCATGGCTTTACAAGCAAGCTCTGTGAATGCTATGACCTGAAGTCCCCAGGGAATAGCTACCTCTGTGTTAATCAGTCTACAGAACTGATGGCCTGGGCTAGAGTGATGGCTCAGTGGTTAAGAGCACTGGCTGCTCTTCCAGAGGTCCTGAGTTCAATTCCCAGCAACCACATGGTGGCTCACAACCATCTGTAATGGGATCTGATGCCCTCTTCTGGTGTGTCACAGTGTACTCACATACATGAAATAAATAAATCTTAAAAAAAAAAAAAAAAAGAACTGATGGCCTATTTAGAACTCCAAAAAATGTGGAGAGCAGGGAGCAAATTATTTGGGGCTAACATAGTCCCCTCTATAGCTATTTGTTTCTCCTCTCTGACTTCATGACTATCAGGCAGATTCCTTTTTGAAATGTATAAATAGGCCCAGGTTCCCACCAACCCAAAGGCTAAGAATGATCAGAGTGCATCTGAAGCCTTGAACAGACATTTCTTTGCTTTACTGTAACCCACCAAGATATTTGAAAAACTCTCAGTTTATGCTTTCCTTTATTCTATTACTACAAAGGCTTCATGAGACTTTTATGTTGAAGCACAGTGCTTGGGGTAACCTGAATGTATATTCCTGTATCATGGTCCAGAACAAACTCTTATCCATTTTAAAGTGAAAGCTGTCCTTTTAGTGTTCACACTTAAGTAACCAGCCCTGTCACTTAAAGTGTGACCTATGGTAATCAGGTTTTTAGGCAAAACCCTCAGCTCCAGGAGCTCCAACAAGCTTTGCCATGCAATCCAATAAACCAACTAAACACAAGAGAGGTGGTAAAAAGAGAGGTTGATTAACCATTGGGAATAATAACAGATCAAGGGGTACATCAACCTCCAACATCCATCTATAAGGAAGTGACATTGGCTCTAGGTTTAAGTGGAGGGATAATCGGGGGAGGGACTGAGCAGAAAAGGCATGTGCAGTCCTGGTGAAGGCATGGCTGGTTGGTTATTGTCTCAGGTCTGGTTGTCCTTGTTACTTGGGAGAACAAGTTGGTTCTTGGAAAAAGAAAACTGCTTTGCCAGACGGCAACCCTGGCATCGGAGGTAATTGCCCTCATCCTGGGGCTGGTTTGTTCCTAGAGGCTTTGCTTTTCCTGAAATTCAGGATCATTTCAGCTTTACAAAACTTATTGGCCTTTGGGCAGAGGGATATTTCAAATAGGACATGGTAAATAGCTAAGCCCTAGTTACTCTTCTTTCTGTGCCTTCAGCCTAGAAGAGGAATGAGATGTATTATGAGAGGTATCAGAGGTTTTTTTATACACTCAGAGAGAGGTTAATATGGTATGTGCAGAGCAGATTACTCAAAGTAAGAGAAAGATACAAAACCAAATCGAGAGCCATCCTGTGTGTTTCAACAAGGGAGTCAATGCTTTTTTTTTTTTTTTTTTTTTTGAGACAGGGTTTCTCTGTGTAGACCAGGCTGGCCTTGAACTCAGAAATCCGCCTGCCTCTGCCTCCCAAGTGCTGGGATTAAAGGCATGTGCCACCACTGCCCGGCTGGGTCAATGCTTTTTAATAATAATAATAATAATAATAATAATAATAATTAATAATAATAATAATAATAAGTAGTAGTAGTAGTGATGGCTTCTAAGTGCATGCTATAGCTTCCTAGTTGCAATTTCTAAAGTTAGGTCTCAAACTTGGGACAAAAGGTTAACTGAGTGGGAGGCAGAGGCAGGCGGATTTCTGAGTTCGAGTCCAGCCTGGTCTACAGAGTGAGTTCCAGGACAGCCAGGGCTACACAGAGAAACCCTGTCTCGAAAAAACAAACAAACAAACAAACAAACAAAAAAAGTTAACTGAGGTGCCTATTTAACATATGAAAATGGACCTGGCTGCCAGGTTCTCCCAGGGTTCCTTAGTTTCTACCTCTTACAGGGTATGGCTGGCAAACCCTACCCCCTACCCTAAACTCTCCAGGTCAGGGGCTGAGCTGCCCTGCCCCAGCTGCCCTGTCTGTATAACCCAGCTAGCTGGTTACCTGCCCTTTTCCCTCTATTCCCCTCCCCTCCCCCTTCTCCTCACAAGTCCTAGCTCAGGGTTAGTTCACTCTGTACTCTCCCAGACATCCCTGCCTCTGGCTATGCTTGCCTGTTAATCTACAGTGAATCTTCTCCTCCACCATACCCAGGAGAAGTCATGTCCTTCCTTTTTCTTTCTTTTTTTTTTTTCATTAACCTAAGACCCCAATAAAGTTCTTATGCTTTCATAGTCTCTGAACTTAATAATATTTAAGAGACTAAAAAAAAATGTTTAAGAGCATAGTGGCACACACCTTTAATTCCAGTACTTGGGAGGCAGAGGCAGGTAGATCTTTGAGAGTTTGAGGCCAGCCTGATCTACAGAAGAAGTCCGGTCAACAGACAGGTCTGTTAAAATAAAAAGCAAACAAACAAACAAAAAAAACCCCGAAACACCCTGTCTTAAAAACAAAAACTAAAAGCAAATTGAAACAAAAAAAAAAAGAAGAAGAAGAAGAGGAGAAGGAGGAGGAGAAGGAGAAAGACAATATATTTCAAATTTTTGGGAAACAGTTTATCCAATAAACAACCTTTTCTACTTTATTTACACATTAAACTGACAGTCACTGAGAACATACAGTATGCAGATAGTGTGGGTTCTGGTGAGTGACTTTAGCCAGCCACCATGTATCACTGTGGTCACAGAGCCTATTTGCAGTGCTGGCTTTCACAGTCGCTCTAATAAAACATCTACCAAACGACCATTTTGTACTCTTCATATGCCATCTCATTTATTTATTTTTGAGACAGAACCTCATGTCACCTAGGTTGACCTTGAATTCATGCTTGAAATGCCTCCTAAAGATCACGATGGCAGGCGTTTAACTCCATACCAACTCTGTTTTAAGACATAGTCTCATGAAGTCCAGGCTGGCTGACACCCTAAATATCTGAGGATAACCTTGAACTTCTGATCTTCTGCTTCCCGAAGGCTGGGACTATAGGCATGTGCCACTATGCTAGGCTCACACTACCAATTGAGCTATATCTCTTTTAGAAATTATTGCAGGTTCATAGAAAGACATGAAATAATTCCCTTTCAGGACAGGGGTGGGTAGCACACGCCTTTAATTCCAGCACTGAGGAGGCAGAGACAGGAGGATCTCTATGAATTTGAGTCTACAAAGTGAGTTTATAACTATATGATAAATCCCTGGCTCAAAATTATATTTTATAATACACACACACGCACACACACACACACAATCTTTGTGCTCACATTGCATTCTCTGTTTTCAGCTTTGGCAGCCTGAGGCTTATGTAGCAGAACTAAGGCAAGATGCCACCCTGAAGTGGGAGAGCGTTAGGAGAGAGCAAGAAAACTACAGGCAACAACAGAGGGCTGGGGAAGAGGGAGAATCTTCAAACCCAGAGGACAAAGCGTTCTTAGAGGTTTTCTGAAGGGGTGGGGTGGGTGGGGAAGAAAAAGTTACTTGTGACCTAGCTTACGTGGGCCTGAAATGGAGGAGTAAGGCACTAGACTAGAGAAGAAAGTTACAATTCAAAGTTATCTCAAGGCCTTGCTATCTGTGGGAGAGCCGAGCTTGGGTTTACAGCTAGCTGCAAGGGGGAATGAGATAATTCTGTGTGAACCTCAGGTTGCAGCACAAGGGGATAAGGGAAGAGAGGGAGAGAGAAAATAGGAGAATTATGGGGTTGGGGGGTGCAGGGAAGGGGACGACGACGACAGGGAGAGAGTAGTCAGAAGATCTGTAACCTAACAGTACTCAGTCCGGCACGCGCATGCCCCCTCCCCCCTCTTTCTCTCTCATCTATCTTTTAAACACAGAGGATTGAACATAGGGCTTCATAGATGATAACCAATTGCTCTCCCACTGGGCTATGTTCCCAGCCTCCTCACCCCCTATTTTATTTTGAGATGGAGTCTCAGAACAGGTTGCTCTGGTTGGTTTTGAGCTCATTCATCCTGTAGCCCAAGCAGGTCTTGAACTTGATCCTCATGTGTCTGTCTCCCAAAGAGCTGGGATTATAGGCTTGCTGTACTGGGCTTCGATTTCCGGACAGTATGAATGTGCTGGAAGTTAAAGTCAGGGCCGTAGGCATGCTAAACCCAATCCTTACCAGTGAGCTCCAACTCTAGTCTCATTATCTTTAAAATGTTGTATCTACTTTAATATTTCATAGCTTGCATTCAATTATATATTTACATTTAATGCATGTGTGAGTGCATGAGTGTGTGTGTGTGTGTGTGTGTGTGTGTGTGTGTGCGCATGCACATAAGCACAACACAGCATGTGTGGAGGTCAGAGGACAATTTGAGGGACTAGATATTTTTTCTTTTTTTTATTTCACTATGTGGGTCCCAGGGATCAAACTCGGGTTCCCAGGTTTGTTAGCAAAGACCTTTTACTCACTTAGAAACCTCACCTTTCTTAATTTTCTGGTTTTTGTTTGTTTGTTTGTTTTTTCTTGTTGTTGTTGTTTTCTGGAAGGGTCTAAGTGTCATAGGATTGTTGAGGGATTCAGCAGAGAAGACTGCTCTGACATGGGTTTAAGCCAACAGAAAGTCTTTATTAGCCGGGTGTCTACTACTCTGGTATTCAGGATTACAGTATAGCCCCGAGCCTTTTTCAGGTGAGCTTTTAAACACAAAAACCGTGTCCAGGGTTGATGTACTTCAGTTAAAAGAGCAGCTCCCCGGAAGCAGAACCACAGAAAAAGTTAGTACATTTAGTAACTTTTCCATATCTATGGACTTTGATGGAAGGGGACTTTTAGTTTTGGCAGGCAGTGCTGTCTACAGTCTGAGTTTTACAGCCTGGGTGGCATAATGAATGGTACCTCCATCATGGAGTCAGTTGTGCTTGGGAGGTCTGGCACCCTTATGAGGATGGCCTTAAACTTGTTTAATGAAGATGATGCCCTTGAATCCTGGTCCCCTTGGTTCTATATTCTGAAGGCAGAGATCACAGACCTGAGGCACCATGCCCAACTTCTTATGATATTAGAGTTGGAACTCAGGATGTCAGGGACTCTGAGCAAGCACTCTCTCCACGGAGTCACAGCCCCCAGTGGTGTTCTGATTTTTCAATTTTCTTACTGGAATCAACGGTTTATACTGCTCTCCTTTCTACCAAATATCCCAAGAGATAGAAATTAAGGGGAGAAAATAGATTTATTCGAGGTGTCCCTGGGGATTTTTTTTTGTGTGTGTATGTGTCTCAAATCTCTTTCTTGGGGTAAGTTCAAGGGTGGGAAGGACATCGAAAGGTCTCAGTGAGACAAAGGGTAGGAAATCCTCTGATGGCCCTAGTCTTTTTCTCTGCTGGCTTTGGGAAGTTTGGAAGCTGGGTCATCTGGGGTTAAGATCTGCATTTTTATCTTCAAAGTCACATGAGCTGAGAGGAAGAAGCCACCCCACAGGGGCCCTTTAGAATTTAGAACACCATGTGAAGGAGAACGGTCCTCAAAATAGAGGAAGGGTTGGTGAAAGTGAGCAGAAGTGAAATTTCCACTGTTCTGTCTTGGATCTGTCGTCTCTGCACACTAGGCAAGCATATCAGCAGAGAGCTGCCTCACCCTCTGGCCTGGGAAGTTTTAAAAACATTTTTTTCCTTTTGAAGTTTCAATAATTCTGTTTACATGAGTGGAGATCAAATCAGGGCTTGAGGCATGCTAATTTAGCACAAAATAACAATAAACAGACAAACAGATTGGGGCTGTTGGGTTTGAGGTGTAGCTTAATAGTAGGGTAACCTTGGGCTACTCTTCAGCACCTCAAAACTACAACACCTCTCAAAACAAGTATTAAGCGCAAAAGAGCCTTCTCACTTGAAGCTAAACAAAAGAAGAGTATTTTGAGATAACTGGGCACATGCCTTTAATCCCAGCCCTGGGGGTTGGGGGTGGGGCAGAGGCAGACAGATCTCGGTGAGTCCTAGGATAGCCTGGTCTACAAATCCAGGACAGCCAGGGCTACACAAAGAAACACTGTCTTGGGGGAAAACAAAAGAGCTCTCCCACCCCCAGAGATAATTGGGAAGTGGAGTGGAGGAGATGAATCTTGAGCTAGGGGTATCTTTTTTGTGGGCTAATGGGTTAAACTACAATGGGATTAACGGCATATACCACCAGCCCTGGCAATAAGCCAGGGTTCTCTTCCCACTTTTAGATTTATTGTACTTTATGAATGTTTTGTTGCCCTACGATGTAAGTGCATCATGTTTGTGCCTGTTGGATCCCCTGGAACTGAGGTTATGGATGGTTGTGAGCCCCCATGTAGGTGAGAATTGAATCCAAGTCCTCGGCAAGAGCAACAGGTGCTTTTGACCTCTAAGGTTTTTGTTGTTTTTTAGACAGGGTCTTACTATGTAGCCCTGGGTATCCTGATACTTGCCACATAGACCAGGCTGTTTTGAACTTGGGGGCCTGCCAGTCTCTGCTCCCTGGGTGCTGCTGTGAATGAAGGCAAGTGCCACCATGCCGCACACTGCCTGTAGCATTTTGGTGAAGCTGAAATATTTCAGACCTTGTATTTCAACATACTCATGGCACCTGGAAATACATTACTTTGGCATATTTTTTAAACGGCTATTCTGATAAACTTCTGAAAGGATTAATCCTGCAACACTGCCCTTATGTAAAAAGACTATCAAAAAGGAGATCCGTGATGGTATGTCTCTAAAATTTTGCCCTCAGAGGTTGAGGCAAGGAGACTGAGTTAAGCTGTGGTCTAGCCTTCTCTACAAAGACAAAGGCAAGGAGACGTAACTTCCTGAAATCAAGCCGTTTAGCGACCGACAGGAAACTGTAGGCCTAGGCCAGCGGATCTCGCGCGACCTCAGGTTTGGCGCCCGGAAGTTGTTGCAGCCCCGCCCCCTCCGGGCGTGCGGGCTCAGGAGTTCGCCTACCGCGCAAGCGTGAGCCGCTGACTCCGCCCCCTCGGTCCCGCGGTCGGAGCCATTTCGCCGCTGCTTCCATGCGGGGTGAGGTGTGTTCCTTCGCCGTTTTTGTGGAAGGTTGGCGCTGCGAACTCGTCTAAGAAGGTCGTGCTCTTGGGCACGGAGAAGCGGAGGAGGGTAAGGAAGCAGCGTTGCGGCCCCAAGGCTGGCTCGTTGTCGCGGGCCGACGCCGGCCTCCGTCGCTCCGCTGTGGCTTTGTTGTGAGGCGCGGGCGAGCGGGTGGGGGAGGGGCAGCGCGGCGGGTACCCGGATTACGGGCCGTGGGCGCGCCGGCCGTGGCGTTCTCGCGCGGTGTAGCTGCAGATAGCCCTAGGTCGTGGGTTTCCTCACACGGGTTGACCGCTCTCGGCGGTCTCTTCCTCCCTCGGCCTGTCAGGCGGCGGGTGTCCGGTTCGTCGCCACACGGCGCGTGGGGTCCTCGTCCTCTCATCCAGGACACCTGAGCCTCGTGGGGGTGCCCCGCTTTGCGATACGAGGCTTCGTTGCAGTTCCTCCTACTCCGCACAGGTTACAGGGGATGGATGGGTAGGGCGGGGTGAGGAGCAGGTGGTAGGAAAATGTATGCATGATTTAGTAAGTGATGGCGGAATTACACCGCGCAACGGGATCGCCCTGCTTTAGATAACGGTCGCCAGAGACGGCGCCTCAGCGTCTGAGGGGTACTCGAGCCTGAGTCTGGCTTTGAGGTGCACAGTGTATCCTCTCCAAAGATGGATAGAGAGAGAGAGATCAATTACCCTTAAGGCCAGACTGGTCTGGATGAAAAGAGGTCCGGCCACGTGACCTGAGGAAAGAATTTGTTTCAGGGTGGAAAAAGAATGAAAACACAAAATTCGGAGCCGGGACTCACGCCTTTAATCCCAGAACTCGGGTTGGTGGTGGAAGGTAGTCGGATCTCTTGAGTTCAGGGCAGCCAGCGCTACTACACAGAGAAAGCTTGTATACCAGTTAGTTGTGGCTTATTCTCACTTTCTTTTAAATTTTATCTGTTCAAAGTAATACAAGTAAAACCAAACAGTACAGTACGCAGTTTAAGGATTAAATAGTTCTAATCCCAGCACTTGGGAGGCAGAGGCAGGCGGATTTCTGAGTTCGAGGCCAGCCTGGTCTACAGAGTGAGTTCCAGGACAGCCAGGACTACACAGAGAAACCCTGTCTCGAAAAACCAAAAAAAAAAAAAAAAAAAGATTAAATAGTTCCTAAGCCGCTAAGGATAATGTCAGCACACGTTTAAGGATAGAAGAGATAGCTGTGAAAGCTCTTTGGGGATCAGATTAGAATTCCCAATTGTGAAATTGGGTTGCATAGTGCCATTATTGGGGATGAGAATTTATGGTTAGGGTTTAGGAGGTTTAAAATTCTTGCTGAAATGCCTAGTTAGTTTATATGTAGATAGGAATATTAGTTTTTTTCTTGGATAAAATTTGGAGCCTGAAGGGCTGTATGTATCTGTTTGGAGTTAATTAGCATGATATTTAGAATTAAATGGGTTTTCTAGAGATAAAGCGATTTGATAGACCCTATGTTTTATGTTACTCATTTACTTTGTACATTTACTTATGTTGGGGTTTTTTTGTTTTCGAGACATGGTTTCTCTGTAGACCAGGTAGTCTCCAACTCAGATCTGCCTGCCTCTGCTTTCCAAGTGCTGGGATTAAATGCCTGGGCCATGACACCCAGACTTGTGAAGGGCTCTTTATTGTCTTTAGCTTCTGAGTTTGTATTATCTGGCTTTGTTATTTGCTTTACCAAATGACTGGTCAAAGTTGACTGGCCATAAGGTAAGGCTAGTAAGTTTATATAAGGATCAAATTTGGTGGGAGTAGATTTAAGTTTTGTATAGCTGCGTGGTGGCGCACACCTTTAATCCCAGCACTTGGGAGGCAGTCGGATTTCTGGGTTCGAGGCCAGCCTGGTCTACAGAGTGAGTTCCAGGACAGCCAGGGCTACACAGAGAAACCCTGTCTCAAAAACAAACAAACAAACAACTTGTCTATTGTAGTAATAGATCTCTCCCCTGTTCTATATTTGAGATATATATATATATATATATATATATATATATATATATATGCGTGAGTATTTTGTTGACATGTATATGCACCATTTGCCAGAGGAGGGTATTGGATCCCTTGGGACTAGAGTTAAGAATAGTTGTAAGTCACCTTGTGCTGGGAATCAAACCTGGGTCCTCTGCAAGAGAAATGGTCTAAAACCACTGAGCCATCTCCAGCCCCCAAGAGGTTTTTTGTTTTGAGATTGTCTCACTAACCAAAGGTGGCCTAGAACTGGTTATGTAAATCAGAGTGGCCCTAAAGAACTGCTGGCCTCTACCTGGTTTTTGGTATTTTTTTTTTTAAATAACTTTATGGAAGCCGAAGTCAGTCTAGGCTATAGGTCAAATTAAAGGCATTATTTAGATTTTAGATTACATGCAAATTGATGGCCATTTCTGTAGTTTTTGGTTTTTTAGTTTTCGGAGAGTGCTATATGTAACCCCAGGTAAGCTTTTGTTCATAGCCATCTTCCAACTGAGGCTTACTGGGTGCTAAGGCTAAAGACATGAGTCCCACCCTACCTGGCTTGATGTATGTGATGGTATTTCTTGATATAGTGAATTTGAGTTTGACTACACCATGAGTCAGTCACACAGGACTTTTACTTAAATTTTCTTTTTTAAAAAAATGCCTTTTATTATTGTGTATATGAGTGTTTCTGCGTGTTTGTGTACCACTTGGATGCCAGGTGCCCTCAGAGGTCAGAACCCTTAGTATTGGAGTCAGTGATGATTGTCAGTCAAAAGTGGCTGAATCTGTGTCATCTTCAAGACCAGCAAGTAATCCTAACCATGGAGTCATCTTTTTCTATCCCATTTTTACTTAAAATTTCTCTGAAAAAGAGAGTAATAGAATGTGACATCTTTTTCATTGCTGGGAGGGATAACTTTAAAGCATGTAAGATATTTGTTGTAGAATGTAGGAAACAGCATAAAATATTTGAAGTTAAAAAAAATCAGTCCACAGCCGGGCGGTGGTATCCCAGCACTCGGGAGGCAGAGGCAGGTGGATTTTTGATTTCGAGGCCAGCCTGGTCTACAGAATGAGTTCCAGGACAGCCAGGGCTATACAGAGAAACCCTGTCTTGAAAAAACAAAAAAAAAAAAAAATCAGTCCACAACGATAACCGTTGTAGAGTATGTGTATAATTGAAATTATACAGCTTTTATCTTTTTTATTACATGCCATAGACTTCAATCATATTAAAATTTCTTAATAGGTAAGTTCAATAGTGATCTGATAGAATGTATGAGGTTTTGGTATTATAATGTTTTTAACTTGTTTCCCTAGGTGTGAAGAAGACACCTGAATCATGGGTGACATTAAAAATTTTCTGTATGCCTGGTGTGGCAAAAGGAAGATGACCCCAGCCTATGAAATTAGAGCAGTAGGAAACAAAAACAGACAGAAATTCATGTGTGAGGTACTAAAGACTGCAGTTTATTTATATACTTTGTGAAGTTCATCTGGGGTTAAAGGAATGTATTGTTTGGAAAGGCTGAACTGTTGCAGGTTGTGGGAGAATTTATTTTGATGTGGCTGGTATTATTAGTTTCAAAGGAGCATTATTCTATAATGCTTGGCTAGGAAAATTCTAATGCTTCTAAAACTTCCTTGGTGCTAGTAAATCAGAAGATAATGCTTGTAATTTTACATTTTGGGTGGTGGGGGTGGCTAGAGGCATGCAACATTTTTAGTAGAAATTTAAAACTATTTAAAAGAAAGGTAGAGTTTTCCCTTAGTTATCATAAAGTTATTATTAAATTGCATGGTTGTGTGTGCACAGAAGCATGTGAAAGTCAGAACAGTTTGGGAGTTAATTTCTCTTGCTATACAAGCTAGGGGAATTCAACTCCAGTTCATCAGGTTGGAGGCAAAGTGCCCTTGCTGAGTCCTCTTGCTGTACTGTCTCCCTCTAAACCCCATGATTCAGTGGTGCTGGGAATTGGCCTGTCATTTGATGGGCAAGTACTGTCCAGAGAGCTTAGGTAGATACCAAATCCTAAAAAATTTAAGTGTGGAAAGCTGAGCCACTTAAATTGATACTGTTGAACCAGCATATCAATGAACATTTCAATTCCATGTTTTTAGTTAAATAATCCATGTGTTGCTTGGGTATATTAAAAGTGTATTTACTTATACAGAGAGTATGTCTAAAACAGTTGTGTTTTATCTTTACTTGGCCATTCAGCGATTTATTTATTTTTTTAAATCCTAGAATTACCTAGCTTTAATTAATTCAACTTTTTTTCCCTTTGAATCTTAAAGGTTCGAGTAGAAGGGTTTAATTATGCTGGTATGGGCAATTCCACCAATAAAAAAGATGCACAGAGTAATGCAGCCAGAGACTTTGTTAACTATTTGGTTCGAATAAATGAAGTAAAGAGTGAAGAAGTTCCAGCTGTTGGGGTAAGTATTTATGACCAAGAACTTGAGATACTTGTTTGCTTTCACCTTTCTTCTACCCTTGGGTTTAAGTTAACAGACAGATTTAGATTTACAGGGTGTGTACACAAGTATACTGTGTGCAGGGGCATTACATGAAAGAATATGGTGGCTATATAAAAATGCAATGAGTTTTAGAAACACAGTTGATATTTTTTCTCTATCTGAAATGGTGTAGAACTGACATACTCGGTAGAAACCATACCTTGAATTGCAAATTTGTCATTTCCTCAGGCTATCAATAAGCACTAAAAATACAGCCATTCAGACATGCCTCAAAAGAGTATGAACAGCCAGCATTTAAAGTATATCTTGTACTGAGCTATGATGCTTAGAAGAGATGAGTACAGGAAATTTTTGTCTCATATATTTTCAGATTATATGTTATATTGGGAAATAGCACCATTGTAAGTTGAGCTTTTGTTTCTCAATGCGTGTTCATAACAATAGGTAATAGTGTATCTAGTCCTGGAGTTAACCTCAGTTTTTTCCCTCTCTTCCATTTTCCTTTTCTGACAGGGTCTCACTATGTAGCTCTGGCTGTCCTTGGACTCACTATATAAAATAGGTTAGATCCAGCCGGGTGGTGGTGGTGCACGCCTTTAATCCCAGCACTTGGGAGGCAGAGGCAGGCAGATTTCTGAGTTCGAGGCTAGCCTGGTCTACAGAGTGCGTTCCAGGACAGCCAGGCTACACAGAGAAACCTTGTCTCGAAAAAATAAACCAAAAAAAAAAAATTAGATCCACTTGATTTGTCATCCAAGCCTGGGATTAAAGGCAGGTGCTACTACATACACACTGCCAACTTCCCATTTCTTATCCCAGGGTCAACCTCTCATTTCTTATTTTAGTGTATTGTGATCAGGTGGAGAAATGGGGAGGGACAAGAGAGTTTGTTTTGGAAGAGATAGACTTCAACCGTGTCTGTTCTGTAAAATACCCTAGCCTTGAACTCGAAAAGCCACTATTTTTAGATGGCAGTTACTGAATTGTAAGACTGGGTATTCCCCTTTCTAAAGATACATGTTATGTATTCTAGGCTGCATAAAACTTTTCATGAAGACTGAAGGTTTTTTTTTTTTTTTGTTTTCCTTTTTTCTCTAGACAGGGATTCTGTAGCTGTACTGAAACTAGTTCTTTGTAGAGCTCAGAGATCACATACATGCTTCTGTTTTCCTGAGTGCTGGGATTAAAAGCCTGTGCCACTACTGCCAGGCTAAGACCGAGGCTGGGTCTCTGGATAGCCTAGGCTGGCCTTCATCTTAGATCCCCTTGCTTGGGTCTTTAAGAGTAGAGTAGCTAGGATAATTGGTTGAGCCATGAAGTCTGGAGCTACCTTTTTTTTTTTTTAAAGATTTGTTTATAACTTTAGGTTAGAAGCATTTGAAAATTCAAAATAGATGTCAGATACCCAAATGCTTAAAATAGAGATGTGTGGCATTTATCTAGTTCCCCAAACAATGCTTTAATGAAGTAAATGATTTGTACTTAAATAGGATTGTTCAGTGTATATCATATATTAGGTTTCAAAAATTCTGTTGGGCTGGTCAGAAGTGGCAAATTCCTTTAATTTAGTTCCAGCACTGGGGAGGCAGAGGTAGGTAGATCCAAAGCCAGCATGGTCTACAGAGAGTTTCAAGGGAGGGAAGAAAAAGCTGAAAAAGGAAAAAAAAATGTTGATGAACAACTTAATAGCCAAGTCATGTGGTGGCTTATCCTTTTTGTTTTTTGTGCCAGGGTCTCTAGGTAGCCCTGACTGTTTTGGAACTCTATACCAGGCTGATCTTGAATTTACAAGACCTGGAATGCTGGAGTTAAAGGCAGTAGGCATGTGATGCCACAATTTGCTACTTTTTGATTTTGATACCATGATTGTTCCCCTGTACTTAAAAATATTTCTTGCATTTATTATTATTATGTATGTGTGCCCAGGACAAACTTAAATGAATGAACTTCTCCTCCATTAGGTGAGGTTCAGGGGTCAGACATATAGATCATTAGACTTACTAGCAAAGTGCCCTTACCAGGTCATTTCATTGGCCTTTTAATACTGTTGTGTAGTTAGGGGGTGTTTTGACATTTGAAACAGGGTCTTAGTATATAATCTAGTCTAGCCTGGTTTGCTATATAGATCAGACTGGCCTTGAACTCAACAAAGATCCATCTGCCAGTGTCTCCAAAGTGCTGGGGTTAAAGATGTGTGTTCTAAATTCTAATACTGTTGGGGGGGGGCTTTATTAACCAGTTAAAATGGGAAAATATTCTGGGCTTGATGGTGCAGGCCTGTGGTCTTGGGACATATAAGCCTGGAGACAAGATCTGGTTCTTGGCTAAATGGCAAGTTCCAGGCCAACTAGGCTATTGTATGACATCTTAATAACAAATCCAACTGGAAGTATTGGGACATTACCTATTACTGTTGAGATTTAAGCTCTCAGTTGACTTGGACAGTGTACAGTAAAAGGGAAAGAAAAAAGGTATAATTAACTGTATAAACATTTAGAGATTTCAACACATGGTTCTACGTGAAATTATAAATTACCTTTATTAATGGATAACTCATATATTCCCAGAATTAGTAGACTCAGAAATCTGGGCAATCCTGATACCATAGATCATGCCCTAAAAAAGATGGAGTTTTCAAAAGAACAGGCATTTATTCACTATAAATACTATAAATACTTTATGCTTCTGTACAAGAAAGTTCTTGCTTATATTTACCTGTGAGACAAGGTCTCACTATGTAAACCATAGCTCCGGCTACCCTGGAACTACACATGTAGACCAGCCTGCCTCTGCTTCCTGTAGTGTTGACTGAAGGTGTATGTCACTATGCCTAACACTTTTGTTTTTGACCTAGTTTGACTAACTAGACACTGCTGTCCTTTAACTTTTAAATTGGAATGGCTTCAAATTTACAGCTATTCTGCTGACCATGCCTTCTTCTAGTTGCTGGAATTAAAGGGGTGTTTTACCATGCTTGACACAAGATTTAATTTTTTTTTTTTTTTTTGTTTTTTTTTTGTTGTTGTTTTTTCGAGACAGGGTTTCTCTGTGTAGCTCTGGCTGTCCTGGAACTCACTCTGTAGACCAGGCTAGCCTCGAACTCTTGAACTCAGAAATCCGCCTGCCTCTGCCTCCCAAGTGCTGGGATTAAAGGCGTGCGCCACCACCGCCCGGCTACAAGATTTAATTTTTAAAAAAAAGACAGTCTTGATATGTATCCTGCAAGAATTTGCCTCCTTGTCGTTACTGGAGTTAAATGCAAAAGCACTACTGCTCTCTTCTGCTTTCTTACTCCTTTAAGATGATTCTTACAACTGAGAACTCACCGATAGTCCAGGCTGGTCTTGAATTCTTGATTGTTTTCTAGTGTCCCAGGTGATGGGGTATAGTATAAGCCACTGTGCCAAGGTAAGAGAGTGCAGGGGTATCCTTCCAGCTCAAAACTGAAAAAGAATGAGGCAAGAAAAATATGTGAAGATAAAACCAGAGATTGTAGAATTAGCAGGAATAAAAATAACTTCATAAAATATAACTATTGGGCTGGAGAGATGGCTCAGAGGTTGAGAGCACTGATTGCTCTTTCAGAGGTCCTGAGATCAATTCCCAGCAACCACATGGTGGCTTACAACCAACTATAATGAGATCTGGTGCCTTCTTCTGACTTGAGATATATATGTAGAACATTGTATATAATAAATACATCTTTTAAAAATATATATGACTAGTGATGGAAAGATGACTTAGCCAGGTTTGGTTCCTAGCCTCCATGTGGTGGATCACAACCTTCAATTATCAGCTTCAGGAGTATCAGATATGTCTAGCTTTTTAAGGGTTCCCACACTTAACGTGCCCATACTCTTTTTACACGGCTTAAAATCTAAATTTTTATAAAGTTAAACCTGTATTTACAAACCATGATTATTTGAGTTTCAGAATGTCAAGATTTCATTGGATCTGCTTACTAACCTCTAGAGATAATGAGCACAGTCGTAGTGTTTGTCTAGTGTGCAAGACCCTTAGATTCCATATCTAGCACCAGTTTTAAATGTTACTGCTGGGTCTAGTGGCTTGTGTGTATAATACTAAGTAATAGCACAAAAATTTCTGTAAATTTGAGACGTTGTCATACACACCCTTGAAGATAGTATTATCTCCTGATTAGGATGTATGATTGATATTTGGACATCCTTTAAAAATATGTTCAAATACTAAGGAAACAAACCAATAGTGAATGCTACAAACCAATGCTACAGCCAGGCTGTAGAATGCACTTAGGATCCTAGCAAGTGGGGGTGGGTTACAATATCATTCTTAAGTTACCTGAAACTGTCTTCAAACAAAGCTAGAGATGGGAAAAATACTATGGGGAAGGATGTTTCATATATGGGAATCTTTGAGTACTCTTGAAAGAGTCTTAGTTGCTGCCCAAAAAAAAAAAAAAGTACTTAACACTTGACTTTTCCTCTTGTAGATTGTACCACCGCCGCCCATACTTAGTGACACCTCTGATAGCACAGCAAGTACTGGAGAAGGCTTACCAGCACCCATGGGAGGACCACTTCCTCCTCATCTGGCTCTCAAAGCTGCTGGTAAGGGACTTGAATATGTGTACTTAACTGAGGGTAACACAATCATGGTTGGTCAGCCCACCTTGTCATTTGTATAGAAAAATCAATAAACATGTTTGTTAGGTGATCCCACTCAAGTAGCCACTGTTTTAGGATTTGTTTTGTTTAAAGGATTTAATTTTTATAGATGTTTTACCTGCAATACTTATGGGCCACCAAGTGGGTTAAAGAATTTTATGAGTTGCCTTTTCCTGTTTACATAGCTGTGTATCACAGGGCTTTGCACATATTAGATACCCTGCAGCTGAATTTTATATTACACCCACCTTTTGTTTTGTCCTACCTGTAATAGGATGTGTGGATTCTAGCCCTGCTGAAATTTTTATTTGGGTTGTTCAGGGTGAAGTGAGATTTGACCAGGTTTCTAACGAATACTGAAAACACAGTTTACAGCATCTACCCTATTTTGTCTAGTAAAAATTGAACAAATAATTACAAAACTGTAATCTGTCACTTTAGAGCATTTTAGAGTTCATGCATATTGATGTTTGCCTGCAGTACCTCTGGAGGCCACAAGAGGCTACCACTCCCTACAGCTGGAGTTAACTGGAGCCTTCATGGGTACTGCATATCAAGCATAACTCTTTTTGTAAGAGAAACCAGTGCTCTTAACTGCTGAACCATCTCTTTAGCATTCCTTAGAAGTTAAAACTTCTAAGGGCTACTAATAGTAGTCCTGGGATATTAGCTTTCATTTCAGAATCTATTAGGTTTTGGGTTTTTGTTTTTATTTAGGCTGTAATTTGGAGAGTGAGTCTATACTTTTAGATCCTCCTGTTTCTACTTCCTCAAAACTGGGTTTCAGGTGTGTTCACTACACTCGGTGTCATGCTGTGGTGAGGGTGTAGTGAACCCAGTGCTTTCTTCGTGCTTTGTAGACCAGCTTTATATTAACTGACCTTCATTCCCAGCATCTCTAAAGGTTTCACTTGCTTCTGGGCCAAACATGGTGGCTTGTGCATCTTTAATTCCAGCACTTGGGAGATAGAGGCAAATAGATCTCTTGAGTTGAGAGGTGTTCTGGACTACATACCAAGTTTTGGTACAGCCAGAGCTACATAATATACAGACTGACCTCCCCTTTGTGTTTACATATTCTTGTGTTTGAGGGTCCCCTTTTATAGCACAAATGTATAGAAGACAGGACAAAACATTCAGCATCTAATACAAACTCAGATTATTAGGCTCATTACCAGCTAGACATTTCCTAACCTGGATAGTTGTGGCATTTGTTATTTTATATATTAAAATGGCTAAAATAACTCTGCCTTAAAAGTACAGGTTATAGGGGGTTGGAGTGATAGCTCAGCAGTTAAGAGCACTGACTGCTCTTCCAGAGGTCCTGAGTTCAATTCCCAGCAACCACATGTTGGCTCATGACCATCTGTAACGGGATCTGATGGCCTCTTCTGGTGTGTGTGAAGACAGCTACAGTGTACTCATATACATAAACTACTACTTAAAGTACAGGTTAGTGCTGAGGAGAAAGAGACAACCAAGTATGAGGACTTGTTCTATATCCACCAACATCCACAATGTGTAGACAGATGGGTCTGAGGGAAAGTTGACCTGCTTAGGTACTTACTATACTGTTTTGTGAAGGAAAAAAAAGTAGCCCAGTGAAAGCTGGTCAAATTGGGTTTATTTATTCTGCTTCATAGTCCATGACAAGATTCAAAGTGGCAGAAGCTTGAAGTAGCTGATCACCTTGCAGAGAGCAGTGAATTTGTGCTGTTAATTGTTAGTTTTCTTTTTGCTTTTGCTTTTTCTTTTTCTGAGACTGGGTTGCTCTTTATAGCCTGGGCTGTCCTGGAACTCTGTAGACCAGGCTGGCCTCGAACTCAGAAATCCGCCTGCCTCTGCCTCCCAAGTGCTGGGATTAAAGGGGCGTGCGCCACCACCGCCCGGCTAGTTTTCTATTTTCACTATCCAAGCAATGGACAGGTCTATCTTCTCTCATTAACCAAGACAATCTATTAACAGACCATACTACCAGGGGATTTAGAGTAAAGTTGCCAGTTAACATTAACTATCCGACTAAACTACTTGTCTGTTTCCTGGAGGTTATACAATGGCCTCCATATGCATAGTCATAGACACCCATAAAGAAATAGGCTGAATAATATAGTCCTGATTATTTCAGATGTCCTTCTAGATTATTGAAAACATGTATGAAAACATGGAGTGTCAACTTGTCATTAGGGACATTCTTTAAAATATGTTGCTTTTTCTCCCCTAACTTGGTTAATTAAAAGAACAATTTTTTTTTTAATAGAAAACAATTCTGGAGTTGAGTCTTCATCTGGCTATGGTTCTCCTGGACCTACCTGGGACCGAGGAGCTAACTTAAAGGATTACTACTCAAGAAAGGAAGAACAGGAAGTGCAAGCGGTAAGGAATCTCACATAGTGTTAATTCCTATTCTTGAAAATGGGATTTGGGATTTATTTCACAGCAGAGTTGAGTACCTACACAAGTCAATAGCACAGTGAGTTACTGATTTGTTTGATTTCTTTTGAGACAGTCTTGAATCCCAGGCTTGCCTTCATTCTAGTGACCCTAACTTAAAAGCCTATTTTACTAGTTGTTATCTCTAGCCTGTGTACATGCTTGTAGTCTCAGCATTAGGGAGGGTCAGGAGAATGACTAGTTCAAGGCCAGCCTGGACTGCAGGGTTCTAAGAACATAGTGATACCCTATCTCAATGTTCAAACCCCCGGATCTCAGCACTACAAAAATAAAATCTGGCTTTATATTGAAAAAATTGTACGTTATTATTGTACCTTATGTTCGTAAAGGAGTGCAGCCAAATTTAATCATCATTGATTCTACAGACTCTAGAGTCAGAAGAAGTGGATTTAAATGCTGGGCTTCATGGAAACTGGACATTGGAAAATGCTAAGGCTCGTCTGAACCAGTATTTCCAAAAAGAAAAGATCCAAGGAGAATATAAGTACACCCAAGTGGGTCCCGACCACAACAGGTTTGCTTGTTTCACTATTTTCCTTGTAAAAAGTTAAGGTGGTTTGACTTCATGTGCTTATTAACTAAATGTTATTCAGTTAATTGTGTGCATCAGCAATGAATTGTGAAAGGATAAATATATAAGAATTACTGACTTGTAGTTTACCATAATTTTTGCTTAAAAATGCTATTCTATAAGAAGTCCTGCAGAAATCTTGCTGGACTTTGATGCCAAGGTGGTTTGCTACTAGTTGACTTAATTGGCCAGAGGTGGTGATTCCCCTCCCCCCTCCCAATGTAATTTTACCTGCGATAGCTTTAAATACTTAAGTGGTTCTGGTACGTTTTGTTGTCTTAGAAGTAGATTGTATGTATTACCTATATATCCAGATTTGATTTCAGTTTAATGTTGGCAGCTCTTTTAAGGATTCTGTTACTTGAGTACCATGAAGTTAAAGGATCGCGAAGTGCTTAAATACGGTTTAAATGAGAATGCCTTTTTTTCTGTTAAGCTTTTAAAACAATGTAAGGGAAGATATGTGACCGTATGTTTCTCAGCCTGCTTGATGTTCTTCCTAAGAGCATTCCAGGGTGTAGTACTTATTACTCCCAGGAAGGCTCATACAGATTAGATTCTTCAGGGAGGCACTGTATTTTTATTGGAAGAGAAAAGGAAGTGCTTCTGGAAAAATATCTTGATTCGATTTGCTGTCTTTAATTATACAAAATAAATTGTCCAAAATAAATTTAAAACATTTTTCTGAAATTAAAGTGTTCTCCCTTGGGTGCAAGTAGCAACCCTAAAATTATTATCCAAAACAAAACAAATTGACAACATACTCAAAATGATGAGAGCATGGCTCCTCCTGCTTCCTACTGCTTTGTTCAGTCCTGAATTCTCATACTATATACTTAGTGTTTTTAAGAGTGTTCTCCATTTTGGTGTTAGAATTTAAAAAATAAAACTCCCAGGCTATAAAAAAGACTTCATTTCCTTTAATAATACTTTGTCTACAATTTATTGCACTGGGCAGCTTCTGGTGGTTTTTCTTTTTCTTTTTGTTTTTTAAGAATAATTAGAAAGGCTGGTGTTAGAGCTCAGGGGTAAAACGTTTGCATAGCATGCATGAGGTCCTGAGCTCAAATTCCCAGCATCAATGTTACTACTGCTACTATTACTGTTTACCTAAGTATGCCTAAAGATCATTGAATTGCTGCCCCCCCCCCCAAAAAAAAACCACCAACATTTGATGTCAGTATCTTACTGATGTAAAACAAAGAATTCAGGACAAGACAATGTAAGAGGCAGACAGTTGGAGCTGGGACACATTGCTCCTGTATGTCCTTATTGAAAGGCATAACAGACAGCAACACCAGAGGTCTGTGTTCATATACACATGTGCTGATGCTTAGGCTGAACTAAGCAATCACATGGGAAACTATTGTAAACTGATTTCTGGTGTTGCTGTTCCCCCCTAGGTGGAGGAGAATGAGATTGAGTGCTGACTTTAAGCCTGGCTGAGAAACATACTGTCATCGGTGTCATTAATGAAAGGGTGGATGTTGTTCCCCTGAAAGCCAGTGGCCTTTGACCCCCTTGAAGCCCTTGTGCCTGAAGGTCAGTTGACAAAGAAGTTGAGGAAGGAAACTAACATTTTTCCCCTTAAATTTCATCTAACCTTTTATTCACAGCACAAAGTCAAGTTTGAATGTGCCTGAGCAGTAAAGGACCTGCATAAAAACCTAAAACCTATATTTACTCCTAGAGCCTGCTAGCAGTTTTAGCTATCTATAATGTGAAAAATGACTTTCGTTCTCTAGGCCCTGGTTTAAGTATCTAAAAAAGTAGGCTAAATTTTTTTTGTAACCAAGTACTTCTTCCAGCTTGAGATAAATTGGAACTCTGCCACAGGAGCTACTGATGTATAGTGGTTGCATGTATAAACTACCTCTAACAGGTTGCAGTTATAAATGTGTGTGTGCCTGTGTGTATATACACACACACTTTTTGAAGAGTTTGGTGTTTTTCTTAGCTCTTCAAGATAAACAATTTTCTTTCATTGAAAGCATTCTCATATTCAGACTCTAACCTTGAAATAAAAATAAGTAAATCTATAATCTAAAACCATAACATTTATTTTCTTTTCATAAAAGAAAGCTCATCAGCTGTTTTATATAACTAATGTCATATATATTTGCAGTTTACATACTTTCTGTTCTAGGATTGGACAAAAATAAGTGTTCGAAATGGTTTTTACTATAATTTTTGTCTAATGCAGTTGGGAAAGCTCCCTGAATAGGGAGATAATGGAGTAATTTACAGTGGTAAATTCCTAACCTTTTTTGTATATGTTGTTACAGGAGCTTTATTGCAGAAATGACCATTTATATCAAGCAGCTGGGCAGAAGTAAGTGTAATTGCTTTTTGTAAATACTCTAAAATATTTTTGCAGAAATATTTTCACATTGAAGGCTTGGGCTACTATGATAGGACATGTAAAAATGTAAAGAAGTTATAAAGTTTTCCATGAAGACAATTTTAGCCTGTTACATAAATTGAAAAAAATTACTAATTTGAAAGAACAGTAGATTGAATACACATAGGGTCATAGGAGTTATCAATACTGTCAAGTGAGAGTGGGGAGGTGTTAGCAGGCTAGGGAAAGTTGAGCCAAGGAGGTGCACAGTGGAAAGCTCTTTGTCCTAATAAGCAGCTGCCACGACCTGTGGTAAAGGTCTAGGTCTTGAAATATGCCAAAGAAATGTGCTGATAGCAAATTAGATCTTGATAGTACCTGCTACAATATTAATATTTTAGAGTATTATTGATCTTTAACACAGGCTTTATGTCTCCATCTGCATATGCAAAAGATGCTAGTGTAATATTTTAGTGGTCAAATTATTAAGGATTTTAAAGTTCGGGGTTAAAATAGGAAAATGGAATTTAACAAGGGTTGGATTGGATAACAGAATTAAATGCCTAAAGATAGCTATTTGACTACATGAGAGCACAGTCAAAGCTAGGCATGGTGATAAGTGCCAGTGTGCTCTGTATGGATTGCTAAGGTATAAGGAGGATAGGCCATAAATTTCAGTCTAGTATGGGTTTCAGAGTGAAACCTTGTTTTAAGAAACAAGATGCTTGGCAGTGGTGGCACAAGCCTTTAATCCCAATAGTCAGGAGGCAGAGGAAGGTGCGTCTCTGAGTTCGAGGCCAGCCTAGTTTACAGAGTGAAATCCAGGAGAGCCTGTACTACATAGAGGAAAACCTGTCTCAAGGAACAAAACAAACAGAAAAACCCCAAAAGGTTTAAGTGTAGTAAGTAAGCAAATAGGTAAGATTATGGATTTAGGTTGTTTACGTTTAAGGCTATGGAGTTTGTTCTCCACCACAAAACAAGCTGAAGTGCTTGCCTACCATAAACAAGTTCCTGGGCTGTTTGTCAGTATAGTATGCAAAAATTGTTCTTTTTGTATTGGTTCTCAATGGTAGTGAGTTTAGAATTAGAAGACCCTGACATACATCTTTTCTATGAAACAAACCCCAAACCAAAATTTAAGTGATGGCTGGTGGCTTGTAGCTTAAGTTAGTTGGTAGAGTATTTGCATAAATTTCTGGAACCTGGGGTTGATCCCAAGTACCACATAAGCTGGGTAAGGAGGTGCAGGTCTACCACTGGGAGATATGCAGAAGAATCAGAAAAGTCTGTCCAGGCTTTGAGAGTATCAATACAGAATATATGAGACCCTCCCTATTAACAACAACCAAAAAAAAACAAAACAATCCCACTTTTTGGAGGCTATGCTGTGGCTACCTGAGACCCTCTCTCAAAACAACCAAACAGAAACCATGAGGTTAACCCTTAGAAAACATAGAAGTCTTCATCCATGGTAGATGATAGGCTAAGATGGTGCCTATTATTTTTGAGCACTAAGTTTAAGACCTATTATCAGGTATGTTAGGATAGAAAGGGGAGTATCTCTGTACCTGTTTTACTGAGACTCTAAGTAATTTGTACCGTACATAACAGCAGTTCAATTCATTTGATCAGGAGAGTTAGAAGAATGTCCTGAAATACTTTAGGTAAAGAATTCTGCAACTTAGCAGAATTACTTAAAAATTTAGCCTATGGATGTATAACTTGTAGTCAGTAGTTTTCGCTTTAATTTCTCGCTATGTAGCTCTGGCTTGGGTAGAACTGACGTGTTCAGTCTGTTTTTACTTTGATATTTTAAAGCATACTGACATAGTTGTGACAGACTAATGGACTTGTAAGGCTTTTTTTTATAAATGTTGCTCTCATTAAAGTTGTTTTGTAATCCTTGGCTCACATAATCTTAAACCTCAGAGCTTATTAAGTAGAAATATCTTAAGAGATCTAAGCAATGACTATATATTTAGTTTTGTCTTAGACCTGTTTTTAATTTTTTAAATCTAATTCAATGACGTGCAAGTAATGACAGTTTAGAGCTAGAGAGATGGCTCAGAGGGATTCCACTGGATGGTCTTCAAGAGGTTTTGAGTTAAATTCCCAGAAACTACATGGTGGCTCATAACCATCTATAATGGAATCTGGTTCCCTCCCTCCCTCCCTCCCTCCTTTCTTTCTTTCTTTCTTTCTTTC
>NW_021604700.1:3851985-3886879 GCF_004785775.1 Grammomys surdaster | reverse complement strand
TTTTTGGTTTTTCGAGACAGGGTTTCTCTGTATAGTCCTGGCTGTCCTGGAACTCACTGTAGACCAGGCTGGCCTTGAACGGCTGGCCTTGAACTCAGAAATCTGCCTGTCTCTGCCTCCCAAGTGCTGGGATTAAAGGCATGTGCCACCACTGCCTGGCTGGTACCCTCTTTCTTGGCCTACATGTATACACAATAAATATATCTTTTTTAAAAAATAACAATTTTGTGCCAATCTTTATCAAAACGATTAGTTACTAGGTTGTAGATTGCATTTGGTTAATGAATAGAATGAGATCTATGCTATAATTTGTATCAGTGGTTCTTTAGTGCATAAATAGTTGTTTCTGATGGTTCTTTACACAGCTTATTTCTGTCTTCGGTAATCTTTATAGGGATTTTTGCACGTGAACATGGATCAAATAAGAAATTAGCAGCACAGTCATGTGCCCTCTCACTTGTACGACAGCTCTATCATCTTGGAGTGATTGAAGCTTACTCTGGTCTTACAAAGAAGAAAGAAGGCGAGAGAGTAAGTTCTTAGGCATAAACATAGTATTTGGCTAAAGGAATTGAATTTATAGTTTGAGGAATGCGGTGGAACAGGAGCGTTAGAATGGGGGTGGAAATAGGGCTTTTAAATGCCAGACAAATAATGCTTTACTTCTGAGCTATATTCTGAGCTCAAAACTTAGTAATGAAGAAATTAAAGTCAGTACTCTATGAAGAACTTGTGGTTATAGTGGCCATTAAGTGAGTCATTGATGAAATTCTCACTTAAAGAGTTGTTGGTTTCTGGCAATCAATAATACCCCTAATGTCAGCTATATATTAGTTAAGGTGAAATTAGTAGTTTTAAATTATATTAGTGGATATATTGATTTTCTTTACTCCTTCTTTGTAGGTGGAGCCTTACAAAGTTTTCCTCTCTCCAGATTTGGAGCTTCAGCTACAAAATGTGGTTCAAGAGCTAGATCTTGAAATTGTGCCCCCAGTAAGCATATAAACTAAGCTTTGTAGTTTACCTTGTTTTAAATTCTTTTCTTAGGAGCATACCTCATTTTTACTTATTTTTGGTGTTTTTTAATAGCCCGTTGATCCTTCTATGCCCGTTATACTTAACATTGGGAAATTGGCTCATTTTGAACCATCTCAGAGGCAAAATGCAGTGGGAGTGGTTCCTTGGTCACCTCCACAGTCCAACTGGAATCCTTGGACAAGTAGCAACATTGATGAGGGGCCCCTCGCTTATGTAAGTACAATATGGGTTCTAAGATCAGTTCTCTATTTTCCTTTGTATCTTTCTTTATGTCAGAGTTAATAGATTTTGTTCGAATGTTTTCTTTGTACAGGCTTCTACAGAACAAATAAGCATGGACCTTAAGAATGAATTAACATACCAGATGGAACAGGATCATAATTTACAAAGTGTGAGTGTTGAAGAACTTACACATAATTTGTTTAGTGCTTAAATACATTGTAGTTAGATTTAGATTGAATGGCAGATTTGTACCAAATTGCTAATTATAGTAACTATGATAGTGGCTATTCAGGACCTATCAGTGAATTGTACTATGGTATTTCTTGGTTATTGAATATTAAGTGTTTTGGATCCTTTCAGCAAATGTAAAGTTATAACATTTTTTTTTTTTTTTAGCAAGTCATTACAAGATGGAAAATAGTTTTATAATGTTTATGGAGACCTAAGAATGAACTGGGGTATACATTCTTTAGAAATTTTAGTGGGGATCAGTTTTATTAGATATTTTTTTCATTCTCTGAAACATTTCAAGTACTAAAACCATCAGAAAGCATGAGATGCTTTTTTATGGAAATGATTTATATGACTTAACTTTGCTGAACCAGGTGTTACAAGAGAGAGAGTTGCTTCCTGTGAAGAAATTTGAAGCTGAAATTCTGGAAGCCATTAGTCAAAATTCAGTTGTGATTATCCGAGGGGCTACTGGTTGTGGTAAAACCACACAAGTTCCACAGTACATTTTGGACGACTTTATCCAGAATGACAGAGCAGCCGAGTGCAATATTGTCGTGACTCAGGTAAGTCATTGTATGAGTTTATCTATGGGTTTACAGAATTCTGGCAATTGTTTGAGATGCTGTAGTCAAGTAAGTTTTCCAGAGTGTTACAACACATACTCTCCTCCCCACCTTCCCTTGGGGATTTGACCTAAAGCTTTGAACATGCTAGACATATACCCTTAACCACTGAGCTGTAGCATTCACTTTTTTTTAAAAAAAATTAAGTTTATATATGTGAGTAAAACCAGACACACCAGAACAGGGCATCAAACCCCATTACAGGTCATTGTGAACTACCGTTTGGTTGCTGGGAATTGAACTCAGGACCTCTGGAAGAGCAGTCAGTGCTCTTAACCACTGAGCCACCTCTCTAGTCAACTTTTTTTTTTTTTTTAATTTCAAAGGAAGATTTCATAAAGTTGGCTGTAGTGGCTTTGAATTTATCCTCTGCAGCCTCTGAACTTGAATCCCATGTATTTGGATTTATAGACATTGGCCTGCTTTAGGTTCCTTAAAAATTTAAATATGTAAACACCCTATAAGAACTTGTTAAGAGGCTCAGGAGTTGGGTGGGGAACAGTAGCTATTAGGGGTATTGATTATCAGGTTAAACTGTTGTAACCCTGGACAAACCCCATTTATGACTTGGCAATAAGATCACTGAATATCACTCCCACCCCCTTTCCTTATGAACTGTATGTGCAAGGTGGACATTTTTGAGCATGCTCATTTATAGATCATTATTTAAATACATTCAAAAATGTTGGACTGGAACATCTTAGGAGAAGAATCTGTTAGAATGATCAGAATTTTAAGTAGATTGTTAAGGGGCTGATCAATCTTGACTGTATAGTTATGGTTACTGTAGGGAAGATATGTGAAACAAAGGGATTTTTAGCAGCATGATTTAAAGTTTCTTAACATTCTCAAGGTACATATGGTTAAACCTATCATTTTTGTTGACAGCTAACTTAAAAAAGTGGGTCCTTGAGGACAGTTAAGTGAACGATCTTTTGGCTCAACCTCAAATTAAGAATAGCATTTTTAAACAGTTCCTTGTAGGTTTGTGCCTTTCCTCTTAATCATTTTTAAAGCCATGAACTAGAAATTAGAGGCAGTTAGTTACTCTTACCTGAAAATAAAGCAGATATGTGTATAATGGAAATAGTTATATATTTATTCTTTTATTAAAATTTCAAACTTGATGGTCATTTCTATCATTTCGCTGTTACTGAACTATGAGATTGGACTATATAATCAGACTGTTTAAAAAACCTTTATTCATATCACACAAACACTATTAAGTAACTAATTTTGTAATTTCACATGATATTTGTGTTCTGTTTTAGCCCAGAAGGATCAGTGCAGTTGCAGTGGCTGAGCGAGTTGCTTATGAGAGAGGAGAAGAACCTGGAAAAAGCTGTGGCTATAGCGTCCGATTTGAGTCTATACTTCCACGCCCTCATGCCAGTATAATGTTTTGTACTGTAGGTCAGTGGTTTATTTTCATTTGCAGTTTGTTGTCAACTTTTTTGAAAGACAACTACAGAAAGCTGTTGGTTTGGTGGTGTACATTTCAATTCGAGGGCTCTGGAGGTAGAGACAAGTGAGTTGAAGGCCTGACTGGTTTACAGAGTGCCTTCCAGGACAGTCATGGCTGTACAGAGAAACCCTCTCAAAAAGTAAACAAAAACCAAGATGTTTCTACTTGTATGTTAGTTATTCAAGCAAGACCTTTTCTATACAGTGCACTGCTTGTGTTAAAGCAGAGTCACTTATGTAGGACTTTGCTTCCTTGGTTGTTTTGAGATACAATTTCTCCATGTAGCCTTGTTTATCTGATCCTTTCTACACCATGATGACCTTGAGGGCAAAAGAGCCACCAACCATCAACTAAACGGTTGGTTTGTTGCTTTTTTGACTCTGTAACAAAGCAACCTAACTTGTTTTGTTTGTTTCTTTTTCCTCCCAAGGTGTGCTGCTAAGAAAACTAGAAGCAGGCATTCGAGGAATCAGTCATGTTATTGTGGATGAAATTCATGAAAGAGATATTAATGTAAGTAACCAATGCATGACTTTTTACTCCAACTGGAGAAATCAAATCATTGCTTTCTTCCTTTCTCTTACTGATAAATGCTAACTTAGAGAACCATCAGTTAGTTAATAGGTATTCATTCTGATAAGTAAGAGTTTCTTCATAACTTAGTAACTGAGCTAGTAATGATTTATGACTTGAGTATCTGGTTTTCCTTTGTTATAAAATCTGTGCTTTTAGCAAAAATGGTGGTGGTTATTGATAGCTCATTTCAGATGCTAGTGATAGTCATGGAAAACGAGAAGAAAATTTGAATTATTTCCCATTCTTACTCTTGGTTGCTTAGTAAACCAATTTTCAGTTCTGGCATTTGAACTTTGACAATGTAAAACAACTTTTATTTTGGGGGTGTTTGTTTGTTTGTTTGTTTGTTTGTTTTTGAGACAGGGTTTCTCTGTATAGCCTGGCTGTCCTGGAACTCACTCTGTAGACCAGGTTGGTCCCAAACTCAGAAATCCGCCTGTCTCTGCCTCCCAAGTGTTGAGATTAAAAATGTGTGCCACCGCTGCCTGGCTGTAAAACAACTTTTAATTTATTAGTGTTTTTTGCATTTGCATTTTAGTAACATTTAATTTATTTAAAACTCAGATCCACCTGCCTCTACCTCCTGGAGTGCTGGTATTAAATAAAGGCTTTGCCACCATCACCTGGCTATAACAGTGTTTTATGTCCCTAGTTACAGATTAAAATCAAGTGTGGTCTCTAATGTATATATAATATATAATATATATATAGTTGGGACATTGAAGCTGTCGCTAGGCAGCTATTATAATAACAATTCTGACATGCTTTTCTGTATGCAAGGCATACACTGGTAGCACATTTTGCTTTACAAATAGGATTTACATGGTCTTGAAAATCTTAAGTAGGAAATATGTGCACACCTTTTAGTACTATTGGATGTATGTGTTTTAAAGATGTATGGGTATCAAATCTTTCCCTGCAATTAAGCAGATGCCCTATCATTTAGCTAAATGATCAATTCTAGCAGTGGAATTTTCACTTAATAACTTCACTGTTTTAGAGAATAGCTTCATTTATACCTTGTCCCTAGGTAGTTGTGTTCAAACTCTTTACTTACAAGTGTGGTGTATATACAAAGCTTATATAAGAAAGAACTAGAAGTATAATTGAGGATGGTGGTTTAGCAGACATTTTAAACTTTTGTTTTGACAGCTGTTAGGTCTAATTTTTATCATGTTTCTAATGAAAGTTGTGTTGTACAATTAAACTTAATTTACTGTAAAATTTATAAATTATGTATATACCTTAAGATTTTTTTTTCCCTTAAGGATGCACATATACACAAAAACAAGTGAAGGGCTGGTGCTGAAGGTCAGTTGATAGAATGCTTACCTTGGATACACAGAAGCCTGAGTTTGATTTCCCAGTAGCACATAAAACTAGAAATGGTAGTACGTGCTTGCATGCCCAGCCCTTGGAATATATAGGCAGGAGATTCACAAGTTTAAAGTCAAATGTGGCTGTAGTGGACTTAGAACATCCTATCTCAAAATGGAAATGTGTTATAAATCTCTGTTGTACTTTTTATTGATTTTATTTCAATAGACTGACTTCCTTTTGGTAGTACTGCGAGATGTGGTTCTGGCTTATCCTGAAGTCCGCATTGTTCTTATGTCTGCAACTATTGATACCACCATGTTTTGTGAATATTTCTTCAATTGTCCCATCATTGAAGTTTATGGAAGGACTTTCCCAGTTCAAGGTAAATTTTGTGTGGGTGTGATAGGTAGGAAACACGTTTTGTGTAAGAGGCATTTTCAGTTGAAAAATACCTCATTCAGTGTGTGCTGTGTAAGCACAGGGTCCTGAATTTGTGTGACACATGGCTTGTAGTCCTGGGGCTGGAGTGCTGGGGTGAGGATCTCTAGGATTTGCTGGCTTATGAGTGAGCTCAGGTTTGGTGAAAAGTAGAGTAGACATTGCTTGGCTTTTTAGAATTTCTGATACGTTCTTCTAGTCTGTGCATTGAAATCCAATCCTGGTGGAGTATGACAGGAAATCTCAGCTATTTTTGTAAGAATATATTCATGAATTACCTTAGTTTTATCCAGGATCCAAGGGTGCATACTTAGTTTCTATTGTTGAAATTTAATTATGAAATTTCACTGCTGTAATTTGTGAAGACTCAAGTTGTTAGAGATTAAAGTAGTTTGAACTGTGGATTAGCAAGTGAATTTATAGCTGCATCATTTGTAAATTATCGTGTACTTAACTAACTTGATTGTCCCTGACAGAATATTTTCTGGAAGACTGCATTCAGATGACCCAATTCATCCCTCCTCCAAAAGACAAGAAGAAGAAGGATAAAGAGGATGACGGTGGTGAAGATGATGATGTGAGTGAGCTCTCTTTATTCCCACAGGACTGAGGACTTCCAGTGAGGAGAATATCTGATGGAAAACAGTGGTTTAAGTTGAAGCACAACAGGAGTAATTGACATTGCAGGGTTCTTAATAATTTCAGGGTCAGTGATGAGGCTGTTGAGGTTATATATATAGTCTTTGTGCTGTGTTTCCGTGTGTCAGAGTACATGGAAAATTGTTAGTCTACAGTTTTTTTTCATCACATTTACGTGGAATCCTTGGATTTCAGTTCAGGACTCTTCATGTTGGATATTATTTTATTTGAACCCAGGACTTAATGCAAGCACATTACTAACTTTTAAAACTTTTAAAATTTGTTCATTTAAAGGAGAGTCTTATATTCATATTTATTTGAGATATTTACGAGGGGGAGACATCAGAAAACAGTTTTGAAAGGAGTATGTTCTCCTTTGCCTCTGTTCTGGGGAGCAAAGTCAAATTGTCAGGCTTGTGTGGCAAGTGCTTTTACCTGTATATTGTTCATTCTCCTTGCTGTTTACTTCTTGAGCTGAGACAGGGTTTCAGTTTCAGCCTCTTTGAACAAGTTGCTCCTTTAGCCTCCTACATAGCTGTATCACCAGGTCTGTATCATGACAGCCAGACTGAGTTTGAGTTTTTATAAAATGTGAAATTTCTAGGTATGGTTGAGGTGGATATGTAGTTCTAGGTCATTCTCTGCTAACAACTGTTTGAAGACAGCTAGTTTTCCAAAGGATAAATACTTGAAGATCACCAAGTAATTTTACACGTTCAAAGCCAGACTGGGTTATAAAAAGTGCAATGTCAATGTAGATAATTATGACTGGTCATAGTTTATTGTAATGAACATTCCCAAAAATATTTAGAAGATAATTGGTAGAAGCATTACAAAATCAAATATAAAAGTTTGAAGTTGAATTTTAGCTACATCCTCAGGAAAATAGGATATTTTTATTATAGATTCCGTCTCTATTCATAGATAATCAGGTTTTTTTCTCTGTAGACTTACATGTTCAGGTGCTTCTATCGGCACAGAAACAGGTGTCGGTACCTGAGATTCCGGTGTTATAGGCAGTTGTGAGCCTTACCTGACACGGATGGAAGTAACTGAATATAGGTGTTTACATGTTGACTATCTCTAGTTCAGAACTAAAGTCAATCTCTTAATGACAATATATGACTATCTACCTTAAACGGTAATGTTAGATGTCACTTGTGTAGAAAAAGTAAGAAGTATAAGAGCTGTAGTAATTATGGCAAATAAATCATGTTACTTTTTCTTGCAGGCAAATTGCAATCTAATATGTGGTGACGAATATGGGCCAGAAACAAAGTTGAGCATGTCTCAGTTGAATGAAAAGGAAACTCCTTTTGAACTTATTGAAGCGCTCCTTAAATACATCGAAACCCTTAATGTTCCTGGAGCTGTGTTGGTATTTTTACCTGGCTGGAACTTGATTTATACTATGCAAAAGCATTTAGAAAATAATTCTCATTTCGGTATGAGTATTCTTGTTTTAGATTGCCTTTGAGTATTTCTGCTTTTGTCCTGGCTGATGTGTCTGAAAGTTTGTAATGGAGAACATTTGTTTTAAATTTGCTTAGATTTTGTTCTTAACCTTTGTGTATTGTAGGAAGTCACCGTTATCAGATTCTACCTCTCCATTCTCAGATTCCTCGGGAGGAACAGCGCAAAGTGTTTGATCCAGTACCAGATGGAGTAACAAAGGTAGGAAAATGCTAAAAATTAAATAGAAAAAAGTCTTCTCTTTCTATATTTGGTTGATTGATTTTTTTTTTTAAATCCTGTTACTGTATTAAGTGGGTTGAATGATTCTCTGGTGATTTATTCATGAGCAGAAAGTTTATAGTGAAAGTTTATACTGTTTTTTTTGCAGGTTATTTTGTCCACAAACATTGCTGAAACAAGCATTACCATAAATGATGTTGTTTACGTCATTGACTCCTGCAAGTAAGTTCCCAACACTTTATTTTCTTTTTAGTAAGATGTGTATCAGTGTTTTGCCTGCATATATGTCTGTCCACTGATTGTGTTCATGGTTCCCAACACCCATGTCTTCTGTAAGATAGCAATTAGTTTTAACCACTAAGCTATTTCTTCAGCCCCTAATTGTATTTCTTTTGAGGTAGCTCTTCTTAAGATTTTTCATGTTCACCGGGTGGTGGTGGACTTCTTTAATCCCAGCACTTGGGAGGCAGAGGCAGGCAGATTTCTGAGTTCCAGGACAGCCAGGACTACACAGAGAAACCCTGTCTCGAAGAACAAAAAAAAAAAATTTTTTTTTTCATGTTCAAATACTAGAGTTTCACATAGTTTTATACTATCACACCTAATTTTTAAATTTCCTTGTCACATTTTGCTTTTTTATACCCATACAGATACCATGTGTTTGTATGTACTGATTTTAGATTTATAAATATTTATCAGGTTTAGTAGAGAGCCAGAATTTACTTCTAGCTTCTCATTATCATAGGATCTTTTATTTGCTCATCCCATTGGTTGTTTGTTCACTGAACTTTTCATGCTATTTGTTGTATAAATATAATCATTACTTAGACAGTTGACTTGTGGGCACTGTTTTCAGAAGATAAAACCCTACAACCTGGTGTTGTGAGATCTGCTAGCCTTGATTATGTAGTACAACTCAGCCTGGAGTTAACGGACTTAAACAAACCTATGTGAGCTGAGCCTTGGCATTGTCTGTAGGTAAAATGAATGCACAGAAATGCTATAGAGGGGACAATAAAGAAAGTCTGGTTATAGCTATTTGTTGTACACATTTTCTGAATACTAGTATTTAGAATGTGTTGATGGAATTTGATTCGCTAAAAACTGTTTATACAACAGTGACTAGCATTGTTTTAATCTGAGTCACGTAGTAGTAATAGTAAGTACCTATAGCTATTTTTAAGTTTATTTGTGAATTTTAAGTGGTCCTGGGATCTATTGCTCTTGTCTGATTTGAACTCGATTCCTTCCACCCACCCACCCGGGGCCCCGGAAAAAAACTAGTCCTCATATGCCAATTAAATCCCCCCTTGTTGATATATAAAAAAAAAAAAAAAGTTGAAAAAAAAAAATTTTGGGTTTTCTTTTTTTTTTTTTTTTTTTTTTTTTTTGCTTGTTTTGTTTTTGTTTTTCAAGACAGGATTTCTCAGTATAGCCCTGGCTTTCCTGGAACTCACTCTGTAGACCAGGTTGGCCTTGAACTCAGAAATCCGCCTGCCTCTGCCTCTCCCTCCCAAGTGCTGGGATTAAAGGCATGAGCCAACTGGGTTTATTTTGTTTTTAAGCTTACAGTTTTAGTGGGATAGAGTAAGGACATAAGACAGTGTCAAGGTTGAAACAGTCTGTCCTAGAAGTCAATCTGTAGATTACAAAGGCTGTTGTAGTTTGTGATCCTGTTGCCTCAGCCTACTAAGAGCTTGGTCTATAAGCTTGCACCACTAGGCTGGTCTTTGAAATTTAGTAAGCTGTGAATGCATGTAAATCATTGTAAGTAGCTATTGGGATATATTCTGTTTTGTATGTTCACATCCATGTCAGCATATTTTCTGAGATAGTCATTCACTAAGCTTGGAACTTTCTGGCTGACTAGAGAACATCTAGGATCGTGCTATCTCCAATTCCAGTATGTCATTTTTGCTTAGTGTAAGTGCTATAATGTTGGGATATCTTTGAATCGTGCGGCAACAAAAATAATATGAAGTCATTACTGATTTATTACTTATACTGTCTTCAATAACTACTTTTTCTTAGACAAAAAGTGAAACTATTTACTGCTCACAACAATATGACCAACTATGCTACTGTATGGGCATCAAAAACAAACCTTGAGCAGAGGAAAGGGCGAGCTGGCCGTGTACGACCTGGGTTCTGTTTCCACCTTTGTAGTCGAGCTCGTTTTGACAGGTAAATTTTTAAATAAATTATGTTGGTTTATTGGGGTTGTCTGTATATACAGGTCAGTGAACAGCATAGGGAACGCTGTCATTTGGGTTCTTTCCATTAAGCCATCTTGATGGTTCAGTGAGATCACAGGTTGTTGGTTTTTTAAGTAAAGATGGAATTTTTCTTCATCTCTTACACAACTTGCATGCATTCCCACTATCTCCATGAACTACATACATATCTTAGAGCTCTTAGTAAGGTCTATTTAATAGATCTCACTTGAAAAATAGAGTTCTATATAAGTAAAATTAATAAGAAATCAGAAGTTGCCATTGTTAGCTTATGTAATGAAAAGATTTGTGGACATTAGTTAGTTCCATTGCTTTATCAATTTGGAATTACTGATGATACTGGACAGCAAACCTTTTGAGAACTACACCTTTAAAATTTTCTATTCCTTTGCCTTTGAGACTTAGCTTGGGCTTTATAGGCTCTCACCATGAACCTGTGGCAAATCTTAGCGTTCAAGGCCAGCCAGGACTGTACAGGAAAACCCTGTCTCAAAACACAACATCACCAACGAAAGAAAACATTTGATTGTCCTTGGAATTGAAGCAGCCATAGTTGGGTGTTCTTTACAGTAAAATCACCCACTAATTCTTGAGGCTTTTAATTTAGTTCAGCTTCAATGTTGACTGGTTTGTCCCTGGTATGAGAAGTAGTATATATTGGTAAATTGTTTTTGTAAACTTTAAGGTGTTACTGTTAGAATCTCATCTGCCAACAGTTCCAATGAGTCCTCATTTTTATTAGAAACACTTCTGAAATTTTTTTAAGGTTTCTAGTTGTCCTATAGAATTGAATTCAAGTAATGAGTGAATTGAGTTTAGATAATGTGAGACTTGTCAGATTGGTCTGAAAATTAAGTTAACCATGATATGCTCATAACAGCACTTGTTCATAACTTTCCAGGAAATAGTATTAATACAATTTTTTTGTTCCCACAAGGGTTGGCACTGGGACCTGTTGGGAATTATGGCTTGGTTTGTATTATGGCTTGCCTTTTGCTGAACTTGGCGCCATTTTTTTGGTCCATGCTTAATAGGCAGGATCAATAGTGGCCATGATTAGAAGTGATTAACTTTCCGTCCTCCCTTACTTATCAGGTAAAAAGACATCCTAGCTGTGAAAGTAAAGTCAGAAGCCAGTTTTCAGTCAACTTGTCTAGTTTTATAGTGAGTAGGAAAAGTTGTGTGGTATAGACCATGAAAGGGCCACTATTTACCCAGTTTTTATATGCAAAGATTTTTGTTAAGTTGTCATTGTTGAATTTTCTACTTCTAAATTTTAGACTAGAGACCCACATGACACCAGAGATGTTTAGAACACCATTGCATGAAATTGCTCTGAGCATAAAACTCCTGCGTCTAGGAGGAATTGGCCAATTCCTTGCAAAGGCAATTGAACCTCCTCCTTTGGATGCTGTAATTGAAGCAGAGCATACTCTAAGAGGTAAGTGCTATTTTTTTCTTAGTCTGTCTTTACCTGACAAATCCTATTTAATGAGTGAATCAGATATAGACTGGGTAAGGGAGCTGTATTAGTAAGACATTATGTAGCTATGCACCACAATTTCCACGAGGAACTTGATGGATGAAGGGGCATAAGTGGGTCTCATTTAGTAAATATTTAAGGAAATAGAGAATGCTAACCAGAATATGGATTATTCCTTGCCTGTATTTATATTTTAAATGTATTCTTAGAGCTTTGAAGGGTTTTTTGTTTTTAAATCTCAAATTTGTTATAAAAGTGATGTGGTCTAAAAAATAAGGCATTGAGTTCAGATGGTTCTGCATTGAAGTTGGAATCTGGTATTCCCCTGCTTCTACCGCATATGTGGGTACTTAATGCTACTACTGCTACTGTATCAATAGCTATAGTCCCAGTTTGCATAGAACATACTTTTTAAGAATAGATTATTTTAATTCAAGTCTCAATTCTCCCCCCCCCCTTCTTGCTCCAGCCCCTCTTGTAAGTACACTTTCGATCTCTTCAGACACCCACAAGAGGGCATCAGATCTCATTATAGATGGTTGTGAGCCACCATGTGGTTGCTGGGGTTTCAACTTGTGACCTCTGGAAGAGCAGTCAGTGCTCTTAACTGCTGAGCCATCTCACCAGCCCCCTGGAACTTTTATAGCATCTTTTGTGTTGGATATTCCCGGGCTTGTTTTTGTTTTGTTGTTTTGTTTTGTTTTGTTTTTTGACTGAATTGTTTGCTCCGGGCTTCATATTTGACTTGACACAAAATTAAACACTAATATCGTATTTATTGATATCACTCACAAGTAAGTATTTTCCCACAGAACTTGATGCTTTAGATGCCAACGATGAGTTGACTCCTCTTGGACGAATCCTGGCTAAACTCCCCATTGAGCCTCGCTTTGGAAAAATGATGATAATGGGGTGTATTTTCTAGTAAGTTCTTTGTTTTATTGTTAATAGTTAAGATTTAGAATGGGTTTAATAAAGGCAAGATGGGCTGGTAGTGAAAAAAGTCTAAACTATAAAATCATTTATACTAAATACTAGTTATTATGATAGAGTTCTTCCCTGATGAGTTCAGGGATAGATGCAGAATCGTAGCCAACTGTCCACATTTAAACATCTTCTAGTAAAAAGACTTAACTGTTGTTGTACTGTTTGTTTCAGTGTGGGAGATGCTGTCTGTACCATCTCTGCTGCTACCTGCTTTCCAGAGCCCTTTATCAGTGAAGGAAAACGCCTGGGGTACATACACCGGAATTTTGCTGGAAACAGATTTTCTGATCATGTGGCTCTTTTATCAGTATTCCAAGCCTGGGATGATGCTAGGTATGGGTTTAAAAGCAATTCTGTAAGAATTTAGTGAGCTGTTTGAGTTTGTAATTCAGCTTGCTGAGCCCTTGAAAATGAATGCTTTTTCTGTTTTGTTTTAGAATGAGTGGAGAAGAAGCAGAAATACGTTTTTGTGAGCAGAAGAGACTCAATATGGCTACACTAAGAATGACTTGGGAGGCCAAAGTGCAGCTTAAAGAGATTCTGATTAACTCTGGTTTTCCAGAAGGTAAAGGATAGCCTCAATGAGTAACACCCTTTCTCAATCAAATAGAGAAAAAAATCCTCTCCCCCAAAAAGATAATTTGTGAGCCGTTGTGTTAAACTACAAGTACACTGGCTAAAGAATATTTCTTTATAATTCTCACCTATTTGAACATATATTTTTTATACAATGGGTGAGACACTTATCCAACTTTGTATTTCTTAGTAGTAAGTTGTTTGTCTCTTCAGATTAAGCTTTGTGAAGGAGAGTGGGCTTAACCAGAAACAGAATATATATCTTAGTACCAGAAAGTAGAATTTTAAAAGGTTACAGACTGAGTTGAAGTAGTTATGTTTTTGTAAATTGACCGACTACTTTTTTTTAAAAAAATCTAATGAAAGGGATAAAGAATTCTGTATATTGAGAAGATTCTAATAATCTTAAGATGAAGTTATTACCCTTGTTTTTTGCTAATAAAACTGAAAACAGCTTAAATCACTTGGAATCATTCACACAAACCTAATACCGAGGCTGTCAAGCACATTGCTGTCATGTTTTTTATTTTGAAATGAAAATATTGCTAAGGTATATCTTGGCTGAAAACAGCCATCATTGCAGTGACTTCTTGGTTTGTCATTTTATCTGCTCTGCTAGTAATAAGAACAGCTGATACCTTTGATTGTAAAGCCTACTCAAAAGACTTTGTGTTGGGAAAGTTCTAAGAAAGTTGTCAGAGGGCTTTAAGAGTCATGCTATTTATTTTTCTTACCTAATTTTTACAAACCATTTTTCTAACTTTTTTAACAGATTGTTTATTGACACAAGTGTTTACTAACACTGGCCCAGATAATAATTTGGATGTTGTTATCTCTCTGCTGGCTTTTGGTGTGTACCCCAATGTATGCTATCATAAAGAAAAGAGAAAGATTCTTACAACTGAAGGGCGTAATGCACTTATCCACAAGTCATCTGTGAACTGTCCTTTTAGCAGCCAAGACATGAAGTACCCATCTCCTTTCTTTGTTTTTGGTGAGAAGGTAAGGTTTAGGGAAGTCTGAAAGATCAGAGTTGTAATATGACTAATTACCTACCACTGTGTCACATTTTACATTTTCTCTATCTACAGATTCGAACCCGAGCCATCTCTGCTAAAGGCATGACCTTAGTGACCCCTTTACAACTACTACTCTTTGCCTCCAAGAAAGTCCAGTCTGATGGGCAGATTGTGTTTATAGATGACTGGTAGGGTCTTTCCATTGTAATCTTCAAACTGAATTTTTAGAATTAAAGATTTCTTAGAATAATGTGTTTAGTAATAGTCCATGGAGATGTTGTTAGTCTGGTATATCATAAACAGTTTTATACTAAAGACTGGTCATTTTTGAGATGTTTTTAAAATGCTGAATGTTACTGTTACATTTACCTAGATTTGGGGCATGTCTAATTCTAATAAAATAGTTAAATTTGTGTCACGACTTTGACACATGGGAGGGAGTTTGACAAGTACTCATTCATCTCTTTCTGTATATGTTTTCAGTTTTATGTCTTGTTTTCCTTCATTTTAGGATCAGACTACAAATTTCCCATGAAGCTGCAGCATGCATCACAGCCCTTCGGGCAGCCATGGAAGCTCTGGTTGTTGAAGTATCCAAACAACCAAATATTATCAGCCAGTTGGACCCTGTAAATGAACATATGCTGAACACAATCCGACAGATTTCTAGGCCCTCAGCTGCTGGTATCAACCTTATGATTGGGAGTGTAA
The DNA here is from genome assembly GCF_004785775.1 of Grammomys surdaster. NCBI lineage: Eukaryota > Metazoa > Chordata > Mammalia > Rodentia > Muridae > Grammomys > Grammomys surdaster. The sequence continues at coordinate 3,871,619 of NW_021604700.1, read as the reverse complement.
GGTGAGTACCTAATTTATGTGTCTATAGCTTTTGCAGACCTAGAATTATTAAAACTAGTTGGTAGAGTCCTTGCTACTTAAATGTTAGGTTACATTAAATTGGGAGTGTAATTTGACTAAAGGATTTATTTCCTTTTTTTCCTTTTAATTGATGTACAACATTTCCCATAATAGAAGTAAAGTCCTAAAAAGTAGAACATAGTAAAAGTCTGAAAATGATGTGACTTAGATGAGGCCTTTTCCTCCACACTGTGTTGGATTCTCAGATGCATTATTAATTACTCCTTCCTCAAATAAAAAAGTCAAGTGTTTTAGACTGTCTTTAAGAAATAAGTAATTTCAATGTTTACAGTGTATGCTTATGTTCCTCATTTATGTTCATTAGTTTTGAATATTTCAATTTTAGTCATTTGTGAAGTTATAAACACACTGATTATGAAGTCAGTATGCTTAGCATTCTTCTAAGCATGGCTTCAGGATTATAATAGTGTACAAATAACCAAAAATCCTTGGATCTTTATCAAGTTATTTGCCTTTAATTTTAGTATAACTGAACTATTGATACACTTTATTATTTCTGGCTTTCTTAACATGAATAAGTGAAGACATGTAGTCTTGAGTGTGTACAGTTTCTGAGGAGTTTCCACCAAAGACATTTTTCAAATTTGTATAGGAAAATACTAATGAATTAGAGGAACTTTGAGGTCTATGGAAAAATATTAAAAGTGCTGTTTGTACCACGCAGGTCTCATTATTTGGCCAAACTTCATTCACTGTGGTTCTTAATTGAGTGTGTACAGAGCACAGCTAAAGTAATTTGTTGTTTTTCCTAGGTATGGCGATGGTCCACGACCTCCCAAGATGGCCCGATACGATAATGGAAGTGGTGGCTATAGGAGGGGATATGGTGGAGGAGGATATGGTGGTGGAGGATATGGTGGTGGGTATGGTAGCGGAGGCTTTGGAGGAGGCTTTGGAAGTGGTGGGGGAGGCTTTGGGGGAGGCTTTAATAGTGGTGGGGGAGGCTTTGGTAGTGGTGGAGGTGGGTTTGGCAGTGGCGGAGGTGGGTTTGGTGGTGGTGGGGGAGGAGGCTTCAGTGGAGGAGGTGGATTTGGTGGTGGCAGAGGAGGTGGTGGTGGTGGCTTTGGGGGTAGTGGAGGCTTTGGAAGTGGTGGGGGAGGCTATGGTGTTGGAGGTGGTGGCTATGGAGGTGGTAGTGGTGGTGGTTATGGAGGCGGCAGTGGAGGATATGGAGGTGGTGGAGGGGGCTATGGTGGTGGGGAGGGTTATAGTATGAGCCCCAATTCTTACCGTGGAAATTATGGTGGTGGGGGGGGAGGATATAGAGGAGGCTCCCAAGGAGGCTACAGAAATAACTTTGGTGGAGACTATAGAGGCTCCAGTGGAGACTACCGGGGATCTGGTGGAGGCTATAGAGGATCTGGAGGATTCCAGCGAAGGGGTTATGGAGGTGGTTATTTTGGACAAGGAAGAGGAGGTGGTGGTGGCTATTAAGACTGGACTGTGTCAGAGCCTATGCATACAGTTTTAAAATGCATGCTGTATGTTTTTCCAAGATGTTTATTTGCACCAAAAAAGTAAATCCATTTCTCACTTAATCTGTAGTTCATGTGTAGTTTCAAGCAACGAATGTAGACTAGTGATTTTGTTTATATTGTGTAATGTAAAATATGACCTGTTATACAAGTATCACACATACAGTTTGTATTTTTTTTCTTGAAGGGGTAAAGGTTTGACTTTTAACTTAACTTGACATATTCTTGTTTTTCATTTAATAGAAAATAAAGTATTATACTGAAAATTGTTTAATTGATGGTCTTTTTTTTTTTTTTAACAGAATAATAAGAGTTGAGCCCATATTCCCTCTTTTAGTGGTAGGGTCTCAGTATATCCTGGAGCTAGCTGGTTTGCCTTACCCTCAGAGACTCGCCTGTGTCTCCCAAGTGGTTGGATTAAGGTGTGTTACAACCATTTTTGTAACTTTGGTGACCTTAACTAAAAAACATTTGAAAACAGACTAAGGCCAGCAATTTCTATTCCAAGTTAGTTTCCAGGGATTGGGTGGTTAGGTCAGGGAAAGGAAGGCCAAATAAACTATAGAGGTCTTGAACAGTGTACTGGCTGGTTTTGTGTATCAACTTGACACAAGCTAGAGTAACAGAGAAAGGAACCTCCCTTGAGGAAATGCTTCCATGAGATCCACCTGTAAGGCATTTTCTCAATTAGTGATTAAGGGTGGGAGGGTCCTGCTCATTGTAGGTGGTGCCATCCCTGGGCTGGTAGTCCTGGGTTCTAAGAAAGCAAGCTGAACAAGCCAGTAACATCCCTCTATGGCCTCTGTATCAGTTCCTGCTTCCTGACCTGCTTGAGTTCCAGGCCTGTAGCAATGTGGAAGTGTAAGCTGAATAAACTCATTCCTCCCCAACTTGCTACTTGGTCATGTTTTGTGCAGGAACAGAAACCCTGACTAAGACACATTTATTTAGGCAATGAATTAAGGTAGCTCTATAACTTATGACTCAGTATTTAGGTGCAGAGAAGAACTTGGCCAGTTCTTTCCATTAATGTGTATTACAAAGTACGTCACAGGTGCTTTTGATATTTTTTGAAATTTTAAATTTCCAGCAAATTGCTGGAGGTTTTTTGGGAACAAGGAACCCTAGAAATCTAACCCAGGACCTGATGCATGCTAGGCAAGCAGTACTACTATTAAATAGTATTCCTGGGTCTCCATTGTTTGAGGGAAATCACAGATCAATGGGGACCAAACTTAATGACACATTCTGCTACCTTTAGATACTTGTCATTTCCATGTGTATGAACATAGGATTTAGTTATTTAATTGCATGTTACATCTACTCTGATCTTCAGATATTCCCATCTGTTCTCTTAAAAACTAATTTCCTATATCCTGATTTGTCTTAGGTTGCTTATAAAACAATTGATTCTATATACTCAATGCATTCTCCATAATATAGCTAATGTCACCTTTTGCTCTAATTTCTCTGTACCCACTCTTATAAGCTGTACTAACCATACTGAATATCTATGGGTTGTGTTGCTTTTGATCTTTATACAGTATGAAAACTAAAAATTAGAAAATCCACTGGGCAGTGGTGGCGCACGCCTTTAATCCCAGCACTTGGGAGGCAGAGGCAGGCGGATTTCTGAGTTCGAGGCCAGCCTGGTCTACAGAGTGAGTTCCAGGACAGCCAGGGCTACACAGAGAAACCCTGTCTCGAAAAACCAAAAAAAGGGGGGGGGGCTGCAAATGTACCATGTGGAGTGGAATTTTCTATAACTTTCAGAAATGAGAAGCTGAATCGTATAACCCTTCACCCCCATATGGTGAGAGCCTAAGATCAGTCTGTGGCATTTCAGAGACCCATTTTTTCAGTACTGTACTTGAAATCCAAGAGCCCTCCATAGATCTGGAACTAGAACTTGCACTCCTCAGCACTAGCATTCCAGATTTGGATGTTAGGTTGATGGCATTGCCAGTCTCAAAGCAGTGATCTTTCACATGAAATGGAGGTCTAAGTACCAGTTAGATCAAGCGCTTTGCACAGTGGATGAGCTCACTGTACTTACGCTTTTCTTAATATGAACATTAATTATATGGCGGTATAGCTTTACTACACTGGGGGCAGGAGTAGAAGGGATTGTCAGACAAAAGTTTACTGCAGAAAACTGCAACACTAGTTTCTGGAAGCCATGTTCAGATTTAGGAGTTTGTAAAAGCTGCACAAGTCTGACTTGTGTGCCATGGGGACAGATGAAGAGGATATATATAAATGGGGTTGCCTTGAGATCTGTCCGGACAGCAGGTATCCAAGCACAGTTGTCACAGGACAATTCTAAAAGTTACTGAGTTTGAAGGTTTTAGGTTTAAGTTACTGTTTGGAAGTGCAAGGATGGATCTGTATGCCTTTTAATTGTGGCCGAGACAAATGGAAGCTTAACTACTGAGTAAAGCATTGCATTTGTCAGCTAAACCTTCAGGTTTTAGCTGTGTGAAAGACAGGGAACCTTGGTAACAATCTCTTAGTGCCCAGAACATCAAGTTTGTGGAGTTGCTAAAGAGTGGGTGGGGGCTTCAAACAACTTAAAAGCCAGTGCATAAGTGGAGAGAAATATGAAGTCATCCCCTTTTGGTTAAGTTAGAATCATCAAATATATACAGAGGCTTGGGGGGCATGCCTTGGGGTTTCTGTTGCTATGGAAACTGGTTAAAAGCATCTTGGAGGTGGAATGGGTTATGAAGTCATTCAGGGCAGGGACTGAAACAGAACCCATGAAGGAAAGCTTTAGGAAAGGACTGCCCTGCTCAGTCCTTCCCTACATCCAGGAACACCTGTCTGGGAGTGGCGTCGCCCATCTACATCAATCAATCATTAGACTTTTCTCAGCTGGAAAAGTGGAGCACATCATTAATCGCAGCACTCAAGGCAGGAGGATTTCGAGTTCAAGGCCAGTGTGGTTTACAGTGTGAGTTCTAGGATAGCCGGGGCTGTTACCCTGTCTTTTAAACAGTTCAATCAAGGTCCTCTCCTCTTGGATGCTTACCAAGTTGACAAAACATTAGCCAGCACAGGGAGTAATATGACAAATGGTAGAATGTGTGCTTAGTACATGTAAGGCTCAGGGTTTTGTCCCTGGTTGGTATGCACACACAAAGATACAAGTTGTGTATTGGTCCTTACCAGGGAAACATCCCACTGAATTTAGATTCCCTTGGCTGAAGAAATATACAGGTTGTAGGCAAAATAGTTGTCAAAGATGTTAATGGTCCTACTTAGGAACTGTTGGTACATACTTTATTATGGCAAGATTCAATTTGCTTATGTGGTTTAGGTTAAGGTCCCTGAGATGGGGAAGATGGGGAAATAGTCTGGATAATCCAGGTGAACCTAATCTAGCCAAAACAGCTCAGGTTGGCCACTAACTCCATCTCCCTGGTACCGGGATTATATAGGCACACTCCATTCGGGTGGTGGATTTCTGTGGTGCTGGCTTTTCACATGCCAGGCCAGTACTTTACCTACTGAGCTACATCCCCAGCCCCTCAGCTACACTTTAAAGAGTAAATTCCTTGGCATATGACTCATCTTAATAAAGCTAGAACAACACATTAAAACAAGTAATTGAATGAAAGAAAGCATTTAAACATTTTAATCTTTGAATTTAAAACTACAATTTCTGAGATACAAGAATCATTTATCACATTCCTGAACTATAAAATACAAACACCTATCCAGATGCTTTATCCAGTGACTATCCTAATATCCCCCTTTAAGTTTGCTTCTATCCTGTTGTTGTTCATTTCCACGTTCAGAGTTTGCATGACTTTGGAGAGCATTTTGTCATCTTTCTTATCTCCTGAAGCAGCCCCTTTGTTGAGAGCTGCTTCTGCTACAATAAAGAACTGTTCCGATGGCTGAAGAATACTCACTCCATAGCCGTTGTTGCTGTAGATATGATTGTTAGTCATCTTCAGTTTGGGTGCTGGAAGAACCTGTTAAATTGTTTAAGGAAATCAGTTCTTCAGTGATTTGATCCAAAGACAACAAGCACTAACTTAAGATGACACTGAGACTTACTCTGGAGTCAATAGGGTTCTTTAAAGCTACAACAGTTCGTTTCAGACCAGTGTGTGTTCCTCACATTCATCAGCCTTACTACAAGTGTGAATGAAAAAGTATAGGGTTTTTTCCATGTTTTAACCTAAACTGATATAAATTGTAGGTGGGGGATACAGCCTGTTAACATCTGTAACATGATCAAACATGAAAATGATTACAGACTATGGAAAAATACAATAGGCCAATGAAACAGCATGATTTGATAAAAAAAAAAAAACAGTCTGCCACTTAACTAGAATGCTCGTTACATAGTAACTAGCCATGTCTTTGAAGAACAGCGATAATGGCAGTATTCACTCATTACAGCAAAATGTGTTTCAGGTGAATGGCTAACATGATCATACTACACAGGTGACTTTGCAGGGATCTAGTTTAAATCATACTGTGGAATAAGGCTCAAGGATCTGCAGGGGTTTTGTTGTTAGAGTTTGCTTGCTATTTACTTTGCCATCCTCCTGCCTTTGCTTTCTTGGCTCTGCACGCTGGCCATCAGGATGCTGCAGTTCCACTCACTCACCAGGTGGTGTCAGTGTTGTGCTGTTCTATGGTCATGTTGATCAGTGGGTTTATGTTTTAGTGACCAGTAATTTCAACATCACTTTGGAAACTGACAAGAACAAATTCTCAGGCTTTACTCCAGACCTACTGAATTGGTAACTAGATTGCACCTCTGCAAGAATAGTTAAAAGTGGTCCTGATGCAAGCTAACCCTTTTGAACAACTGAAAAATACTTAACAGAAAGAGGGAGAGACAGAGAGAGAGAGAAGAGATAAATTGGGTATTTCAAAACTGACCTAACATTGTTCCCGTGTACATTTTTACCCCTTATCAACCAGTTACCTGACTTTATTGAAAACTCTGTGGAGGGCATTGGTGGCATGGGTGGTCTACTGGTGCTGACTGAATATCCTTATAAATCTGGAAATCCAAAATCTGATACTTTTCTTTGAGACAAAGTCTCACTGTATAATAGCCTTGGCTGATCTGGAACCAGGAACTCACTGGGACCAGGCTGGCCCCCAACTACTAGAGACCCATCTGCCTTTGCCTCCAGAGTAATTGGGTTAAAGGTATGTGCCACCACATCATGCCAAAAGTAGCCTTTATTCCTGTCCTTCCTCCCTTTTCTTTCCCTCCTATGTGCCTTCTTTCTCTCCTCTCCCATTCCTTTCCACGACAGTCTTAAAACCTTCTGGCTAGCTTGCTATTTGTTATATTAAAAAACCTTCTGGCTAGCTTGCTATTTGTTATATTATTTGGGCAGGCCTGGAATTCACACCAGCTCTCCTGCCTTAGCCTTTTGAGTGTTAGGATTATAGGCATGTACACTACATTTTACCTCAAAAGTGTTTTAACATAGTCTTAATTTGCTGCTTTGTGTTGGGGGTAGCTTACATAGAATCTCATATATAACCCAGGTTGGCCTCACTGTGTAGCTAAAGATCAAGCTTGAGTTCCTGATCTTCCCAGCTTCTAAATGCTAGGAATATAGAACTGCCTACAATAGTCTATTTGCTTTACTTACCAGTAAGTATTATATATCTAGTCAATGAAAAGACTATTACATAAGAGCAAAGCCCACCTATTTTCTCATTTAGAATTACTTTATACTGGGCCTGGTGGCCTATGATCCCAGTTACTCAGAAGGCTAATAATGCATGAGGACTATAATTTGAGGTCTGACTAGGCTATAGAATCCCAGGACAGCCAGGGCAGCTCTGTCTCAGAAGATAGTGGGGACTCTGTCAGAGGGAGGGCTGACTAGTTGGAGGGGTGGAAATCTGCAGGAATAGCTTGTTTCCCAGCAGCTATCATTTACTATGTTTTATTATGTGTAGGAATCCTTTTCAAATATAAATAGTATTTGAATAAGATTATTACTATTAATATTTGTGTAGTATTTTCACCTGGACAGAATTACCAAGCCTTGGGGTACATCTATGAGGGATTATTAGCCTCTGGCTATGCTGGTGAGAGAGTATACTGATGAGGTTAATTGAGGTGGGAATATCCATCCTAAAAGAGCACCATCCCTTGGGGCTAGGTCCTAGACTTCATAAAAAGGAGACATCAAGCTGAACAAGAAGCATTCAGTTACTCTTCTTGTGACCAGCCACTTCAGGCTCCTGTGGCTCTGACCCTGCTATAATAAACTGTATCCTAGAACTGAGCTAAATAAACTCTTTCTCTCAAGTTGCTTTTGTAACGGTATTTTATTACAGCAACAGGAAAAGAAACTAAGACCTGACCAATTCTAAAACTCTTAGAACATTTCTCCAATAAGAGCTAAGACAAGCCATTCATGGTGCACACCTTTAACCCCAGCACTTGGGAAAGAGAGGCAGGTAGATCTTTATGGGTTTGAGGTCAATCTGGTCTACAAAGAGTTCCAGGCCAGCCAGAGCTACATAGTGAGATCCTGTCTCAAAACACGAAAAAACAATACCTTCATGTTAACACCGCCTAAGGTGCTTTTTGAACTGTCACTGGTTCTGAGATTATTACAGTGATGAATCTCATTCCCTTCCAAAATGGCTATGCTCCCAGGATATAGTTCAACACCAGCACCCTGAAATTCAAAACAGACAACACAGGTTACAAAAAGTTTCCACCTCTTGGGAGCAGGAATTCTAAGTGTGCCACCATGCCTGTCATATCTCCCATTTTTTTAAAAAAGGTTATCTTTAATTATGCATGTTTATGTGTGTCCAGGCACATGTTTATGCTAACACAGGTGCTTCCAGAATACAGAGGAAGGGTGTCAGATCACTTGGAGTGAAGTTACATGTGGTTGTAAACTGCCTGAAGCAGGTTCTACAGAGGAACTAAACTCAGATCCTCTGTGAGACCAGTGCACTCTCTTAACCATGAGGCATCTCGTTAGACCTTTGTCTCCCTCTTTCTGAGTTATTCTAGTTTGTGGAAAGCTAAGAAACAGTCTTTTGGGGACTGGGGAAAAACACTTGTAAGTGTGGGAACCTGAATCCAAACCATAAGAACTGATGGCAAAGCCAGGCAGGAAAGCATGCTGTCTGAAGCCCTGGTGCTTCTGTGGTGATATGGGAGGCAGAAACAGCAGAAACTCTAGACTCCTTTTAACACAGTTCCTCATGTGATGATGATCCCCTACCATAACATTATTTTGTTGCTACTTCCTAACTGTAACTTTGCTACTGTTATGAATCGTAATGTAAACATCTGATAAGCCCTAGACAATTACAGGTACCCTAACCTGGTGAGTGTAACAGCACTGAACAGTTCTGCCCAGAGCTCATGGGAACAAGGCAGAATCAACTACTGAAATTGATCTGTGCGTGTACTCGAGCACACACAGCTTGCAAATGCATGTGCACACACAAATGAACGCACTCAATAACAACAACAATAGAACAACTTTAGGCTGGGCTTGCTGGCTCACACCTTTAGTCCTAGCATTTGGGAGGCAGATCTTTATGAGTTCGAAGCCAGCCTGTTCTACAGAGCTAGCTAGCTCCAGGCTAGCAAGGGATATTACATAGGGAAACCTTGTCTCAAAAAACCCAAATAAATAAATAAATTAGTTTTAATTACAGATGTCCTGTTTCAAACAAGATAAAATGAACTCATACCCAAGTTTGTCCCTGACTTCCACACGTGTCCCATGAGACGTGCATACTTATACTCCATACCCAAACATGCACATAATTGTTATCTTTGGGAGATTTTTATTGTTGTGTTGTTTTTGTTTTTCAAGACAGGGTTTCTCTGTGTAGCCCTGGCTGTTTTGGAACTCACTCTGTAGACCAGGCTGGCCTCCAATTCTGCCTGTCTCCATCTCTCGAGTGCTGGGAGTAAAGGCTTGCACCACCACTGCCTGGCTGTTACCTTTTGTTTTCAAGTCAGGATGACTCCAAATTGTTACTTACAGTCATATAAAGCTAAACTGTTATAGAAGGAAGTACCTGGGCACCAGTTATTTCACTGTTTGTGATCGTCAGTGAAGCCCCTGTAAGAACGCACACTCCTGTCCCTTCACACTTTAACAAGCAGTTTTCAAGAGTCAGGTGACCAGACTCTACCACCACAATGCCATCAACTGTCCCTTGTTGTATCAAAGAAAGCTGCATTAGTTTCACATTATCAGCCTTGGATACCACAAAACTGTCATGCGAAGGTTCAGAAGTGATCATAATTTCTTCTCTCTTTCCAACTCCTAATGCATAGAGAAAAACAAATTAGTAGCTAAAATTTCCAAGTCCTTTAGTAATTCAATATTTACTGTTGCCGGGTGATGGTGGCCTACAGAAAAAAAGAAAGAAAGAAAAAAGAAAATAAACAGGTTGTTTTTTGTTGTTGTTGTTGTTTTGTTTTTTTTGGGGGGGGGATTTTTGAGACAGGGTTTCTCTGTGTAGCCCTGGCTGTCCTGGAACTCACTCTGTAGACCAGGCTGGCCTCGAACTCAGAAATCCGCCTGCCTTCGCCTCCTACTGTTTATTTTCATCAAGACACACACACACACACACACATATATGTGTGTATATATATATATATATATTCACCATCAACTGCTATTAATGTATAATGCAATCATGTATACTCACATATGCATGTAGGTATGAAGTTGTGCTCAACTAGACTAACTGGCCAGTATGTCCCAGGATCTATCACCACTTACCTAGCTCTGGGTTACAGTTGTGCCCACTGCCACTCCTAGTCGCATGGCACAGGGGACGCTTTATCCTCTGAGCCATCTCCCCACCCACACCTATAAAATTATCTTTGGAAATTAAGTTGATGACTTGATGTTGGAATCTACATTTATAATCAACCTAACTACCCTTGCAGCATTTATTCAACATATTCATTCCACTAGTTATTTCTGGTAATAATAATTTTAAATAACATAATTACAAAGTTACAAAATCTTACTCTTAACCCAGGCTGTTTTAAAACTCACTATGTAGCCCAGGCTGGCTTTAAAGTCATGGTTCAGCCTCCTAGTGTTGGGATTACAGACGTGAGACACCAGACCCAGCCAGCTTCTCTCATATATTTTCATATAATCAACAGTTATGTACAAATGTCTAAGACAAAAGATGCACTACATCTTAACTTGCTTTCTAATCCATAATCAATTACCATGGCAATGACTCAGTGGGTAAAGACACTTGTTGCCAAGCCTGATGATCTCGGTTCTATCCCTAGGACTCACATGGTGGAACAAGAGAATGTACTCCCTAGAGTCTGACCTCTGAATTCACACACACACACACACACACACACACACACAGAGCAGAGAATTTTAGAATAATCATGCCAATAATTTGCTCTAACTAAAGCAATTGTCCAAAATTTAACATCAAGAAGGCTACATCTGTTTTAAAGTACTCATACAATCAATATTACCCAGATTGTTTGATAAGATACTGTTTTAGTAAAGATTTGCTTGAATTTTCAAAACTCATGGGTAGAATGTAAGTTCACTATTCTTTTTTTCACCACTAGACAATAGGAGTACTCTTCTTTCACAGTTAACATAATACAAGCATTTTGGTAGAAATATACATAGAAGTATAAAAAATATGATGAATATTGGGTGGGACTATAACACAGTGGTGGAACGCTTGCCTAAGCAGGTGCAAGGCCCTTTGTTCAATCCCAAGCACTACAAAAAAGAAAAAAAAATATGATGAACCATTGGGCACAGTGTAGTTACTCCCACTCACCAAGTCTATTCAGGGAAAGGTCACTTCAACCCAAAAGTTTGAGACTAGAATAAGCAATATGGTCTTTAGTAGAATAGATAAGCTGTTCTTGTTTCTGATTGTTCAATTAAATATGAACGAAATGCTTCCAAGTACACAGCTGGACTAACCTATGCTGCTGTAAGAGAAACTGTAAAGGACTGCCTGCTCACCCTTTATAGTGATGTCATCAGTCAACAAAGCGAGATTTGAAGCTTGATATTCTCCTGGGAAAATGACTACTATATCTCCACTATAGCAACTGTCCAAAGCCAGATTCAGATCATCATGCTGCTGGAGAAGTGTGTCCGAAGACAAGTTCTTCACCTGAAAAGAAAAAAGTCGTGCGCTAGCCGGGCAGTGGTGGCGCATGCCTTTAATCCCAGCACTTGGGAGGCAGAGGCAGGCAGATTTCTGAGTTCGAGGCCAGCCTGGTCTACAGAGTGAGTTCCAGGACAGCCAGGGCTACACAGAGAAACCCTGTCTCGAAAAACCAAAAAAAAAAAAAAAAAAAAAAAAGAAAGAAAAAAAAATAGAAAGTCGTGCGCCTTCAACAGCATGCTATCTGAACACACTTCCTGGACAAGTTATCTTTTCCAGAAAACTTACCTAAAGAGTATTCTATCAAGTGCTGGGTATGGATTATAGGCCAGAAGCCATTTTGAATATTATATATTACCGTAAGCAGTGAAATTAAATGACCAGCTCAAGGTTGTAGAGGAGGGCCAGGGTCAAGCCTTAAATATGAGGCAAATGACACTGACACTGTACTGTTTCTTGTTGTCACCACCACCTCCTCTTCCCCTCCTCCCCACAGTCCCCTCCTTTCTCTTCTTCATCTTCATTATCAGCTTCTTCCTCTTCTCCTTCTCCTTCCCCTTCTTCTTCTTTCTCCTTCAGTCAAAGTTCCCCTAAGCAGTACAGGTGATCCTGGAACTTGAAACCCTGCCTCATGTTGAGATCATGTGTGTCACTGTGCCCAGTTACACTTTATTTTGTTTTTTAACATTTATTTTAGTTGATTGTGTGTGTGTGTGTGGTATGGTGAGTGAGTCTTGTGATCTGTTTCTTAAAAGCTATGGCACTGTTTCAGGAGTGTGCTTTTGTGCCCTCCTCAGGTACAGAGGATAGGAGTGAGTTTACTTCAGATTATTCACTACAACTGCCTATTGTCATTTGTTTCTATGCCTCTATGGAAAACCATATTTCTGCCACATGCAGCTTGTCTGCCTGGTCCTAGGGATTATACACTTTACTCATGTGACCTTTCTCAACTCTCAGAATATAAATTGTCTGAGTCTACTGCTTAAGACTTTAGCCCAGCGGTGGTGGCGCACGCCTTTAATCCCAGCACTTGGGAGGCAGAGGCAGGCGGATTTCTGAGTTCGAGAGTTCGAGACTAGCCTGGTCTACAGAGTGAGTTCCAGGATAGTCAGGGCTACACAGAGAAACCCTGTCTCGAAAAACCAAACCAAAAAAAAAAAAAGACTTTAGCCCAGGGGTTGGAGAGATGGCTCAGTAGTTAAGAGCACTGACTGCTCTTCCGGAGCTCCTGAGTTCAATTCCCAGCAACCACATGGTGGCTCACAACCATCTATAATGGGATCTGATGCCATTTTCTGGTGTGTCTGAAGACAGCGACAGTGTACTCATAAAATAAATACATAAATCTTTAAAAAAAGACCCACCTCATTTCTTGGCTCCATTTTCCTAGGTCACACTTCTAACTAGAGCAGTGAACACACAACACACCGCCATGCCCAAGTAATCACTAAGACAGGGAGAAGGGTCTCTTACTGCCCTGGAACTTGTCAGTAAGCTAGGCTAGGCCAGCTGGCCGGTAAACCTCAGGTGCCTGTTTCCATCTCCCCAGCACTGAGGTTATAAGCAAATACAACCATGTTCACCTTAGTGTTTTTGTTTTGTTTGTTTTTCTTGGAACTCACTGAGACCAAGCTGGTCTCAAACTTCTCAAACTCACAAAAATCCACCTGCCTCTGCCTCCAAAGCGTAGGGATCAAAGGTGTGCTCTACCACCACCCAGGGATAATGATGTTTGCCTTTTTAATTAACTAGTTTACTTTTAAAAATTCCAAATGTTGCCCCACCACCCCGTCCCCGCCTCCCAGAGTTCTTCACTCCATCCTCATCCCCTTTGCCTCTGAGAGGGTGCTCCCTCCACCCCGCTGCCCTGGAGCATCAAGGCTCTACAGGATTAGGTCCATCTTCTCCCACCGAGGCCAGACAAGGCAGTCCTCTGCTGCATATGTACTGGGGGCCTTGAACCAGCCCATGTGTGCTCTTTGGTTGGTAACCCAGACATCCGTTAACCGAAGAAGGGATACAGAAAATGTGCTTCATTTACACAATGGAATACTGTTCAGCTATTTAAAAATGAGGACATCATGAATTTTGCAAGCAAATGAATGGAACTAAAAAATACCACCCTGAGTGAGCTAACCCAGACCCAAAATGACATGCATGGTATGTGCTCAATAATAAGTGGATATTAGCTAAAAAGTACAGAATACCCATGATACAACCCACAGACCCTAAGAAATTTAACAAGAAGGAAGGCCCAAGTGAGGATGCTTTAATCCTCTTAGAAGAGGAAACAAAATAATCATGGGATGCAGAGGTAGGGAGGAACCTGGGTGGGAGAGGGAATGAAGAGGAGAAAAAGGGGGGTAGGATCAGGTATGGGGGGAGACAAGAGAGAAGCCCAGAGGGTCAGGAGAGTTAATAGAAATACGCAGTTTCTTGGGGTAGGGATTGGGGGAAACCTCTAGAAAGTCCCTAAGACCTGGGATGTGAGAGGCTCTCAGGACTCAATGGGGGTGACCTTCGCCGAAATGCCCAACAGTGGGGAGATGGAATCTGAAGGGACCACCTCCAGTAGATAGACAGGGCCCTCAGTGGAGGAATAGGGACACCAATCCACCTCCAAAATTTCTGACCCAGAATTGTTCCTGCCTAAAGGAAATGCAAGGACAAAAACAGAGCAGAGACTGAAGGAAGGCCATCCAGTGACCAGCCAAACTTGGTCCAGTCCATGGGTTGGCACCAAACCCTAATACTATTACTGATGCTATGCTGTGCTTACAGACAGGAGCCCAGCATGGCTGTCCTCTGAGAGGCTCTACCAGCAGCTGAGTGAGACAGATGCAGGTACTTATAGCCAAGCACTGGACTGAGGTCGGGGACCCCTATGGCAGAGTTGGAGAAAGGATTGAACCCCATAGGAAAACCAAGTGTCAACTAACCCTGGGAGCTCCCAAAGACTAAGCCATCAACAAAAGAGCATACATGAGTAATGAGGGTTTAAAATCAAAATTTGTTCCTGTCTCTAAGATATGCAAACCATATGAGAAGCACAAGAAACACATGCCCACTCTGGTGGCCTCATCTGTGCCCCAGTACGCAGCTTTTTTTTAAAATGGGTTCTGTGGATAGAAACTCAGGTCCTCATGCTTGCCTGGAAAGTGTTTTACTAAGCTGTTCCTTCAGCCCCTCTACAGGACTCTTTGCAGAAATGCAAGAAGTTATCTTCAAATCCACATGGAATTACATTTGACATTGCCAAAAACAAACAAACAAACACCTACTGAAAATACATTTCTGATCTCAAAACTTACTATGAAGTTACACTGACTGACCAAACAGTGTGGTGTTGGGACAAGGAAGAGATCATTAATGGGATACAAACAACAGGCTAGAGAAAGAACACCCCATTAACAGTCAACAAGATGTCAAGACAAGTCAAGGCAGAAAGAAAGGTCTCTTCAACAAATGATGTTAAGACCCCACACTAAATACAAAATGAACTCAACATGGATTAGTGGCTTGTGATAAGAGCTATGGACTGGGAAATGGCTTGGCCAGGAAAATGCTTGCACACATGAGAACCTGAGTGCAATTCTCCAGCCACCAGATTAAACAATGCCAAGTGCAGTGGTGTGCATCTGTGACATGTGGCGTTATGTTGAAACTATTATTATGAGCCTATCTCTTCCTTTCCTAGAGACTGGTCACTAAGACCAGAATCCTGCAGTGTCCTCAGCTTTTCTGTTTAACCTGTCTTTAAAAAGAACATTATAACAATTAAACTTACTTGTCTTGGATTTCAACTTTCATAACCTACACTAATGCAAAGTTGTAATCTTAAGTTATATACTCTTCTATGCCCCCAACTGAGAATAATGCATTTATGTTTTATATGTGTTGTGGACATTACTTGCTGAAAACAGCAAATATAGGTTGAAAGCAATCTTTTGTTTTGTTTTTTGTTTTTCGAGACAGGGTTTCTCTGTGTAGCCCTGGCTGTCCTGGAACTCACTCTATAGACCAGGCTGGCCTCGAACTCAGAAATCTGCCTGCCTCTGTCTCCCAAGTGCTGGGATTAAAAGCGTGCACCACCACTGCCCGGTGAAAGCAATCTTATAAAAGAAATATCCACCACAAATGTGGAAGACAACATACGGATATTGCTTGATTGTGTTTGTTATCTGGACCAGCTGAGGTCAGCTGGACCTGTAAATCCTGATAAAGACTTCTGCAGCAGCTCCCACTTCTTCCCCATCTTATGCTTTCTATGCTGTTTAATAAAAGAGAACAAAGCCCTTTGCTAGCAAAACTCATGAGGACAGACAGAAATGTAAGAGGGCAGGCAGGCAGGCAGGCACAGATTCAGACTCATACAACAGACACACAGAAAAAAATGGAAGACACAGGGAGGCAGAAGTAGAGAACGCAAATCTAGTTTCACTCTAGGTTAATTTATACCATGGAGAAGTGCTTTCTAATTTATTTTCCTAAATGCAGCACATTATTGGTGATGCTGAGTTTAGCACTAATGTGTTCAAACCAAAGCAGTAACTCCCACACTGCAGGGTCAAGAAGGTCCTGGTGCCCGATGGCCAGCCAGCCTTGCCAGTCAGAGAACTCCACGTTCAGCGAGACACCCTATCTCGAAAACCAAGTGAAGGATTGTGGATGCAGCTCAGATGGTACGGTAGGCTCTTAGCATGCATTAAACTCCATTTCTGGTCCCCAGCACCAATAAACAGGCATTGTGATAGATGCCTGTGATCCTAGCACTTCACAGAGAGACAGAAGGACCAGCAGTTCAAGGTCATCTTCCACAACTTGCTGAGTTTGACACCAGCCTGGTCCCATACTATGAAAAGACTATCTGAAGAAGAAAAAAAAACAAAGATTACTGAGGAAGACATCTGCTACTGATTTCCGGCCTCCACACGCAGGTGCACAAGCATCTCCACATACACATGCCTACACACATGTACACACGTGTGTACACACAAAAGAGAAAACCCATCAGTCTCCTAGAATAAAGCAAGAAAGTAAATCTCCATGGCCTTGAAGTTGAGAATGGATTGCAGATATACCACCAAAAGTCAAGTAACTAAAGAAAAATAGGTAAGTTGTACTTGATTCAAATTGAAACCAAGTGGTGGTCACATGTAGCCCATGTGAAAAATGCCAATGGCAATAAGTTTGCCACAGCTTTCCAACATTTTTGTTACCAGCATAGGCAAAACACTAGAATTTCCTTCCCTGAGGAAAGTACTCGGCTGCACAATTTTTAAGGAGTGACAGATGGTGGTGGCCAACAAGCAGTGGGTGAAATGGATGAGCTGGAAGGAATACATCTTTGATAATATAGCACACTCAATTTCCAGAAAAACAACCACACTTTGTTACAAATAATAGACACAGGAGCTGTCCAGGTGGCTCAGGCGGTGAAAGGACTTATTGCCATGGCTACTGGAGTTCAACATCCAGACTCACATGGTGGAAGGAGAGGACTGACTCACACAAGATGTCCTCTGACCTCCACATGCACACTGTGACACACATGTCCCCTCCTCCACAAAGAAAATAAATAAAATGTAATAGAACAGAGAAAACACTAGAAACAGACTCAATCGCAAACAGGATGAGCCTTCATCTCTCAAGCATTCCTCGTAGGCGCTGCATCCCAACCTGGGCAGACTTCTCTGACTTTCTCATATTACCTTATTTTCCTGTCATACACTAACTTATTGATTCAACAAAAACTGTTGCTTGGTATCTACAATGTGCCAAGATCATACCTGGTGAGGGGATGAGAGGCAAACATATTTATAGGGAAACCGAATTCAAAAGATAGCCACACAGCAGGCATAAGCCACTGTGCCTTAACTCCAGCATTCTGGAGGCTGCAGCAAAAGGATCTTGAGTTCTAGGCTAGCCTGGGCTGCAAGACTCTGCCTTAAAATTAGCAAAACCAAAAAGACAGGCACAGAAGATACCATTACACTTGCGAGAGGAGGAATGTGTGGTGGTGTAATTGAATTTAACAATGTAACGCAGTCTCCAAGGTGAAGAAGGCTCACACCTTGGCACAATCCCTTCAACAGGGTCACAGGATGAGGCCTAGGATACCCTTGAATTCACGCTCCTCCTCTCCAGTCTCCCCGGGTACTGGATTGCAGATAGTACCACCATATTCAATCCTACAAAGACGTTTTCTGTGGAAATGTTACTGAAATCAAATTCTGAACAATGGAAGAAACAAGTTTGCAGGTCACTAGGTACAATGCTGCAGTGTGTGTGAAGGTGATCTCCACTATTCATGTAACTCCTGAAAATGATAATAGCAACTAAATACATGCTGGAACGACCCAGTGCATGCGATCTTGAATTTAACTGCAGATGGGAACGGGTATACGTGAGAGTAACAGGCAATAGTAGGTTTGGGCTTAGAGCAAGTAGCAGGCCTGCATATGTGCTTTGGATCGTAAACATATACAAGTAAAGTTATAACAAGAGACTGATAAACAGGGATAAGAAACTGCAGGAGAGCCCGGCGGTGGTGGCACACGCCTTTAATCCCAGCACTCAGGAGGCAGAGGCAGGCAGATTTCAGAGTTTGAGGCCAGCCTGGTCTACAGAGTGAGTTCCAGGACAGCCGGACTATACAGAGAAACCCTGTCTTGAAAAATAAAAAAATAAAAAAATAAAAAAAAAGAAAAAGAGCCGGGCGTTGGTGGCGCACGCCTTTAATCCCAGCACTTGGGAGGCAGAGGCAGGCGGATTTCTGAGTTCGAGGCCAGCCTGGTCTACAGAGTGAGTTCCAGGACAGCCAGGGCTATACAGAGAAACCTTGTCTCGAAAAACCAAAAAAAAAAAAAAGAAAAAGAAAAAAGAAGCTGCAGGAGAGTGTCGGGGGTCAGTGGGAGGGCAAAGGCACCTGGAGACAATGAAAACCAGTCTAGAGCTGAGGCCAGGCAAGGCAGAATAGCTTCAAGTGAAATGCTATTAAGCATCAAGTTGGGTGGAGATATTTTCATTTGGTCTCAGAACAACTTATATTTGTTCAGAAGCTGGCTAAACATATCCACCCAGGGCTCATTCATTTGATACACAACCCAGGTTTCTCAGTTGGGTTAGTTTTCCCAGCCAGCATTGTCAAAATCCTCTGACTTGTGGCCCACCCACACATGCCCTGTACACAATCCTGTTACAGTATTCATTAGTCTATGCTGTAGCTGTGGCTGCCTCTTTACTTGGCTGTATCTCTGTCTTGAAATCTATGAAATGTATGGAGAGCCACACAGCACGTGTGTCTCTCCTGACTGCAGCCTCTCTTGTGGGTACGTCTCTTGCTCAGTGGTAACAAGGCCGCAGTCTGTGAAGAGCTGTCAGCGCTTATGTAGGCGGCACACACTGAGTGGCCACTCGGGAGATGAGTCTTACCATGTCGGTGGTCATCACTTTGGCTACGATGTGGGTTATAGTCTTCCCAAAGTCTCTTTTCCCTTTTCTACGTCTCAGAATCCTCGGAAAGAAAGGTCCGTGAACTCTATAGTAAAAAGTATTTGTGCGTAAATTAACATGGAGAAAACTCAACCTATCTTCACCGTGTAAGCTACCATGGTTTATTAACCATCAGCACGGAAGAGCAGTGAGCAACTGGACAGCAATCTAACAAGAGCCTTCTCGTTTGTTTATTTATTTGAAACAGGGTATCACTATGTAGGTCTGGCTGCCCAGAACTCTACTTGTAGACTAGCACTGCCCACAACTCGCAGAGATCCTCCTGCCTCTGCCTCCGAAGTGCTAAAATAAGTTGTTCACTATCACACATGGCCAACAAGATCTTTTAGATAACTGATGTTTCAACCATTACATTCTAAAATCTTTTCATTTTTAAGGATTGCTTCTTTTTTTTTTTTTTTTTTTTTT
>NW_021604700.1:3828449-3851885 GCF_004785775.1 Grammomys surdaster | reverse complement strand
TCTGGCTGTCCTGGAACTCACTCTGTAGACCAGGCTGGCCTCGAACTCAGAAATCTGCCTGCCTCTGCCTCCCAAGTGCTGGGATTAAAGGTGTGCGCCACCACTGCCTGGCTAAGGGTTGCTCTTTTTTTTTTTTTAAGATTTATTTATTTATTTTATTTATATGAGTACACTGTAGCTGTCTTCAGACACACCAGAAAAGGGCGTCAGATCTCATTACAGATGGTTGTGAGCCACCATGTGGTTGCTGGGAATTGAACTCAGGACCTCTGGAAGAGCAGTCAGTGCTCTTAACCTCTGAGCCATCTCTCCCGCCCCGGGTTGCTCTTTAAAATGGAGAAATCTGCATATAACCCACTCTAACCTTTGCTTTGGTCTCTCTGACTTTCCATCACAGTAGGAGAGATCCTTATTTTATTTCATAATCTACTCTTGTAGACTTATACAAAGCAGAGGTGGGTTGTGCCTTGGGATCCGGAGAAATAAAGTTTTGGGACATATATTTCCATTTTTAAAGGCTTATTTTGTCTTTGTGTGTGTGTGTGTGTGTGTGTGTGTGTGTGTGTGTGTATGTCTGTGGAAGAGGCTGTGTGTCTCTGAGTGCAATGCCACAGAGACCAGAAGTGGGGGGGTCACTTCCCCTTCACTCCCTTCCTGAGCTGTGGTTATAGGAGGTTCTGAGCCACCTGACACAGGTGCTGGGCACTACATCCCAGCCCTCTGCCAATACAGCAAGCGTTCTCAACTGCTCAGCTGTCTCTTCAGCCTCCATGGCCTTAGAACCACTAGTGAGCAGGTTGTTTTGCTTCTAAGGATGTGACCTATAAAACCACAGCCCTCTGCCCTCTGAGTAGAATGATCTCTGTATCGTTGGCCCTCTCTCTATTGACTTTTCTTCCTGGGTCCTCTTTCCCAGCGGGGAGAGCTTCAGTGTAAGTACTGACTTTATTGTTCCCGCCAGCTCAAAGTAATGCCTCCTTTCCTGCAGAAACACACATTTACCAGTCACCGACTCAGACTCAGTCTTTGGGGTTCACTGAATCACCTTGCTGCTTGGTGAGAAGAGAACTAGCTAATATTACAATACCTTTCCAATGTACTTAACTCATTAACAAGGCATTGCTATTACAATTCTGATTACTATTCTGTTGTTGCTTCTGAAGCAGCCTCTCATGTAGTCCAGGCTTGCTTATGTCCCGATCCTCTGGCTCTGTCCCCTTCGGCAGGTGTTGTACATGTGCACCATCTATCCAGGTTCCTAAACTATTTTAATCAAGCTAATCTACGGGCCAGAAACTACCGTGAGAGAGTACCCGTGTGCTCTGCTCGTCTGACTCCTCCGATAGAATCCCCCCTACCTCAGCCGCAGGTCTTCCCACATCTTCAGCAGCCCGCAGAGCATCACTATCTCGTAGTACTTCTTCCAGCACTCCACGGCCTCGGCGGCAGACGGGTCTTCTTTGATGTTGCTCTGGTACTCGATGAGCTCAACACGCTTGTTTTTGTATTTCTCCAGCGTTTTCTTGAAGCGCTGTGCGATGGGGCCAGGGATTGTCCCATCCTGTATATCGCACCACCTGGAAAGTGACAATGACCTTTACATCCTCCCCATCCCAAGCAGCTCAGTCTTTTTCCATTCTACTTACAGATTAATTCTTTCTTCAATAAGGGCAGTATAATTCTCACAATTTTCTTCATCATCCCAGTCTCTCCAAAGAAAATCATAAAAAAACCTACAATAAACCAAATTAGAATGGCCATGACTAACAACAACAGGTAGACCATGCTCAGAAGCTTCTAAAACATTTCATGCCAAGACTTAATGACTCTTAATTTTAAAAAAAATTACATTTAATTACTGTGTGCACTCTCTGATATTCACCACAATGTGCACCTGTAACTCAGAAAACAGCTTGTGGGAGTCTGGATCCTCCTTCCACAATAAGAGAAAACAGCTTGTGGGAGTCTGGATCCTCCTTCCACAGTAAGAGTCCTAGGCTTTGAATTCAGGTTTGATGGGGCTCACTGTCAGACTTAGTACCAAGCACCTTTACCCCCTGAGCCATCTCCATGACCCCCAATTTCACCTCCCCACACCTTAATTTTTGCCGAGGTAGGAGTTGAACTTAGGGCCTCACACACGCCAGGCAAGTACTCTATCCATGAGCTATATTCCCAGCCCAAATCTTCATTTTCTTAAAGAAAATATTTTTAAGTAGTCTATAAATGAACCAATAATAAGAGATAAAACTTTAAATACTAAATGGCCTGGACTATATTTTAGGTTATTAAAGGTAAGAAAATAGCTGGTTGGTGGTGGCACATGCCTTTAGTCCCAGCACAGGAGGCAGAGGCAGGAGAACCTCTGAGTTTGAGGCCAGCCTGGTCTACAAAGCAAATTCTAGGACAGCCAGGGCTACAAAGAAAAAACTCTCTCTCAAAACAAACCAAACAAACAAACAAGACAGTAAGAGAGAGAGACAGACAGAGAGAGAGAGAGAGAGAGACAGAGACAGAGACAGAGACAGAGACAGAGACAGAGACAGAGACAGAGAGAATATAAAGAATAGCCAGGTAGTGGTGGTGCAAGCCTTTAGTTCCAGCACTCAGGAGGCAGAGGCAGGTGGATCTCTTGAGTGCAAGGACAGCCTGGTCTACAGAGTGAGTTCTAGGATAGCTAGGGGCTACAATGAAAAACCTTGTCTCTAAAAACCAACTAACCAACCAACCAACAAACAAAATAAAACAAAAAAGAAAGAAAGAAAGGGAGAAAGAAGGAAAGAAAGAGAGAGAGAGAGAGAAAGAAAGAGAAAAAGAGAGAAAGAAGGAAAGAGAAAAAGAAAGAAAGAAAGAAAGAAAGAAAGAGAAAAAGAAAGAAAGAGAAAAAGAAAGGGAGAAAGAGAGAGAGAGGAAGAAAGAAAGGAAGGAAGGAAGGAAGGAAGGAAAAGGAAGGAAGGAAGGAATAGAGAGGGAGAAAGAAAGAAAGAAAGAAAGAAAGAAAGAAAGAAAGAAAAGGAAAAAAATTATGTTTCTGAAGTAAGATTATAAAATTCAGGTTTTAAAATTTCATAGATTTGAGCTATGACTTTGTTCAACAAAGAAACAATTTGTAAGATTGAACACCATTTGTATGGGAAAATAGCAATAGAAAAGCATAAACATGTCATAAATAGTTTTGTTCACAATTAGCTCTACTCAGATGATGTCAGTTTATAACAACCAATCACACCCTGTACAATGACATCTAGTGTTTGTAATGTCCTCATATGCTAAAAAAATGAAATCAAACATTTCAGATGCTCTCTTGGTTACTTAACTATCAACTTGACACAGCCTAGAGTCATCTGAGGAAGTAATATCAGTAGAGGGATTGATTGGCCAGATCAGACTGGCCTGTGGGCATGTTCGTGGGGAATCGGCTCAGTTGCTGACTGCTGTGAGGGCCTAGCTCTTTCTACATAAGAAAGCTAATTAAGCCGAGCCTTCAGGAGCCAGCTGGCAGCGCTGCTCTGCATCTCCTCTCCTCGGTAGTGTCTACCCTTCCCTCCTCCGAGCTGCTTCTGCTTACAGAGCTTCATCACCACACTAGAAAGGACTAAGACAGATGGCCAAACACAAATACGAGTGGGTAAACTGCCTGGAACGTGTTTCCTTTTTGAGATAGGGTGTCACTAGATGAGGCTAGAGTTCAGCCTCCTACACAGCT
Source organism: Grammomys surdaster (assembly GCF_004785775.1). Lineage (NCBI taxonomy): Eukaryota > Metazoa > Chordata > Mammalia > Rodentia > Muridae > Grammomys > Grammomys surdaster. The sequence goes on along the minus strand of NW_021604700.1, from coordinate 3,848,179 downwards.
GATGAACCCTAAGACTCTGGGTCCTCCTGCCTCTACCTCTCTAATGATCAGACCACAGATGTCTAGCATTGTAACCTAGCTTAGAATTTGGGGGTGGGGGTTGGTTTATGTGTGTGTGTGTGTGTGTGTGTGTTTAAATTTTAGATATAGCCCTGGGTGGCCTGGAACTCACCACATAGACCAAACTGATCTCAAACTTATAGAAACCCACCGGTCTTTGCCTACTGTTAGGATTAAAGGAATTCACCACCACATCTGGCTTTATAAAGCACAAGATAAAAACAGGGCAGAGCTTTTCTAATATCTAATACTTATGTAATTTGTAACCAACAGAGTTACACATGCATTGTGTTAATTAAGAATGGGTAAATTTAATTCATTAGTTTCAAGTAAATCAATAAATATAAAGTGTTTGTATGAGCAAAGCTTACTCATAAAATGAGCTTCTGGATAAAGTAATTGTAAATTTCAGAAGTAAGAAAGCCTTGTTACCTTACAACTTCTAAGGCCAGAGCAATGTCTCGGACATCTGCATCTTGCCCTTCAACAGGATACACTTCCAGGAGGGGTGCACTGTACTCCAGTTCCCCCAGAACCTCATCCACCAAGTCCCTCGGGATGTTGGCAATGTTAGAAGAAAAGGGTTCAGCCACAGAAACTGTCACTTTGAAACAAGATGACAAGTTTTGGCGTGGTTTACATGTCACCTAGGGAAAATGTTATACAGTAGGTAACTGCAAATTCACAAAAGCCACCAAGGTTTCTCATGTATGAGCTAGTCACAATGTTGATCCTTCTAAATTCTTATGACTTTTCTTGCACCCAACATACCGAATAATTCTGGATAGACATTAAATACCAACAGTTTTTCAAGTACCTCCTTTTTAATATATATTTATTTGTTTATTATTATTTTTATTTGTTTTTTTCTGGACAGAGTTTTTCTGTGTAGCCATGGTTGTTCTGGAACTCACTCTGTAGTCCAGGCTGGCTTTGAACTCAGAATTCTACCTACCTCTGCGTCCAGAGTGCTGGAACTAAAGGCATGCATCACAGTGCCTAGTTTCAAGCATCTCCTTAACGGCATTAGCTTTAAAGTTTCTTTTTTTTTGTTTTGTTTTGTTTTTGTTTTTCGAGACAGGGTTGTCTCTGTGTAGCCCTGGCTGTCCTGGAGCTCACTCTGTAGACCAGGCTAGCCTTGAACTCTCGAACTCAGAAATCCGCCTGCCTCTGCCTCCCAAGTGCTGGGATTAAAGGCGTGCGTCACCACCGCCCGGCTTAAAGTTTCATACAGAGAATATGCTGCGCTGGATAGCTTTAAGCCAATTTGACACGAGCTAGATTCATTTGAGAGGAGGGAGCCTCAACTGAGAAAAAGCCTCCATAAGATCAGGCTGTAGGCAAGCTCATGGGGCATTTTCTCAATTAGGATCAGTTGGGGAGGGCCTAGTTCATTGTGAGTAGGTCCATTCCTGGGCTGACAGTCGTGGGTTCTATAAGAAAGCAGGCTAAGCAAATGACTGTGAGCAAGCCAGTAAGCAGCACCCCTCCATGGCCTCTAAATCAGCTCCTGCCTCCAGGTTCCTGCCCTGCTTGAGTTCCTGTCCTCACTTCTTCCAAAGATGGACTACGATGTAGAATGCAAACCAAATAAACCTTCTCCTCCCCAGTTGCCTTCGGTCAAGGTATGTTTAAAGAAATATTGTTTATATCATTTGTAAATGAAAGAGCATTCCAAAAGGACACTAAAGTCCTTGGGCTTAATAGATTTAGCTTCATAACTTTATGGAATTGGTTTTCTTCTTACAACTTTGAGTCCCCAAGATAAAACAGGTTGTCAGGCTTGTTCACAACTGCTGTTACCTGCTAAGCCAGCTTGCCAGCCATTCAATTTTTTTAAATTTCATAAATGGCACTGTGAACACCTATATTAGCTAGCTACTTCTTGTTGCTGTGATAAAATCCCATGTCCAAGATAACTTATAGAAAGAGAAGTTTATCTGAACTTATAGTTTTAGACTGTGCAAGAGGCATGGCAGTGGGGTGCTGGATGAAATCACATGTCTTTTTTATAGGCTATATCTATATTATAAATATATCTATATATGTATATATGTACATGCACAAGAGGGGCTGATGGTGGCTGTGTTCCAGGATGGGGTGCAGGGGGGCCATCACAACAGTCATTGGAAGTCAAGAGTCCTGGTGTTGGGGATGTACAGGGACAGGGTCTGGTGGCTGTGTTGTGGTGTGGCATTGAGGACATCCACGCTCTTGCAGCTGGAGCACACAACATCAGTCACAAAGCTTTGGCAGCACATATACTGAAACCACATTTCTAACCACATGCAGGAAGCTAGGGGATCTGGAACCCAGAGGAGGCTGTGAACCCTCACAGCCTGTCTCCAGGTATGTACTTCTTCCAGCAAGGCTCCACCTTCTGGATGATCCATAACCTCTCCAAACAGTGCCACCAACTGAGGTCCAAGTGTTCAAACACATGAGCCAATGGGGGACACCATCAAAGCACCATCACCTTGAAAAAAAAGCTGTTTTATACTTTGAATTACAAGCATGGGTGTGTGCATGTGAGTGCAGGTGCCCACAGGTGTGGGGTGTTAGATCCCTCTTAAAGCTGGAGTTAAAGGCCATTACAAGCTGCCTGACATGGGTGTTGGGAATCAAACCTGAGTCCTCTGGAAGAAACACAAGTACTATGTTTCCAAATTCTGTTCTTTAATGTCTGACTATAGTAGGTAAAATAATGGCCTCCACAGATGCTTGGGCCCTAATCTTTGGAACCTGTGACTATGTTGCCATTTCAGCAAAATGGGCCTTGCAGATAGATTACACTGGAGGACAGACATGAAAGTTGTTCTGGATGACCCAGCCAGGTCCATGCCTGTCCCATAAGTCCCTTAAGAGGGAACAACCCTTCCGGCCTGAAGAGCTCCACAGTGCTGCAATGTCAACCTGAGGATGGAGAGAGTGCCACAACCAGAGAACGCAGGAAGCTTCTAAAGACTGGAAAAGGCACAGAAACAGATCCCCATCCCTGCTTCTAGAAAAGTCTGTGGCTCTGCTTGCACCTCACTCTCAGCTCCATTAGGCACACAGGACATTTCTGTTATTTTGTCTTTTTTTTCAGAGCTGAGGACCAAGCCCGGGGCCTTGTGCTTGCTAGGCAAGTGCTCTACCACTGAGCTAAATCCTCAACCCCAACACAGCACACTTCTGATCTATAGAGTTAGGAGATCTAGGTCACGGAGATGGTTCAGTGGCTGAGGGGCTTGCCAATGGTTAACTCTGTGACTTCGAGCTCCAGGACGCACAGTGGAAGGAGAGAAGCAACTCCTGAAAGTTGTCTTTGGACTTCCACATACCTACTGTGGCATACATGCATGCGCAAATGTGCACACATGTACAAATTTTTTTTTAATGTAAAAATTTGAAAAAAAAAATCTCCTGGAGGACAGAAGCACCAGTCATTGAGTATAATACTGATATCAATTTCTATACAAGAAGCCAGGCAGTGGTGGCACACACCTTTAATCCCAGCACTTGGGAGGCAGAGGCAGGCAGATTTCTAAGTTCGAGGCCAGCCTGGTCTACAGAGTGAGTTCCAGGACAGCCAGGGCTACACAGAGAAACCCTGTCTTGAAAAACAAAAACAAAACAAAAAAAATTCTATAAAAGAATAATTATCTTTAAGGGACTCAAACTTATGATACCAATGTGCCATACTCTCCAGCCTATGGACTAGTGCATCTGAAGCTGAGGTATGGTCTGAGGTCAGTCACACTACAAAGGTCACATCTGACAGCAGTTCCCTCATTTTATTTCCTCATCTCAATGGCTGTATATGAAACTCAGATACGTAAGAGGATGGAGTAGACCATTTATAAAAGCCCAACTTACTAGTTTTTCAAGAAATGCATTTTTGTGGGTTTTGTTTGTTTGTTTGTTTGTTTTTGGGACATGTTTTCTCTGTGCCCCCTGGGTATCCTGGAATTCACTATGTAGACCAGGCTGCCTTCTAAATGCCTGCCTCTGTCTGACTAGTGTTGGGAGTTCATGCCTGGCAAGAAGTACATTTTTGTTATTTTTACAGTATTTGGGCAACTGAAACTGGCTAATGATTATTGTTCAGTGCTAGCAGATCCCAGTTCACTGTTAACTGCCCCCAGTAAACCTACCAGTGTTCATCTTTGTCTCCTCCTCCCACACTCCCAGTTTGATATCTGTATGAGTACTGCAGTTCCAGATGAACAGAATCACAGCTCCATCACAACAGGGGCTGCTAATTCATTCAACAGACAAAGCGAGGAAACCATACCTCGACCAGGATACCAACAAAAGGGATGGAAGCCTCTTCGTATTTCTCAAAGAAGAGCTCCGGGTTACTCTTCCAGACTCCCAGCCATCTGTCCTTCACTCTCAGCTTCTCTGACAGGTATCTACTCATAGCTTCGTCTGCATCTTCTGCCTAATGAGAGACAAGACACAGCTGTGCAGACGACCACTTGAGGCAGCGAGCCTGGAGAGGCAGCTCTGAGGGGGAAGAGCTGTAGAGCAAGTCTGAGATTTGAGTTCAATTCCCAAACCCCCATAAAGGTAGACGGAGACAAGCAAGTGTGTTCCCAACCTCCAGGTGTGCTGTGACACCCACCCACCCCTCCCTCCCTCCCTCCCTCCCTCCCTCCCTCTCTCTCATACACACAAACACAGATAATTTTTTAATTGAATTAAGTCTTTTAAATGAATATATAATAGCTTGTAACAAATATTTTTACCTGAAAATATAATCAATATTGCCCTAAACAGTGAAAAATCTGAAAAATTCATATATTTTAAACTAAAATTGTGTTTAACAGTAACTCATAAACATGAAACAAATAAAATGAAGAGATCTATTCACTCACACTATGTCTTCAGGTGTCTTATTAATCCACTGGGCAGAAGGAGTGTGATCTTGGAAATCACAACAGCAGTTTTAAAACCCAGAGGAATGTTTGATGAACTTAAAAAATGGCAGTGACTCCCTTAAACATTCGGACCCATGTCTTCCATCCCAGCACGGAGGAGGCCGATGCAGAGAACTGGGGCCAAGGCCAGTATTCATTACAAAGTGAATTCAAGGCCAGCCTGGACTGCATGAGTCTGGCTCAAAAACCAACCAAACAAAAAATTCAGCACATAAAAATTTTAAATTGCATTCCATTTTATAAAACAAGAAATGTATCAAATACTCAGTAAATATTTGCCCATTTGATTTTTAAATTTAAATTCAGCCACTTGAAGAGTACGTAATCTAAACTATTATGAAATTCATTAGACCATAATCAACAATGGAATAATTTATACAAATATTTCTACATATTTTTAGCAGGCCTGGCCTGCAATCTTCAATATTTGACCAAAAATAGGTCACTTATACAGTCTGAGTTTTATGGAGATGATGTTCTTAAAATTAAACATTTCTCCTGTCTCTAAGATAAGCAAACCTTATGAGAAACACAAGAAATACATGCCCATTATGGTGGGGACATCTGTCCCTCACCTTTCCAGAGACAATGGCAGGAGGGTCACCACTAGTTGGAGGCTAGACTAGACGACTTAATGAGCTTCGGGCTGCCAGGACATCATAGTGAGAGTCTCTCAAAAATCAAAAGGGAGGAAAAAAGGAGAAGAAGGAAGAAGAGGAGGAGAAGGAAGAGGAAGAAGAGGAGGGAGAGGAGGAAGAGGAGAAGGAAGAGGAGGAGGAAGAGAAGAGGAGGAGGAAGAGGAGGAAGAAGAAAAGAAATAATACAGGAAATACAAAAGCAATGCTTTAAAATCAGCCCTAACCTGGCAAGAGGGAGCACTGCTGACCTCATGCCCTGTTTCCTTTCAGTAATTTTTCTGTGTGTCTATTCACCCACCCACCTGGCATGTCCACCTCTGGCTTCTTGCTTTTTAACCTAATTATAGTATAAGCATGAATGTACAACTGCCTAGTTTTCTACTGTGTGGAGTCATGGAAGCCCTTTGTGGGTTATTTTTGAGATAGTATGTTGCTGGGTAGCTTCCACTAGCCTCAAACTCAGGGCAGTCTCTTGCCTCAGCGTCCTCCCAAGTGCTGGGATTATAGGGGTGTGCCATGATGCCTGCCTCATGGTAGTTCTTTTGGCTCCATCCTTTCTTCCTTTCTCCAGGAGTGCAGAACTGTGTCAATAAAAGCAGGGCATGTGTGTGGTATTGGGAATCAAACACAGTCCTTCAAACACTCTGCCACTTGATCTAAAACTCCAGCTATTTCTTTACTATTGAAACAAAAATCTCACTATTGAGATTGACCTAGGTTGACCTTAAACTCACAATTTTTGGGCTCCAGCCTCCTCCCAAGTACTGGGATGGGCAGATGGATCTTTGTGAATTCTGGCCTAGCCTGGCCTACACAGCAAGTTCCAGGACAACTCTGTCTTAAAAAAAAAAAAAAAAGGACAAAAGAAACAAGGCACGAGTCACTGCGCTCAGCCAATTTTTATAACGATTGCTGCAATGAATATACTTTTACTGCTATACTTTAAAAAGTAGTATTAAAATGTACACTATTGGTTCTGTTTGGTGTTACCAGGTGCTTTCCATACAAAACATCTGTCTACACCGTGACTTGCTGACTGGGAACCATTCTTGGGACATCTTACATCTGTTTTTATTTTATGTGCATCCATGTATTCACACCATCTTTTCATCTGATGCCTGGGAAGGCGCAGGAGAGGATCTAGGATCCCTTGAAACAGATGTGAGTCACCTTGTGGATTCTGGGATAGGAAAATTGAGCCCTTTGCAAGACCAGCAATTGTTCTTAACCAACAAGCCATCTCTTCGGCTCCTGTTTTTAGAATTCTCCTGTAAACTTAGCTTCATGTTTGGACCAAAATTGCTACTGCTACTGAATACTATATGAACTCTAAGATGTATTAAAAACTGGGGTGTGTTAACGAGACGTGTCGACACTAGGGTATGTGGACCTGAAGGTATGTGGACACTGAGCTATGTGTATTGAAGTGTGTGAGTGGATAGTAAGATGTATGACCAGACTGTGATGAGCCCTCCATGGCCTCATCTTTTAGGAGGTGTCATTTTAACTGACAATTTTGTATGTCAGGCTAAGTCAACTCCTCTCTGGCAGTAGCTGAGGGTCTGGGCAATAACTAAGGTGGCCAAGGTGTCCATTCTGTACCCCTTGAATCCAAGAGACTGCTTTGAAGAGACAGAGTTGCTTTCCCCGCTGTGGGAAGGATCCAAACCTCCCCGAGCTGTCCCCTCTGCGGCCTCGCACCTTCGAGCCCTGTAGCACCTGGTCGCAGTACAGAGCCACCTTCTCGCTGCGCCACATGCCCCTCATAGGGGATGCGCAGATCGGCGGCAGAGGCTGCGCCTCTTCCTGGTCCTCAGGCACTGTGGGCACGGGGTCCTCGTCACCTGTCTCGGCTTGAGAGACCGGCGGGAGCTGGAGCCGTCGCCGTGCTGCCTTGCCCTTCACGGGACGCGGGGAGGCCACTACCGAGCGCACGGGGGACATGAGGCCCCTGGCGGGCGCAGCCGCTGAGTCCCGGAGGGTGGCTAAGACGGCCTGCTCCGCTGGCGAGCTGACACTCCCGACCGCGGCCTCGGGCTGGGAGGTCGTGGGATCCGACTCCATGTCCGCGCCGCAGCCGTTGGCCGCCTTCCCCTCGTGGGACAGCGCAGCCGGTGCGCGCTCCGCGGGCAAGCACGTGCGCAGGCGGGAAAGGAGGGCAGGTGCAGGCCTGCCCGGAGCATGCTGCGAGGGGGCGGGGCTAAGGGCGGGGCCTGCCTCTGACTCCGCCCATTGCTCCTTGGAATCGCCTAATGGCAGAACCCAGGAGCTCTTTTTTTCCCACCTCCTTAGATCCTGAAACGTTTCAGGGCCAGGCAAGTTTCGAAGCCCTTAGGTAGCCAAGAATGACTTAGAACTTCTGATCCTCCTGCCTCCACCTCTCAAGTGTTGAGTTCACAGGCCTGCCCCACTCAGTGGAGTGGTTCATTGCGTGCTAGGAAAGCATGCTACCAATTGAATCATATCCCCAGCCAAAGGAAATGTATTTTTAATCTAGGAAGCATTTGTAACTGGAACTAGCTGGTTATTACCAGAGAAAACTCTGTGGATAGACGTAGGCACCTGGGATCACCTTTCCACGTGGATCTCAGTTTAGGCATTCCTTCATATCTTAAACGAATTGCTTTTTTAATTTATATATATATATATACTTTTTTTTTTTTGTCAAGATGTGGTTAAGCCAATGGGACAAATTAGTTTGTGGAGCTGCTCAGAATTCTCCCTGATGGGTGTTTAACAGTATTGCAGCCCTTAACAACACGGATTTCAGCAGCGGCAATGCGAGCAAGCTGAATTTTCCTAAATGCTGCTCAAAACCATTGAAGAACATCAGAAGTCCAGTTTCTGGTATCTGAGACTGAATGTGCATTGAGCTAGTTGGAATATTGTCTGTTTATTCTAGCTGAACTCTGTGCTGGGGCCCACAGCTCCTGAGCTGAAGTGCCTTGGGAAAACACCTGCTTTTCTTCTCGCTCACTTGGAAGGACAGTGTGTTAAGTTGTGAGTTTATTTTGAAGAAAACATTCCCACTCATATCATGTTACTGTAGTGCAGAGAATAATTATGACTTGGATTATTCTGTATTCACATTTCACTTCACTGTATTTGTCCGGAGTCTGTGACCAGATTCTTTAAAGTGATGCTGTTATAACCGCCCGAGTCCACCCATTCAAATAAAATTTAATACTGGGCTGCTTTTCTCCTCTTTTAATTCATTATCTCGAGTGTGTGTGTGTGTGTGTGTGTCTCTGTGTGTGTGTGTGTCTGTGTGTGTGTGTCTGTGTGTGTGTGTCTGTGTCTGTGTGGTCTCATTGTTAGTCCATGCTTGCCTGGTGTGTTGTGTAGACTGGGCCTCAAGCTTGCAGGACCCTGCATCTGTCTCCTAGGCATTATGATTATAGGCAACAGCCACTTCCTGCTTACTCTTCTCTTTTTGTTTGTTTTAAATACTTTGTTCCTTATTTCTTTAAAAAATAATTATTTTATTATTATTATTTTAGCCCTTAAGTTTAGCACAATAAACATCACATGAGCTAGTTCTGAAAGACCCCTGAAAGGGGAGACCCTCACTCAAGTCACAGGAGATTACAGCCAACCAGAAAATCGAAAGAGACCGAACTTGCTGCAAACCGCAAAAGGCTTTATTTCGGGATATCAGCCGGCTGAGGTCAAGATTCACAAGAGAAATGTCGACCTCGAGGCCAGAAGGAGAAGAGTATTTAAAGGAGAAAACCACAAACCAGGGTGGGTACAAACCAGGGGGATGAGGGGAAATCATAAAAACATCAGCAAACAGTATCATAAAAAAAACAGTGGAAGGTCCCCAGCCCATTCAATCATGTGGGAAACACACCCTGTGTACTTATTTTTTTCAAGAATTTAATCTTGTTTAATCATCTATCATGTGGCCAGCCAGTCCTTGGAACCCAGAGCCCAGAGCCTAAGGACTAGATGACCTGCATTCTTGGTTCCGCCCTTTTGTGGTCAGCTAAGTTCCTGGAACACAGATGGCCTGGCTTCAGCCTCTATATGCTATGGGGTCTCAAAAAAGGTTTATTATTTTCAGTTCAAAGTGTTTAAAATTCAAACACAGCACTGGTTTTTGTTTCTTCCAGAAACAAACAGATGTTTCATAGCAACTGTGTAGAAGCCAAAGGCATACAGATAAAAGACACAAGGCCTCCTAACCCTAGCAAAGTGTACGAATTGGCCAGTAGACAACACCATGATTATTACATATATATTTTTATGCTATACTGTGTTGGGCTGGAGAGACGGCTCAACAGTTAAGAAAACTCATTGCTCTTCCAATGGGCTGAGTCTTCTTCTATCCAGCACTAATTAAGAAAATGTTCTGGGCTGGAGAGATGGCTCAGTGGTTAAGACTGCTTTTCCAGAGATTCTGAGTTCAATTCCCAGCAACCACATGGTGGCTCACAACCATCTGTAATGGGATCTGATGCCTTCTTCTGGTGTGTCTGAAGATAGCTACAGTGTACTCATACATAAAATAAATAAATCTTTAAAAAAGAAAAGAAAATGCCCCTCTGGCTTGCCTACAGCTGGATCGTATGGAGACATTTTCTTAATTAAGGTTTCCTCCTCTCAGATGCTATTCACTTGGGTCAAGTTGACAAAAAACTAGCCAAGACATTAGCCCACAGATGAAAGGGGGGTAACCTACCCACCATGACTCTTAAGATTTTCATTCAACAACCTTATAGCCTCTAGGAATACCCCTCTCTACTCACACAGGGTGTAACTTTAATTTTTCAAACCTTATTTTAATGATGGTTCTTAAATAACCTCCCTTTTAGCGCACCACCCACCAGAGGTAGTGAAAAAGAATGGATACAGGGGAAGTGGACCTATTTTAAAAGGTTCTTTGGAGCAACTCCCATCTGTGTTGTCTGGAAATCAGTTCACAGGTTAGCAGGCAGTGGCAGCTGAATCCACTTGCAAACACCTCACAGATATACCAGCAGCCCAGTTCACTAGAGTCCAGTTGGTAATGACAGTGACACGACCTAGCAGAGACAGCCAGGCCTTGGCTGAAGTCAGCAGGAGGGACCAACAGGAACACCAGGGGAAGTTCTTGGCTGTGTCTCTCTTGGGGAACAAAAGATCAGCAAAGACTTGAGACCCACAAGCTTTACCCAGCTAGCTGTACCAGAAAGCCAAGCTCTGTCTCCATCACTTGGTGGGGTCCTATTTACACCCTCCAAACATCGCGTGTCCTCCATGTGCCTTGCCTCAGCACATGCATCTAATCAGCCCAAGTCCGCAGAAGCAGCAGTATACCACCAGAAGTTTTTTGGTACATCTTTCTCCATGGAGTTCTGACAAATGCAGCTCAACTCTGCAATGTAAGGCAGACCAATACAGGTGTGTTGTTAGCAAACACTCCTTCTTCACATGTCCTTTCATGTGCTTGCTTTAGCAGAACATCCTCTCTCCTGTGTCTTCTTTAGGGAAACATTCCTTCATGAGTCGGCCTTAGCCTTTCACATCTGTGTCCACTTTAACAAAATGTTCCTTCATGTGTTTGCCCCAGCAAAACACCATCCAACACAACTGACTTTCCAAAGAATCCTTAAGTTTCCACTTCAACAGTGTCGAATTTTTAAACTCCTTAGCTACTGTTTTTTTCTATCCTGTGGGTGTTCTTACAGTCAGTACCACACTCAAGGGTCAATATTGCAGAAATAAACATTATTAGAGAGGCTGGATAGAATTTCTGAAGGCTTGCCATCATGGATTCCAAGTAAGTGCCATTTGATAGCTAAGAGGACACAGAAAAGAGACACTAGCAAAGTCCAATATACTAAGAAAAGATCCAATCATGTCTGTCAATTGCTTAGTCAAAAGAGAAATATTAGGTTAGTGGTGTATGAGGGACACTACTTGTAAGGCGCAGGCTCTTAACAGGACCAACTCCATTTTGTAATAGGAAACTTGTAGAGACAAGTCTGGAAGTAAAGTACTTGTAGAGACAAGTCTGGTACTTGTAGAGACAAGTCTGGAAGTGAAGTTGTGCTGTGATAACCAGACACGAGTGGTTATCTCCCGTGCATGTCAGCAGTAACACCGAATCAAGCATAAAAGAGGAGCCCAATCGGAGCACACTGGTAACCATATCACACTGGTAACCATGGATACCTAGCGTGATACTTCGACAAGCCTCCTCAACACCCAATCATGAAAGAGTTAACCGAGAGAGCAATCACCTAAGAGGTCAAATTAGCAATTCAACTAGCTGGAAGCTGCAGCCTGATCCCGCCTTCACAGACTCCAGACCTGTAACCAAGACCATCAAGGGACTCAGGTCATATAACCCATGAATGAATGATGTGTTTATTGCTATGCTTATTTCTTTAGTAATTAGCAATTTATTATTTGTATTCATTGTGCTCACATTGTTAGAGGCAACGCATAGGAAATGTGGCAATACCTCATTGTGGCAATAGCCTTAGCATTGGTGATGATATATTATTGTTTGCTGTGCTTCATTAAAGAGTAACTGAATTCCAAAACCTCTGTCTCTGGCGTCTGTCTCTCTTCCCTCTCAAGGAGCTGAAAATCTCACAGTCAAATTCAGCATATGATCCCTGAGTGGAGAAGGTCCTGTTTGCTCCTCTCCCCGAGGGGATTCTAAACCCTTATCACAACCTGCTCCTGACACATAAGAGTCGGGGCTCTCGACACTATTCCATCTATCCCTCTGTATTTCACATTTGCTATGAAACATTCAGCCTCCACATGCTGGGATGCTTCTGCTCCCTAGAGCATTGCAATCCCTTCTCCCTGATGGGCTTATTCTGTTAGGCTCATGTCTTAATCCAAGCACCATGTACTAGCCTACCACACCAGCCTCTAAAGCCAGATCCCCAGTTCTCACAGGCTTCTGGTGAGCACTGTGGGCCTTGACTTTTTATTGGCCACATCTAGCTGAAGGGCTGGGTGAGTAATTTAGACCCTTAATATACCACTCCCCCCCCCACACACACACACACAAGGAAGAAGCGTATACTGAGTACTCTGGCTGGTAGTAACTGTTCCACTACAAAGTACAGCTTAATCTTTTTTTCTTTTTAACCTGTACTACTTTAGATTCAAGTCCATTAGGGCTGGCATAACCCAGTCCGTCAAGGACCAACTTCCCTACATTTCCAGTTCATGTGTCTTTGTCTTAAAGGTATAGGTAGATATATTACTCAGTTTCTCTGCCTCCACAGTACTTAGATTGACCCCATCCACTCCCACTTTCCGTAGCTTCATGAGCTGGGCTCTTCCTCTGTTTGTTCAAAAGCGAACTCAAGAGTTCAGGTTCCAACTATTTCCTGAGTGTTACAGTTTCCTGTACTATGTCATTGTCAAGTCCCAATCTGCATGCTTCATCATGGGTTTTTCTTCTTTCAGTTGAAGGCTGAGCTTCAGAACAATAGTCCATCACTTCTCCCTGGCTTTCTTCTCCCTCACTATCCAAGTGCTTTATGTGATACTTAGTGTCTAATGAGAGTGGTGAGAATCCCATAGCTGGAGGGATACAATGGATACAAATGGAGGGTTTCCAACTTCTTTGTTGCAATGGGTATTTGTCCTTCCTACTAGGTTGTTCCCTTTCTGACACTGCTCATCTGTAAGTTAGCGAAGAAGTCGCTCAGCACAGGGCTGTAGGCTATGGGCTTTCAGTCAAAGCACAGCTACTAAATTCTGTAGTTCAGTGAGTCTATTTTGTGCTATTGTTGTTTGGGGGTGGTAAAGCATCTGCAGGGAGGGGGCTTCTGCAGGGAGGGGGTCTCTTCGTTGAATCTACAGGTTGTCTTATTTTTTGTTGTTTATTTTTGTTTGTTTGTTTTTTGTTTTTCAAGACAGGGTTTCTCTGTGTAGTCCTGGCTGTCCTAGAGCTCACTCTGTAGACCAGGCTGGCTTCGAACTCAGAAATCCGCCTGCCTCTGCCTCCCAAGTGCTGGGATTAAAGGTGTGTACCACCACTGCCCGGCTGCTTTTTTTTTTTTTTTTAAGTTTATTTATTTTATATATGAGTACACTGTAGCTGTCCTCAGATACTCCAGAAGAGGGCATCAGATCCCATTACAGATGGTTGTGAGTTACCATGTAGTTGTTGGGAATTGAACTCAGGACCTCTGGAAGAGCAGTCAGTGCTCTTAACTACTGAGCCAACCCCTACAGGTTGTCTCATGATGAACAAATTTCCAAGATTTTATGTAACAGTTACACTCCATTTTCATCAGAAAAATACTTCTGGTCAAAACTTTCTGGCTCACTGTGAAGCTAAACCTAGGCCTTGTAATCTTTCAAATCTGAGTTCACTGGGCACACAGTTCTTCTGGATCTTTTTTTCCTTTAAAAAGAAAACACAGAGCACAAACACCGAGTGACAGTTGGCTCAAGGCAAAACAGAAAAATGGGTAAGTGTTTCACAGGTCAGAGGTCAGAGATCCACTCAGAATGAGTTTCCTTAACACTTCCTTTTTATCTGAGGAGGAACTAGGGGTTCAAGAACAAAGCAGAATCACTTGACATACACACCAAGGTACAGGAGTGGCTCTAGGGCAACAGAACCAGGTCTGGAATTAGGGGAAGGCACCTGGGAGGAAGCAAAGACCTGGAAGATTTGCTATCCTGTTTTCCTAGTGATGACTCTGGGGCTCCAGATAGGTCTGTCTATACAGTGTAGCTGGCCAGGAACATGTGCTGTGTACATCAGGCCCTCCTCTTGTCTTCCAAGTGCTGGGATCAAAGGTGAGTACTACCATGCCTGGCCCTAGTTGTAACTTCTGGCATGGCTTTAGGTGAAACAATGGGGCCAGAGTGAATGGGATCTGAAAGATCTCAGCCCAAGCAGGCTTGCTATACAGAGAAGGGAGGCAGTTAGGATGGTTTACAGTTAAAGGTTAAGTACCTGCTCTGAGGGCAAGCTGCTGCTGGTGAGTTATCAAGGCACACAAGAGTCTCTGGGCTGAGTTCTTGTTGAGGAGAGAGACACTAAACATATTATTTTAAAAGAGTTATCAAGCAAATAGGATATCACCCACAAGCCTATGTACGACAGCTCGAGACATGGCTCAGTGGGTAAAGGTGGTGGCTTGTTAAGCAAATCTGAAAATCTGAGTTCTATCCCTGTATTTCACATAAAGGCACTGTATTATATGCACAACACACACACACTCCAATAATAATTAAAAAAAGAAAAAAATATAAATATGTCATGGCACCATTATTGGTGTCTTAGGATTTTTATTGCTGTGATAAAACACCATGACCAAAAGCAACTGTGGAGGAAAGGGTTTATTTCAGCTCACAACTCTCAGGTCACTGAATGAAATCGGAGCAGGAACTCAAGGTGGGAACCTGGAGGCAGGAACTGAAGCAGAGGCCATGAAGAAGTTTAATTAGGGGTACTTACAGGAGCAGGGTGAAAGTTTGTGGCCAGTGTCTGCACCACTGAGCAAAACGTCTCTCCCTCTCCCACCAAGCATTAAATGCTCACGGAGGGCTGGGTCCCCGTGAGACCCTCCCCTTCATGACAGAGTGATGATGGTCTTGATAGTGTGCAGATCCTCTCTGTACTCTACACTCAAGATTGCAACAGTCTTGTCCGGCAGGGAAGCCACTCCCAGGCTCCCTCTGGCCCTTACATTCATCCTTCCCTCCTTTCGGGATGTTTCCTGCACCTTGGTAAGGTGTTATGTATGTCCCACCTGTGACTGGGTCTTCAATGATCATTTCTTCTTATTCTTATCCTTCTCTCCCTGCCCTCCCCAGACAATGTTTCCCCAAGTAGCCCTCACTGTCCTGGAACTTGATCTGTAGACCAGACTGGCCTGGAACTCTCCTGAGTAATTGGGATTAAAGGTGTGCGTGTGCCACTACCCCTGGGCCAGACTTTTATTCTTATACCAAGTCTTTGCAGTCACCACAGACCGCACAGTCAGAAGGTTCTCTGACCAAAGCTGACCCTAGTGCTAGTCTATGAATACAAATGTGGTTTGGTTTTGTTGTTGTTGCTGTTGTTTTGGTTTGTTTGTTTGTTTGGTTTTGGTTTTTCAAGACAGGGTTTCTCTGTATAGCCCTGGCTGTCCTGGAACTCACTCTGTAGACCAGGCTAGCCTCGAACTCAGAAATCCGCCTGTCTCTGCCTCCCAAGTGCTGGGATTAAAGGTGTGTGGTGTGCACCACCACTACACCCGGCTACAAATGTGGTTATTTAGAAGGTAATTTGACAGACTATATAACTTTTTGTTTTGGTTCCTTTTTCCAGACGGGGCTTCTCTGTGTAATAGAGCCCTGGCTGTCCTGGACTCCCTTTGTAGACCAGGCTGGCCTCAAACTCACAGAGATCAGCTTCCCTCTACCTCCCGAGTGCTGGGATTCAAGGGGTGCACCACCATGCCCAGCTGCTTAATGTTTTTAGTGGTAAAATTTATAGCGTGAAGCATGGTGAACACTTTGGAGAATGGCACATTCTGGAGGGTGGTGGGGAAAGCCAGATGGCAGATAACTGGGGGGTAAGGCTCATCCATAAGATGGCATTTGTGTAAGGATTTGGAGGAAGACAGCAGAAAAATCTTGGGCTTTGGCGACTGCAAATATAAGGAGGTCATTTTTCCATCAGCAAATCATCCATAGGCACAAAACCCCATGAGGACATAAGGAACAATTCCAGTTTAGGGACTTTGACATTAATATATTATTTTAATCTCCACTATATGATAAAGATTTTTTTTTTTTTGCAGCAGGATCCCATGTAACTGAGGCTAGCCCCAACTCACTATGTACCGGAGAATGGCTTTGCATTTCTGAACCTCCACCTCCAGAGTGCTGAGATTAGAGGCATGCAACCCCCAAGCCATTTTATTTGGTGCTGGGCGTGGAACCCAGGGCTTCCTGAATGCTAGACAAGCCCTTTACCAACTGAGCTACACCCCAAGCAGAAAAAATAAAAGTTGCATCAGGCTTATGTTTTCCAGAGAAGACACAACGAGTGCATCTGGAGAGTTAGGAATTCTGAAGTTTTGTTTTGTGGAAACTTGTTTTTTATTGTTTTGGTATGCAAGAGAATGTTGGGAAACATGGCTGGATTTAGTTTTTGGTTTTCTCAACTGAACAGATAAAAAACTTTCAAAAACCTTTCCAATTAGCAACGGATTCCTAAATAGTCTACTGGCCCCGCCCCCCCCCCCCCCCCCCCCCCCCCCCACCCCCGCGCATCAGTTTCTTCCTCGCCCTTAACTCTGACCATACTCTCTAGTACGTGTAGCTCCTCATCTGACCACAGGGGGGCAGTGGAGAGCTTTGAGGGCTGGTGCAAGCCCCAATCCCTAAGGGCTGGGCGCAGCCTGAAGCGTTCTGGCTCCAGCTCTGACTCAGAAGTCTGCCCTGCAAGCTCAGACTTCTAACCGCCCGCACTTTAACCTCAGGCTTGCTGTTCTGCTGAGGCTTCAGCCTTTGACGGCGTGTGCTGACCCCTCCATACTTGTTTAGCTCCCTCTTTCAGATCTTTTCGAGACAAATACAGGTTTTGGGGTTGTTTTTGTTTTTTTAAGACACAAATACAGGTTTTAAATCTCATTGTACATAAACTACATAAAGGGCTTGCCGTACTGTTTAAGGGCTCCTGGCACTAGAGAGAGGCAAGAAAGGACACAGACTAAATCTCTGACTAAAGCTAGCCCAGAGAAAAGCTAGTGGTCCACGCAGGTCTTCATTAGTTAGCAGGGTGCTTGCATTTCTGTCTTCATGGAAAAGGTCTCTAAGGACACCAGATAATTAGTCTTGGATGGAAAAGAGCAGAAATTCTTAATAACAGAGAAAACATTCAGATGAAGTGGAGAAGCCATTGAGGGAGCAATTGACATCAACATACACACACACACACAGAAACACACATGTGTGCGTGCACACACGCACGGATGCACTCACACATGCACACAGTCAGACACTCATGCACTCGCACTAAATGTTTGTACATATGGGAAAACATAAGAAAAGAATAGGAAAGCCGGGCGGTGGTGGCGCACACCTTTAATCCCAGCACTTGGGAGGCAGAGGCAGGTGGATTTCTGAGTTCGAGGCCAGCCTGGTCTACAGAGTGAGTTCCAGGACAGCCAGGGCTACACAGAGAAACACTCTCTTGTTTAAAAAACAAAAAAAAAAAAAAAAAAAAAAAAAAGAATAGGAAGACATAAGACATTATTCCTTTGCAGAGGAGCGGTTTTATCATAGAGAACACGGTTGTGAAAAGGAACCTCATATTTCCGTACATAATTCTACATTGCAGAAGTACTCTAGAGTAAAACGTTTGTTCAGCTTGACATTGTTTTCTTTTTCACGTTGAAGCAAGGTCTTGCTAGATTACTAAGTTTTCCCTCAAAGCCAAAAATCCTCCTGCCTCAGTCCTCCGAGGGCTGGGATCTGGGGTGTGTGCCACCATGCCTGTGCTCCTGGGGAACTTTCTCTTGTTTCATCTTCTTAACCTGGTTAAAAAAAAAATCAAAAAATGAGTATTCATTACTCTATGATGTGTGTTTATGGCATTTAAAGACAATTTGGACCAGCTAGAGACAGGCTTAGTGACTAAGAGCATTTCCTGATCATAGAGGATCCCAGTTCAATACCCAGCACCCACGTGGGGTGCTAGTTCCAACTACCTGTAATTCCAGATCCATCCAGAGGATCTGCCCTCTTCCAGCCTCTGAGTTTGCATTAACATGGACATACCTACACTCAGACATACACACACATTCATACTAAATTTATTTTTTTAAAAAAATCTTTAAAAAAAAAAAACACTGGAAGGCTGGTGCACTGACATTCACTTGTAATCCTGGCAGTTGGTAGAGGCAGGGCCATCAGGAGTACAAAGTCAGCTTGGGCCACAGGCACACATGCAGGCAGAATGCTATATATATAATAAATAAATAAATCTAAAAAAAATGAAAGAAACAAAAAAGGCTGGGATATAAATTGGGTTACAGAACCTGCCTACCGTGTTGAAAGCCCCAGGTTCACCCCCACAGCACAGAACAGGGAGTATCAAATTGTAGCTCTTTGTCTCGGTTTTGAAGCCTATTGAGAGGAATGGAAAAGGAAGAGAGGCATTACACTGGAGGAAGTGAAGTGTTTCCTGGAGGGAAAGGCTTAGGTAAGTTGGCTCTGTTCCTGATGCAGAACCCTAAGCCTGGAATTCCCAGGGAAGAGGCTGCCCAGAGGACATTGATGGAGACAGATGCCTTTTGACACTGAACCAGAGGACATCAGGGAACACCAGGACGCTTGTCAGTATACATTCAAGGCTGACTGTGTGAGCACAGCCCAAGGTTAGCTATGTAACCTTGAGAAATATATTTCAAATCTAATTGTTCCATCTGTCATGGGGAATAATGGTAGAACCCACCTCATTGGCTGGCTGTGATAATTGAGTGGGCATAAAATGTTCAAAGACCTTAAAATTGGGATTGGTCCATAGGTGTGTTCAGACAATGCAGCCTCCCCAGGTCGGCAGAAAAATGGAATTCTTAACTTTCCTATCTCCAGTTACACACATGGACCCACCTGGCTGTGCCACAGAGAGAAGGCTTCCACGCCACTTCAAGCAGTAATGCAAATCAACTTATTGGATCAGAAATAGAACGAATCTGCATTAAAATATAAGAATTTGAAAAGGATGCATTAGGGGCTGGTGAGATGGCTCAGAGGTTAAGAGCACTGACTGCTCTTCCAGAGGTTCTGAGTTCAATTCCCAGCAACCACATGGTGGCTCACAATCATCTGTAATGGGTTCTGATGCCCTCTTCTGGTGTGTCTGAAGACAGTGATAGTGTACTCATATACATAAAATAAATAAATCTTTAAAAATGAAAGAGAGAAAAGGATATATTAGAAATGCCCTTTTTGCTGGGCAGTGGTGGCGCACGCCTTTAATCCCAGCACTTGGGAAGCAGAGGCAGGTGGATTTCTGAGTTCGAGGCCAGCCTGGTCTACAGAGTGAGTTCCAGGACAGCCAGGGCTACACAGTGAAACCCTGTCTTGAAGAAAAAGAAAGAAAGAAAGAAAGAAAGAAAGAAAGAAAGAAAGAAAGAAA
>NW_021604700.1:3828163-3828439 GCF_004785775.1 Grammomys surdaster | reverse complement strand
AGAAAGAAAGAAAGAAAGAAAGAAAGAAAGAAAGAAAGAAAGAAAGAGAAATGTCCTTTTCAAACTAGGTATATTAGCTACATCTCTCCTTTTTTTCCTTTTTCTTTTTTCATGACCAAGACAACTTAAGGAAGAAAGAGTTTATTTTGGCTTATGCGTCCAGAGGGGTATGAGTCCATGAGAGCGAAGTGAGGCATGGTGGCTGAGAACTCACATCTTCCAACTTCAAGGAGAGAGAGAGAGAGAGAGAGAGAGAGAGAGAGAGAGAGAGAGAGA
>NW_021604700.1:3753553-3823163 GCF_004785775.1 Grammomys surdaster | reverse complement strand
TTGGTTGGTATTTGTTGTTGTTTTGTTTTTAAGAACTTTGGAAATATTTTTATTTAAGTCTGTTTGTTAAAATTTTGTCCAACAGTGGGAACTGAAGCCTTCTAACAGTTGCTGTAGATTACTGGCAATAACGACCCCAAGAAGGTCATGCCTCCCAGCTCATTAATGGCTGGACTGTACACTATTGTTTGCTGGCAAAGGAGTCATTCATTCACAAAACTGGACCCACCCAACCAAACTGAGACTCATGGTGGATGTTCAGTTAGATTCTGAACCAAGAAAAATAATTGCCTCATTTCCTCACTGAACTTTGATCAGTGCTGTGTGCTGTGTGACCAAGTTAGAAAGTAGATGGAATTTCAAACAAGGCTTTAATGGCATCCTGGGAGCTGCCACCAACCGTCCTCAACCAAGGAGAAACATTACCGAGATGGGATGCATCAGACAGGGATTTACTAAAGGAAACCTACCTGGCTACCTACCATAGTGTACATCTACCGTCAGGGCCGACCCATAGTTTACAAACGATGGTAAATTATTGGCGGAGGTGACATACCTGGGCTATGATGTGGCTCTAACTCTTTTCTATCAAGCTTGTGTATTTTATGAGAAGGGGCTCTCTCTGCGGCCCAAGCTGGCTCAACTCACAACCTCAGCCTCACTGTTGCTGGGATTACAGAAGTGAGCCACCGAACACAGCTCTAGTAACTTCTTGAGTTTGCCAGACGCTGGGACACAAAGATTAGCAAGACCCTGCTCCCACGGAAGAGGTAGACAGACAGTGAATCTATTTTTAAGAAATGTTTAAGGGCTGGTAAGATGGCTCAGAAGGTAAAGGCACTTACTGCCAAACCTGAATGCCTGAGTTCGATCCACAGGACATCCATAGTACAAAGAGAGACCTGACTCCCACAGTCGTTACCTGAACTCCATATATGCATATACATACACACAATAAATAAATTAAAATGTAATAATAAAGCATAATTAACAAACTTTACAGCCGGGTAGTGCACGCCTTTAATCCCAGCACTTGGGAGGCAGAGGCAGGCAGATTTCTGAGTTCGAGGCCAGCCTGGTCTACAGAGTGAGTTCCAGGACAGCCAGGACTACACAGAGAAACCTTGTCTCAAAAAAACAAAATAAAACAAAAAACAAAAAAACAAAACAAAAAAAAAACTTTACTTAGAGCCCAATGCTAGCAATTTATGATCTGAGACCAGATGATCAACTAAGCTTGTGAGTTCAAGACCAGCCTGAGCAAGATAGTAAGATCCTGTCTCAAAAGAATGGAGTAGAGTACAATTTTTTTTATTGGATATTTTATTTACATTTCAGATGTTATCCCCTTACCGCACTGCCCCCCACCCACCACCCACCCCCAAGAGTACAATTTTTGTTTGTTTGTTTGTTTTTTTCGAGACAGGGTTTCTCTGTGTAGCCCTGGCTGTTCTGGAACTCACTCTGTAGACCAGGCTGGCCTCGAACTCAGAAATCTGCCTGCCTCTGCCTCCCAAGTGCTGGGATTAAAGGCGTGTGCCACCACCGCCTGGCAAGAGTACAATTTTTAAGATGTGGTTTTTATTTGAAAGAGATGGAAAATAACAGAGGGGAACTAATTAAAAATTCTTTGTGGGTTAGAAACTTTTAACTTGAGACCTATTCAAAACCTGATCAGAGGACCATGGTGACCATATCCTGCAAGGCAGAAGTGTGTGGTGTCTAAGAACAAATAGAAGCCAGTGTGACTGCAGTCTCTGAGCCAGAGGAGGCTAGAACTGCGGGAGTGTACCAACCATCTAGGTCAGTGGTTCTAAACCTGGGGGTCGTGACCCTGTGTATTAGGGGGTGTGGAATAACCCTTTTACAGGGGTTGCCCAAGGCCATCCCGCATATCAGATATTTACATTACAATTCATAACGGCAGGAGATTATAGTTACTAAGTAGTAATGAAATAATTCTATGGTTGGGGTCACCACAACGTGAGGAGCTGTGTTAAAGGGTTGCAGCACTGGGAAGGTTGAGAACCACCGATTTAGGCATCTCTTCCCAGCAGTGTTTGACCATGGCCCCCAGTAGCAACGTATTTTACCTCTTAGGTTCTCTAGACAACAGATGCAGGTCAAGGCCATCTTCAGCCTCAGAATGGGATCGAAGTCAGCCCAGACTATGGGAGACACACACACATACCCGTACATTGTCTTACACAAGTATGTTATCCTGAGGTTAACTTGCTTAACTTCTCCCGTCTGACACACCAAGCCCCTACTTGTTACAAATCTGCTCATGTTTGTCCTACTTTGCTTCACCCTCCATCGGACTCCGTTTCTGCTTTATATTTCATAATGTGAATTATTATAGGGTTAAATCAGGTCTTGATAGGTAGTTGGGCAAATAAAGAAGGCTTTGTTTTTACTGTGAAATCAGAACACATTATTAGAAAAGAAAGGAATTAAGTTGAGGGAGGAAAGGGCCGTGCAGTGCGGTAGTGTAGGCCACGTCTAATGGCCATCATTACTTCAGGTCTTGCAGGAGAGAATTAACAAGGCAGTTTTCATGAGGCACGGTTTGCCCTTGAGCAGGCCGAGCATTTCTGTTGCAACTCGAAGTGGGCCGGGGATTTGTGCCTGACGACTTGCCGTGCTGTACCTGACATGTCTATGCGAGGACTTAGCTTCCACTCACAGGCTCCTCAGACACAAGAGAACCCTGGGGGGAGTGAAAACACCATTTGTGAGTGACTCAAATAAGCTAACTTTTCTTTTCCTGTTTTCCTTTTTTTTTTTTTTTTTTTGGTTTTTTGAGACAGGGTTTCTCTGTGTAGCCCTGGCTGTCCTGGAACTCACTCTGTAGACCAGGCTGGCCTCGAACTCAGAAATCTGCCTGCCTCTGCCTCCCAAGTGCTGGGATTAAAGGCGTGCGCCACCACCGCCCGGCTTCTGTTTTCCTTTTGGACAGGATCTCACTACATAGCCCTGGTCAGCCTCAGAGTCACCATGGGAGGCTTTCTTTCTAAGTCTGAAATGCCTGGGTGACTTGTCCTAAGGAAGCATCTCCAAAACTTATAGTTACACCATTTAGAAAGATTTCTAAGCAAACCTGTAACCAGGCTAGCCTAGAACTTAGCCCATGCTGGCTTCTTTTCTCAGTGGAGATTACAGACCAGAGTGCCATATGTGCATCTTGGACCATTTTAAAGTACAGTTCACTGACATTAGGTATAATACATATACATACCTTTAGGGTTTTTTGTTTATTCTTTTCTCTTTTTTTTGAAGATTTATTTATTTTTATTTATATGAGTACACTGTCTTCAGACACACCAGAAGAGGGCATCAGATCCCATTACAGATGATTGTGAGCCACCATGTGGTTGCTGGGAGTTGAACTCAGGACTTCAGGAAGAGCAGTCAGTACTCTTAACCACTGAGCCATCTCTCCAGCCCTTTCTTTCTTTTTTGAAACAGGCCTTATTATGTGACCCAGGATGGCCCAGAATTTGAAACTCCTGATCCTGTGCCCCATCCTCCTGAGTACTGGGATACCAGATATATATCATCATACATAGCAGCTCACCTACTTTTGAAGGTAATTTTCACTGGATATAGTTAGTGGACTGGGTTTTCCAACATTTGAAAGATCTCATTCTCTTATTTTATGGCTCCCATTGTTTCTGTCATGTATCTGTTGTCAGTCATGTTATGGCTCTACTGGGGCTGTCTGGGCTTGTTTGATTTCCTCTCCTCTGCTTTCTCCTCCTTCTTCTTTATTGAGACAGAGTCTTTCTATTTAGCTCCGGACTGTCCCAGAACATACTATGTAGACCAGGCTGGCTTTGAGCTCTCAGAAATCTGCCTGCATCAGCCTCCAGTGTGCTTGAATTATAAGCATTTGCTACTGTGCTTGGCTTGATTTTAAGGTGTTTTCTTTGTATCTGTTCCACAAGTGGTTGACAGTACTTCTTGAATCTGTATCTGAAATTTTTTCCCTAACAGTTTTGAAAAATCCTTATATTTCCCATCTATCTCTCCATTTCTCTGTTTATAAATACAGCTTCACGAGGTGGCCCTGACTGGTCTTGAGCTCACAGCTACCCTCCTGGTAATGCCTCTCTGGTACAGGTATTACAGCTGTAAGCTATGTCCACCTTTCTCTCTGGTTATGATACACTGTACTCACTGCTAACTGCTTAGGTTCATGTAAATGGGAGGCACTGGTAAATAAATGACAAGAGGGCAGGAAAAGGTGGAAAGGAAGAGATTTCTTCCTTTTCTGGATCAACTTGAGATGATACCTCCAGCCATCACTGCCATGTCTGAAGCTGTGTCTTCTACAGGGGGTCTCTCTCCTGTGCGGTGCAACCCAGTGGAAGTAGCAGGTCCCTGCTGTGCTCAGACATCTGTACTCTAGAAACTCCATCATCCTGGATGCCAATGCCTGTGTGGTCATGCTATCCCCAGGGACAGTGAGGTTGCTCAGTTTCCCTGTCATTCAGAGAACCCCTAGGTTGTTTTAAAATTCCTTTGCTTGTAAGTCTTAGCCTCCTTCTCTTTCTGAACTGGGGCTGTTGTTATGTACTTACGTGGTATGCGCTTCCTCCCCAGGATAGAGTTACAATGTTGCCTAATACCCAAAAGAGGTCTTAAATTTGTGTGCTCTACCATGACCCATGTCTCTTTCCTTTTCAACACAGGGTCTCGGTTAGCTCAGGCTGGCCCCTAACTTACTACATAGCCAAGGATGACTTTGAGCTTCTGATCCTCTGTGTGCTGGGGTGACAGCATGGGCCTGTGTACCACCACACATGGTTGACAAGTACTCTCCCAACTGAGCTAACCTTCCCAGCCCCATGTGCTCCTGGGTTTGGTGTGGATTGATTTAATTCCTACTGTAAACCTTGGAAGTCTCAAGTCAGTGCTTGCCAAGGAAATAAGTACATTGGTGGGTAGGGGAAGGAAGTGTCATTGTTAAAAGTCTACGTTACATATTTAACACAATGGAATGCTTAAAAAAGAAAACCTTAAGAATATGTAAAAATAAGCTCATTTCCTCTGAAATACTTCAAATCATTACTTCCTCTATAAAAAAAATTCAGCCAATGTATATTTAGAAAATAGAATTATCCAATTGTGCTTTTTAAAGAAACACATTTAGGAAAACCAAATACGACTAAAAGACAAAGTATGAAATGCTCAGAGAATTAATACATGGTTATATTAAATTTTTAATTTAACTTTTAAAATTAAAAATTTTAATTAATAGTAATTAATTAAACCTGTGAGGCACCTGCTATTTGTTATGATACATTTAAAAATGATAAGGGGAGATGTGTGTGGTGGCATGCCCCTGTAATCCCAGCACTTAGGAAGTTAAGGCAGCCATGTCCTTAGCCCCTGGGCCCACATCCCCCAAGGTAGTGTCTCACACTACATAGGTCATGAGTGACTGTAACCTACAGAATACCTAGCTGGGGAGGAAAGTAGTAAAGTGCTTGTGTTATGTTCACAAGGATCAGTGAATCTGTGTTCAATCCCCGTAACACGCTAGAATAAGAAGGAAAAGGAGCGCCGGGCAGTGGTGGCACACGCCTTTAATCCCAGCACTTGGGAGGCAGAGACAGACGGATTTCTGAGTTTGAGGCCAGCCTTGTCTACAGAGTGAGTTCCAGGAAAGCCAGGGCTACACAGAAAAATCCTGTCTCAAAAAACAAACAAAAAAAAAAAAAAAAGAAGAAGAAGAAGAAGAAAAAGGAGGAGGAGCAGGAGCAGAAGCAGAAGTAGAAGCAGCACTGGGAAGGATTCTTGAGGATTGCTGGCCAAATGAACCTGCTTAGAGAATTGTTGTAGGCCAGTCTCTGAGCCTGTCTTAAATAAAAAGGTAGACAGTGCCTGAAGAAGATCATCTGAGATCATCCTTTGGACTCCACACAGAGCTCGTGCGTGTGTGCATGCATGCGTGTGTGCGTGTGCTCGCACGCGCAAGCACACACACGCAGGCACACACACATACACACATATACACACACTCACACACACATTCACCACACCTCCACCTAAGAAACAAAAACAAAACCCACATACGTACATGGACACACATCAGAGAGATAAAACACTGGAATGAGGGTGCATATCTAGAGAGAAGTATAAAGCCACCCATCATGTAGGTTAAATCTCACTGCTCTTTATATGATACCTATCGTGTGCTGGAATCAGAAGGAAGGTTTAAATTTGGGTTACTAGTGACCCAATGCTGGTTTCCTTCTCTACCACTTCCCTCTGGTGCCCCCAGCTGTGCCAGCCTGGATTAATTGCTGTTTCTGGAATAAGTGAACAGAGAGCAGAAGCAATGGAAAGATGGTTAAACAACAACAAAATCAATCAAATAATAAAAACCATTCATTATAATGGATGCCTCACTATCAAGGAAAGATAGAAAATGGATCTAAGGGAACACTTCGTTGTTAGAACGGAATTAGAAGTATTGATTATTGATGTGAGCTTGTAGGTTTGACATATAGATAACATATGTGGAGATGATAGATAGATAGATAGATAGATAGATAGATAGATAGATAGATAGACAGATAGATGATACATGGATGGATGGGTAGATGGGTGGGTGGATAGGTGGGTGGATGACTGGGTGGGTGGGTGAATGAGTGGATGGGTGCATAGATGGATGGGTGGATGGATGGATGGATGGATGAAGTGATGGAGGTATAACTACATTTCCTAAATCTAGGGTAGAACAGCATCTTCCCCAAACATTCAGCACACATCCAGACAATGGCCTGTAAACGTCACCTTCCGCTAAGAGGAATTAGGACTTCTTATAAAACTGTCTGACTCCAGGCTTGCTGCAGGGAGGGAACAGGATAAGCCTGGAATGTTTTATTGTGCTTAAAGGGAAGGAACTACTCAAAGATGATGTAGGGTGGGGTGGGAAGAAGGCTCAGTAGATAAAGAGTTTGACGTGCAAGCCAAAGAGTGGACCCCCAGCACCCACATAGCAGCCTGTCTGTAATCCCTTTGCTGAAAAGCAGAGACTGGATGCCTAGAGCAAGCTGGCTAACTAGACTACCCAAGTTTGTGAGCTCTGGATTCCATGAGGGATTCCGTCTCAGTAGATAAAGTGGAGAAGGATTGAGGATGGTACCTAACATCAAATTCTGGCTTCTACACACAAATTCATTCCTGTGCCCATACACCCGAAGACGCAAGACCCCTCACAAACTCAAAAATAAAAAGATGGAGACATGTCAGGGAAACAACAGCAACAACAACAACAAAAAATCCTGAGGTTTTGCTAAAGCTCTCTTTACACAATACTTAATGATAGAGGGAGAAATCATGATTGGCTGGTGGAGTTTGTATGACATCATCTAAGTCAACGATCAGAGTCACACGGATTAGATGAAAATTCTCTGCTGCCAATAAGGGTGGACTGAGAACAAGACAAGATAGACTCACAGAAGAGGAAGGAAAGGAAAGAAGGAAGGAAGGAAAAAAGAAAGAAAGCAAAGAAAAAGGAAAGGGAAAAGGAAAGAAATAGGTTAAATGAAAACAACAACAGAAAACTAGGTGCAGTGTCATGTGATTTTAATCCCAGCTCTTGGTAGGCAAGGCTGGCAAATCTCTGAGTTCAAGGCCAGCCTGGTCTACACCAGAATAGCCAGGACTACATATACATATAGAGATCTTGTCTCAGAAAACCAAAAACCAAACTAATGTCAGCAAAGGAAAGATGGAAAGAGGAGGACAAATAATTGCTTTTAATTTGGTCTCAAAAAAAGGCAGGCTTAGTAGGGTTACCGGGGAGTGTTGGCAACCGGCTACACCAAGAACGGCTTTAAGTTCTTATCTCATCGAGGAGGGGTCAGCTAGTTCTCTTCTTTTCTTAGATCTTCAGGTACATTGTGTTTTTTTCCACTTTATGGCTTCAGGCTGGTTTTCTTTTGGTTGTAAAATAGGATTTTTTTTTCCTTATCAGGAAGTCCTTGTCTGAGTAGAGGAAGCACCTGCTGTCTACATCAAAAGAGTATTATCAACCACTGAAAAAGCCATTTGTTAGAGAGGACTACTGACTATCAGCTCTGCTATTTGTGCGAGAGTATGTCACCATGTTGGTATTTATGTCTTAGAAGGTGGGCACCAGGCTGCCCACATCAGAGGATGTGTTCAGCTTGGAGCATGCCATTTTTACCAGAACAAGCTGACATAGACGTGCATACGTCTCAAATGGTACATGGAACAGCTGACTCTGCAAGCAGCCCTTTTATACCTTCTATTCGTGCCTACCGTGCCCTTTAAAAAAAATGTTTATCTTACTTACTTTATAAGGATAATGTTTTGCCTGAATGTATGTATATACGTCATATTCCTAGTTAGGCCCCCTGGATTGGAGTTACAGATGGTTGTGAGTCACCATGTAGGTGCTGGAAGTCAGATCAGGTCGTCTGCAAGAGTAACGTGTTATAAATTACTAAGTCATCTCTCCACAGCCCCATAGCATCCTCAGTATGGCTTCTTGGGTGAAGCGAGACTTAGGTGGCCAAGACAAGAGGCTGGCTGCAAGTTCAAAGCACGCTTTGACTACACAGTGAATTCTAGGCTAGCCTGGGCTGCAGAGTGAAACTCTGTGTTCAAAATAAAGCAACCACCACAACAAAGCAAGCACAGAGAAATCATAGGCAGGCAAGATGGGTCACTGGGCAGGGGCACTTGCTTTCAAAAATTGACGGCCTGAATTTAATCCCTGGAACCCGCATGGTAGAAGGAAAAAACTGACTCGTGGGGCCATCCTCTGACCTTATGTGTGCTGTGTGCTGTGGCTGGCATTGTTTAACAGATATCAAATGATCAAATTGCCTGACCTGGAAGAGACCTATATATCTCAAGACTCAAAGATCTTCATGAAGCTAACGTGAGGTACAGAGACGAGTGTCAAGCCAGCAGCAGTGAACCCAGCCATGCTCTCCAGGGAACGCTGAGAAGGACGGTGTTGGCTCACTTTCTTTGCTTGCTGTGAGAACTGACTGTTCTACACATGCCTGTTTGCATCCAGCCCAGGAGGAAGCTCCTTCACTGTCTGTCCCCAGGCCACGTTCCTAGGCCTGTTCTCAGAACCTCTCAACAAAGAGAGTGTGTGCTTGAAACTTGTCCAGAAGAATCTTGGTCTGTGTAGCCAAAAAATACTTTTTAAAATGCTTTAATAAAGCAAGTCCAGTGGCCCCAAGCTACTCAGGAGGTTGAGGCAGGAGGATGACAAGTTTGAGGCCACCTTGAGCAACATAGCAAGACCCTGCCTCAAGAACAAAGGACAAATGAACAAAGAACAACCCACAGGGGTGATAAATGGTAACAGAATGAGTGCCAAATTATGAAAATTGAAATATCTGAATTAGCTCTTATGAATATGAATGCAAGGGGCTGGTAGAGATTGTTGGGTAAAAGAGTAAAGCTTAGAATATAGATACAAGTAATTTAATTTTTAAAGAAATTGTTAGGCCAGCAAAGTGGGTCAGTGGGTAAAGGTGCTTGCTTCACAAACCTAAGCAACCTAAGTTCAAGTCTCAGAACCCTTGTAAAAATGGAAGGACAAAACCAACTTCACAAAGTTGTCCTCTACCTTCTACACTGTGCAAACATAAGAGAAAGCATGATATATGTGTGAGAGCACACACACAAAGACACACACAAATAATAATAATAAGATAAAATAAACACATTGCAATGCAGCTACAGTGACATGTATTGACAATACCAGCATCTAAGAGGTTGGAAGCAGGATTTGGGGTTGGAAGCTGGTCTGGGCTATATCATAACAGCATCCTGTCTCAAAAAACAAACCCAAACTACCCCCTCTTCAAAAAAAAAAATCAGAACAGCAGCTGGTATTGAGGATAAAAAGCTGCGGAGACAGAAGTCAAAATAGTAAACACCTATAAAAGAGGGCTATGGAAGTGGCTCAGGTGGTAGGTGCTTGCCTGACATGACGAAGCCCTTGACGTGATTCTCAGCATCACAGAAACCAGGCATGATGGCTCACACCTGTGATACCAGTACTCAGAAAAGTTGAAAGGAAGAGAATCCAAAATTCAAGGTCATCCTTAGCCGTTTAGTAAGTTTAAGGCAAACCTGGGCTGAACTAGACTCCTGACTCAAAATAACAACAGACTAAAAACATTTTGTGGGATGATCAATGAAAAGAAGGATTTATACTTGGCTGTATTCTAATAAGATGAATTACAAAGATATTTTATATGCCACAGGAATGATTTAGAAAAGGAAGATTTTCATAGTGGCACTGGATCCTGTCAGTTATTCACAAAGAGACATGGAAGAACAGAATGAAACATCAGAAACAAAT
The DNA here is from genome assembly GCF_004785775.1 of Grammomys surdaster. Lineage (NCBI taxonomy): Eukaryota > Metazoa > Chordata > Mammalia > Rodentia > Muridae > Grammomys > Grammomys surdaster. Next base: position 3,812,794 of record NW_021604700.1, on the reverse strand, counting down.
TGTCCTTTGATGGTGTCAGCAGGATCTAGCTACCACCTCCCCTTGGATCCCAGTAAATTTGTACAAGATCCAAAGTATAGTGTAGAAGACAGAATTTATTATAGAATAATGAATCACTCTCACAGGCAAGAATGGACAAAGACTACAGGACCATTGAATCAGAAAATGCTTCCTGAGTGATGTGGGTGATGGCCAGAGGCCGTTGAGTAAGAGTGGACAACAGCCAGAGGAACCAACTCTTTCCTATTTCTAACGATGTTTAATGATTTCTATTCATTATTTCCTTGGTCATTCTTGTCATCTTGGTCTTTCTTATTTCATTGATATTTCAATGAGACAGTTTTGTTTTTCATAATTAAGATTAAAGTAAAGTGAGGTATGGTGGTACATACTTCTTGGCACCAGTATGATGTAGAGGAGATTGTGTGCTTCCCTGATGATCTGGATTCAATACCAGGATCTCACAAAGTGTTAGGAGAGAAACGAATCCAGAGAGTTGTTCTCTGACTTCTACAATTGCATCTTGATACAGGTGTCTGCATTTGTAAGCACTCAAAACACACACACACACACACACACACACACACACACACACTTTTTTTTTTTTAAAGAACCTAGGGTACATAATGGATATAGTGTGTGTGTGTGTGTGTGTGTGCGTGTGTGTGTTACATAATGGATATAGAGTGTGTGTGTGTGTGTGTGTGTGTGTGTGTGTGTGTGTGTGTGTTTTAAAGAGTCATTCCAAAAGAACACTGAGGTTGCAGAGACCAATGCCTCCCACTTTCCCCTCCCCAACACAGCACCGCATGGAACCCATGGAACCTACTAGAGCCAGAGGATCTGATATGCTCACCTTTCAATTCAGCACAGCTGTGTCGCCAATGCATCCTTCCCATCCCTACTGCTATTAACTAAAGTCTCGGTATGCTTCATACCCTCCTTGGTTGTTTATTATTATCCAATGGTGACTGAAGTCACAGGGACCACCGTTGTAGATCAGCTAGTATGACAGTTGTACATTGGTAATATCAAACCCCTGTTGTTGCTCTCCCGGTTAATATCTTACTCAGAGCAGAGCATGGAGCTTACACCTGCTGCCAGGAGCTCCTGCTTTGAGAAATTATTTTCTGAACTATATGGCCAATACTGCCACATCCAAGTCCTATTTGAACATTACAAACACTTGAGTTGAAAGGCTATAGCTGATAAAAACAAAAGCAAGCCGGGTGGTGGTGGCGCACGCCTTTAATCCCAGCACTTGGGAGGCAGAGGCGAGTGGATCTCTTGAGTTTGAGGCCAGCCTGGTCTACAGAGTGAGTTCCAGGACATCCAGGACTATACAGAGAAACCCTGTCTCGAAACACCCCCCCCCAAAAAAAAAGCAAAGCAAAACAAAACAAAACAAAAACAACAACAACAACAAAACAAACCCAAAACTAAGCAAAGAGACACAATCAAATGTATGTCTCAATGAAGTCACATAACAAATGCAAAACACCAAGGTAACATAACTCCTAAAGTTATTATCCCTACAGCAATGGTATCTAGTGAGAGTGAGTCTGATAAAATCCCCAGACAGAAAACTCAGAATAATGAGTATTCATAGGTTCAAAGACACAAAGGGCTATATAAAATAACGCAGGTGATGGATACTATGAAAGAGAATTCAATAAAGAGGAAATATTGAAGAAAAGCCAACCTGAAATGCTGGTAAGAAAACATGGTAAGTCAAATAAAAAACTGAGAAAAATTTCAGCATTAGAGTGAATTAGGAAAGGCCAGAAGATCAGAGCTTAAAGACAGATTAGAGAGTTGAAACCATCCAATAAGGACTGAGGTAAAATAAGGTGTTTGGTTAGAATTCCAAGATATAGGCAACATTATGAAAACAGGTGCAGGAGGAAGGGAAGAATCTTGTTCTAAAAGCACCAAAAATCATTTTTAAAAGAATCATAACAGAAAATTTCCCAGAGTTGGGAAGAGAGACACCAATCTAGATAAAGGAGGCTTTAGGGTACCAAATAGACAAGATCAGAGAAGGACCACCCTCATCATTAAAACACTACTATCTAAAACAGAGAGAGAAACTCCAAGTCACATGTACATGTGGGCCCATCATTATTTGCCTCAAACTTTAAAAGCCAGGAGTGCTTGTGTGCGGCGCCTACCACCCCGACCAGCAGGGAAGAAAGACTCGCACACCAGTTCCTTCCAGCAGCAGTTTACTCAGGAGTTGCTAGTTACATGAAGCTTGAAGGTGTGCCCCCGAGCCAGCCCAGGAGCGAAGCTTTATACCCTGCGTAGGACTGCCCATGAGCCCATACCACGTCTCGCACTGTGATTGGTCAAGGACCCATGACACAAGATCAGGCCACCAGGAAGTACCGCCCCAGGACCAAACAAGGCTTGTTTACTCCAAGTCTGCAAGGGCAAGCAGGCACCATCTTTAAGGCGTGGCAGCAGCGCTCCACATGCTTGGAATGATGTACTTCAAGTGCTGAAAGATAACATCTTCCAATGCAGACTATTATACCCAGCCAAGCTATCTGTCAAAGTTAAAGGACAAAACAAAAACTTCCCACAACAAAAATAGATGAAGGGAATTTATGACTACTAAGCTCTACAGATGATACTCGAAGGAATCCTTCAAACTGAAGAGAAAAACAAACCCATCCATGAAGGCCACAGGACAGAATAAACCACACTAGAACTACAGTTAAGCAAAAGAGGACAGTCCTTCCATGGATATCAACCAGCCATGGCATAGCAGTAAGACTAGGTACCCCCTCTTCTACTAAGACTAGACAAGGTAATTCACTAGGGGGAAAGTGTCCTAAAGGCAGGTAACAGAGTCAGAGACAGCACCTACTCCCACTGTTAGGAGATGCACAAGAAGATCAAGCTACACCTGTAACATATGTGCAGAGGGCCTAGGGCAGTCCTATGCAGGCTCCCTGGTTGGCAGTTCAGTCTCTGTGGGCCCTTATGACCCCAGGTTAGTTGATTTTGTGGGCTTTCTTGTAGTGTCCTTGATCCCTCTGGCTCCTGCAATCTTAACTTTCTGTCTTCTGCATGATTCCCCAAGCTCCACCAACAGTTCGGCTGTGGATCTCTACATCTGTTTCCATCAGTTGCTGGGTGAAGCCTCTCTGGTGATAATTCGGCTTGGCACCAATCTCTATGAGTGTGGCACAATATCATTAGGAGTCATTTCATTGATTTTTTTCTAGTCATGTTTGATTCTATCCTAGGTTGTTGGGCTATCCAGTGTCTGGTTCCTGGCCCTCTAGATAGTGTTAGAGACAGGCTCCTTCTCATGGAATAGACTCATTCAGGACATCTTAAGCTGAGCCAGTCATTGGTTGACACCCCCACAATTTCTATGCCACCTTTACCTCAGAACATCTTGTAGGCAGGACAAATTGTAGGTTGAAGGTTTTATGGCCAGGTTGGTGTCCCAATCTGTCCACTGGAAGTCTTACCCGGTTACGGGATAGCTGGTTCGCCCTACTTATCCCCCCATTGCTAGGAGTGTTAGCTAGCATTACCTTCATGGATTCCTAGGAGTTTCCATTGCACTAGATTTCTAGCTCTTCCAAGTGATGCCGCCCAATTCCAGTTGTCTCTTCCAGTACTCTCTCCCTCAGTCCTCTCCACACCGGATCCCTTCTGTTCCCACCCCTCCTCCGTCCACCTGGGATTTCTATTCTATTTTCCCTTCACAGTGAGATTTGTATTAGTCAGGGTTCGCTAGAGTCACAGAACGTATGGAATGTCTCTATATATTAAGGGAAATTACTAGAATAATTTACAGTCTGTGATCCAATTAACCCAACAATGGGCAGCTGTGAATGGGAAGTTTAAAAATCTCATAGTTGCTTAGTCCCACAAGGCTAGTTGGGTTTTTTGTTTTTTTTTTGTTTTTTTTTTTTGTTTTTTTGTTTTTTTGGTTTTTTGAGACAGGGTTTTTCTGTGTAGCCCTGGCTGTCCTGGAACTCACTCTGTAGACCAGGCTGGCCTCAAACTCAGAGATCCGCTCGCCTCTGCCTCCCAAGTACTGGGATTAAAGATGTGCGCCACCACTGCCAGCAAGGCTACTTGTTTTAGCTGGTCTTCTGTGTAAGCTGGAATCCTGAAGAAATAGGTTCCAACAGATGGGCTGGCAAGTAAGTGCAAGCAGGCTTCCAGCAGAAGGTATGGCCTAGATTAAAGGTGTGTACAATCTATGTTTCAAGATCCAGATCAAAAGCTCATGTCTTCTAGCCTCCAGATCTGAATCACACGTGTGCCCTCCATTTCTGGATTGCAGCTCATTCCAGATATAGTCAAGTAGACAACTGGGAATAGCCAACACAAGATTCAAGTGTTCCCCACTTAAGCCCTCCATGTTACGTAGCTTCTCTGGGTCTGTGGGTTGTAGCATGGTTATCCTTTATGGTAATATCCATTTATAAGTGGGTATATACCATGTTTGTCTTCCTGGGTCTGGGTTACTTCCCACAGGATGATATTTTCTAGTTCCATCAATTTCTCGGCAATTGAGCAAATATACCACATTTTCTGTATCCATTCTTTGGTTGAGGGGCATCAAGGTTGTTTCTAGTTTCTGGTTATTATGAATAAAGCTGCTATGAATATAGTTGAGCAAGTGTCCTTGTGGTATGGTGGAGAGTCGTTTGGGTATATACAGAAGGGAATTCATGCCTAGTACTGTAAACTTGGTCAAAAGTTCATACTTGAGAAGTCATAGACACTGGGGAGTGGATGGGTGGGAGAGAATCTACTACTGGTGTTTGTCAAATATACATATTGTCAAACTGCCTTCTAGATATTTATGTTCAGACATGTAGATAGGTGCTGCCTCCAACCTTATCCAGAGAAATGTTTCTGTGCAGTGCTCACCAGTCAATGCAGGGACTTAAAATCAGTCAAAGTCCTGAGAGAAAGTGAGTGCTGAGTGCCCAGCCCTAACTTGGACTGCTATGTCTTCGCTCCCCAGCACCCAAACCCCACACACCAGAGGTTAGGAAACATTCCCGAAGAAGAGAGTGGAAAGGATGTAAGAAGTGCAGGATGAGAGAGAAGTGCTGTGGTCATTGCACCTGTGAACCCAGTGTTGCTATGGTTACCAGTAAACCCTGTGCAAGACTGAGCCAACAGGCTCAGTCAACATCTCAGCAGGCAGCATTAATTAGACTCAGTGGGTTAAAGAAGGAGTTAGAGAACTTGAAGCCGGGAAGGAGATGTGCTGGAGACACCTGGGGAGTAATGGCAGAGGGGAGTCGGATGGATAAGATCCTAATATATTGTCAAATGTATGAAAATGTTAACGAATAAATAAAACATAGTTTATTTAAATTTTTAAAAGATTAATTAAAACAAAGATTTCTTTTGTTTTGTTTTTGCTTCTTGCCACAGGGTTTGGCTGTCCTAGAACTCATTCTGTAGACCGAACTGGCCTTGAACTCGAGACATCAACCTCCTTCTGCCTCCCAAGTGCTGGGATTAAAGGCATGCACCACCACTGCCCAGCAAGATTAATGTTTTTTTAAGGCATGTGTCTGCATGTGGGTATGTGCACTTGAGTGGAGGTGCCTGCAGAGGCCAGCAGCATCTGATCCCCTGGAGCTGGAAATCCATATGGCTGTGAGCATCTGCCTGGCGTGGATGCTAGACACCACACTCAAGTTCTCTGGAAGAGCAGCAAGGGCTCTTAAACATGGAATCATCCGTTCAGCCCCTAAAAAAATTGTAAAGGAGCCAGGTGGTAGTGATACACGCCTTTAATCCCAGCACCTGGTAGACAGAGACAGACAGATAGCTTCAAGCTGGAGGCCAGCCTGGTCTACAGAGCAATTTCCATGACAGCCAAGGGCACACAGAGAAACTCTGATTTGAAAAATCAAAACAAACAAACAAACAAGAATGTAAAGGTTATTCAATTTTTAAAAAATGTATCTTATGCGTATGGGTGTTTTGCATTTGTGTATGTCTGTGCAATAGTACCCAAGAAGGCTAGAAAAAGGTGAAGGATCTTCTGGAATTGGGTGTACACATATGGCTATAAGCCACCATGTGAGTGCTGGGAACTGATCACAGACCCTCTGCAAGAGCAACAAGTGTTCTTGAGCCGTCTCTGCAGTCCCCACTATTTTTTTTTTAAGACTTTTTAAAATGAGTATACTGTAACTATTTTCAGACACACCAGAGGAAGGTGTGTCTGAAAATCGGATCCCATTACAGATGGTTGTGAGCCACCATGTGGCTGCTGGGAATTGAACTCAGGACTTCTGGAAGAGCAGTCAGTGCTCTTAACCACTGAGCCATCTCCCTAGCGCCAAGTCTACACTTTTTAATTTTTGAGAACACTTTTGGTTGTTATCAGCTCGCTTCATTCTCCTTACTCTTTTTTTTTTCACTTATTTGGAGGTTTGGTTACATCTCTCAATAATTAAAAAAGATATTTCATTTATTCATCTGTGTATCTCTTTTGTGTGAGCCTGCATGTGGATATGCACAGGCCTGTGGAGATCAGAGGGGGAATTTCAGGAGTCACTTCTCTCGTTCCATCAAATGGGTCCTGGGAGTTGAACTCCAGTCACAAATGTTGGTGGCAGTAACCTTTACCTGGTAAGCCACCCTGATGGCCCCCTTTTCCCCTAATTTTTGAACGAAATGCTCAATTTATTGACTTTTTCCCCCTCAAAATATTAAATTTTAACTTTTTATTTATATAAAATTGATATGTACAACATTATAATAAAGTAGCAATTCCCTCACTAGGGATTAATCAGCAGTGTGTCCTCTCTACACCAAATGTAGCTCTAGGAATAGGTACTGTTTCCACTGAGATTAGCTGTAAATTTTTCTATTCAGATACTTCTTGTTTGATTATTTGGTTTTTGATACAAAGTCTCACTCTGCAGCCTAGGCTGGTCTGGTGACTTTGTAGCCAAAATTGACTTCAAAATGATGGTGATCTTCCTGCCTCAGCCTCCAAAGTGCTGGGATTTTAAATTGAGTCGCCACACCCAGGTCAGTTCCATCTCTCTAAAATTATATTTTTATTGCTGTTTCTTGATTTGCCATTTTAGGATCTGTTCATTATGCAGTATTGTTACTGGTGGTCAGAATATAGACCAGGTATATCCAGGCTCTTGGCATCTAATTAAAAAACTGAAAAGAAAGACTCACACAGATTTACAAAAGAAGCAAGACACCGGCCAGAGAAAAGGCTCAGTAGTTAAGAGCACACACTACACTTACAGAGGACTAGAGTTCAGTTCTCAGCATCTGGGATTTGAGGCACAACCGTCTGTAACTATACTCTCAGCTGAGTGAGACCAGAGCTCCATTACCGTGTGAAGTCAGAAGGAGGCCTGGTTCCTGGTTATCTGTTAGATTGATCATAAATTAAACCATGCCTTCATTTTTTCTACATTTCATGTTCTTTCCCACAACACATCTCATCTTAATCATCTGCATAAGCCAAAGCTGGTAAGTAGAGGGATTCTTCCTAAGAGATTATTAGATAGAAAACACCATTTTTGCCTTACTGTGCATGCACTCAAAACCAGTTCAGACCAGTTTGGCCCTCCTGTTCTTCATACCCAGACATATTAGGAATATACTTGAATAGAAACTGTCCAATTTTGATTCTTTTCAGGGGCAAGGAAACTTAGACTATTGTTTAGAGATGAGCGTATGTTTAGTCTGATGCAGGTTGGGAGGGAGACCAAGTTTTCACTGTGTTTTTTTTTTTTTTTTTGTCTTCAAGGTACTCCAACAGATCACTAAACACCTAGGCATTAATCTTTCCAAAGGCAGGCTCATAATCAATGTGCCTGTGACTGGCTGACTCCCAGCATCCTCCTGATAGAGCAATGATTTCCATGTTTATCTTCCTGTGAATCTTTGTCCCCAAACCATACTTTCTGCAGCAGCCTTCAATATTGTAAGTCAGGAGGATGCCTGGGAACCAGCTTCCTACAGCCATAGCTGCTGCTGTAGAACTAACTTATTGCTTCCAAGCCCAGTATGTCTCAAATCTTAGTGAGTTCAGTCCCAAGTCAAATGCTTTCAAATGCATCTTCATGGGTGTATTAAAATAAGTTGATGAGCTGGAGAGATGGCTCAGTAGTTAAAAGCACTGGCTGTTCTTCCAAAGGTCCTGAGTTCAACTCCCTGCCAGTACACAGTGGGTCCCAACCATCTATAATGGGACCTGGTGTTCTCTTCTAGTATGCAGGCACACATGTTGGGAGAACACTGCATACATAGGAAATAATTTTTTTTTTGGTTTTTTTTGAGACAGGGTTTCTCTGTGTAGCCCTGGCTGTCCTGGAACTCACTCTGTAGACCAGGCTAGCCTCGAACTCAGAAATCCGCCTGCCTCTGCCTCCCAAGTGCTGGGATTAAAGGCGTGCACCACCACCGCCCGGCTAAATAAATCTTAAAAAAAAAAAATCCTGATTCTGGAAGTGTTGGCTCAAGAGATTCAGGGATGATTGGCTTCTAGCTGGCTTTTATGTTACAGAGACAGTCTGGGGCAAGTTGAACTGGGTATGTGCAAGGCCCTGTTGTTACCCCATATTTACCCCCTTCCTTTTCTTCATACTTAATCTTCCACCTCCACAAAACACTTGCTGTGATGGTTTGTACAAATGGAAATATCTTCATCATCTTCCCATAGGAAGAGACTCAAAATCTTGGGTTACTACATCTATTTCTGAGTGATGTTCTTCCTTCTTTCCTCCTCCCTTCCTTCCAAGTCCAGTCATAACCCTTCTCCTTAATACCCCATGACCTGTGAATTAAACCAAATCACTCCCATGAATACAAGCTATATTAAAACTATATTAAACAGTAGGGGGAAGAAATTTTAAAAAGACCATTATTATATAATTTTGCTTGTTTTTTTTTGTTTGTTTTGTTTTTTTATTTTTTTGTTTTTTTGTTTTTCGAGACAGGGTTTCTCTGTGTAGTCCTGGTTGTCCTGGAACTCACTCTGTAGACCAGGCTGGCCTCAAACTCAGAAATCCACCTGCCTCTGCCGCCCAAGTGCTGGGATTAAAGGCATGCGCCACCACCGCCCGGCGCTTGTTTGTTTATGGTTTTTGAGACAAGGGCTCATGTATCCCAGACTTGCTTCAAGCTCATTATGTAACTGAGGTACACACACACACACACACACACACACACACACAGAGACACACACACACACACACACACACACACGCACGCACGCACGCATAGCACTGTCTAATTTCATTTCTACAACCCATCATGCAGCTCATGAAGAATAATACTTGTTCCTCTATTCCCTATACAGTGGTTCTGTAATCTTGTTGCTTCCACAGTTGCTGAGGGTTTTTTTTCCTAGAGGTGAAAGCAAACCTTCACTTTTGAAGTGTCTGGGTTTTTTTGTTTTTGTTTTTCCTTTGTGGTCTGGTCTGTGTTGAGGTGCTTCCCATTAAGTTTTTGCACCAAGAGGAATAGCAGAAGACACAACAGAGAATGTCTTCAGTTCTGGATACACTCTTTCCTGGCCCAGTGTGTGATACTCAAAGCAATTGTTTCCGTGAATACACTTATTTGTGTACGATTCTGTGGCAGAAGAATGCCAAAGGAGCTAGGCATGAATCTCAAATACCCTCCTCCTCTCTCTCTCTACACTTTTTAATGAGCTCATTAATGGAATTATTATTAATGGAATTATCTTCTGGGCTCTGAGACTTCAAACCCAGCAGAGCCCAGAGCTACAGAAGTAAAAAGCAAAGGTTTTGTAAGTGAGTCACTGAGTGTAGAAATAAACGCCACTCTTACTACCTTGGTCCCTAAGGTTGGGTTTACTGGCAATGGGAGAAATCACATCAACTTTCAGCTTAGCGATTAACTCCACCTCACTCTCTGTTCCACTATCCTGTAAGGCCAGCCTACACTGAGGAACATTTACAGGAGAGATAAAGAGATCTTAATATCAGCTCATTGTTCTTTTGAATAGAACGAATTATCTGCACAGAGTGTAATGTGTGGCTATCAGGGCAAGAAGGTAGGCATCCAGTAAACCCGGAGATAGTATTGTTGACAGGAATGTGCTAAGTAGTAACGGGAAGTCTAGTTATTCTGACCATGACTTTCCTCCGTCCTTACCACAGCAAAAAATGTTCCTGGTCAGCCCCATGAGCAGGAGCCCTTTCAGGCTTAGTACTGGGGTCATTCAGCATGGAAAGCATTGATGACCAGAGCTATTTTCGATCTATTCTTTATTGACTATACAATAATCACAAAATAAAAACAACATTTCTTGTCTGCTCTTCCTTGCATTCTGACTGCACAACTAAGTTATAGCAAATGGGCTGTGGGCAGTGAACAGTTTTCAGTTTATGCCATTAGAGGAAAGTTCTGGATTTCCCTTCCCCCTTTTGGATGTCAGCTGGCTAAAGTGGGGACCTGAGAGTGAGAGCCAGAGTAATCATCTTGAACTGCAAGATGACATCCAGAAAAGTAAGCTACACAATGGCATCCTGAAAATGGTCGACAACAAGGAAAAGGCCTGGCTCCTTGATACTCGAGAAGCACCATACTATCCAGCATTTCCTACCGGAGTTCACTCATTCATTCAGTGATTCATGTTTTTGAAACAAGGTATTATGTGGCCTGGGCTAGTCTTTTTGTTTGTTTGTTTGTTTTTGTTCTTGGTTTTTTTGTTTTTTTTTTTTTCGAGACAGGGTTTTTTTTTTTCTGTGTAGCCCTAGCTGTCCTGGAACTCACTCTGTAGACCAGGCTGGCGTCGAACTCAGAAATCCACCTGCCTCTGCCTCCCAAGTGCTGGGACTAAAGGCGTGTGCCACCACCGCCTGGCCTGGGCTAGCTAGTCTTAAACTTGCAATATAACTGAGGCTGACAGTAAACTCCAGCTGCCACACTCTAAAACTGGGATGACAGACCTGTGCCACATCTCTTGCCTGCTGGTATTTCAATAGGCAAGAGATACACTTTATCCTTGGTGTGTGTGTGTGTGTGTTGCTAGAGCCACCGTATTTTCAGCCTAAACTACAAGTTAACTGGGACAGGCATCTAGCAGTAGCAAACATACATAGCTCTGAAAAGGAGATGTTCGTTTTGTTGTGCTTACATACGGTCTCTACTATTATTATTGAAGCTAACTTCTCGATCCCAGGAAGCATCCATTAGCATACTGAGGAAGGAGTTTGACTGACTGACAGACAGCCAAGAACAGACGTTTGTTCCATTGATTTTTACAAGTGCTCTGCTGGGTGGGGGTAGAGAACTGAACGATCTGTTTTCCACCCACCCCAAGCTACATCCATGTATTCTTTTGTTCGTTTGTTTATCTTGCGTGACACAGCACATATAGAGAGGTCAGAGGACAACATGGGCGGGCTCCATGATCAAACTCAGGTCACCAGACTTGTGGCAAGTACTTTCACCTGCTGAATTCTCTTACTATATTTGGTGGGAATACAAATATCCTCATATTCTGAATCTAGCCTTGGAAGTTCGTATATCATCAGTAGCTTGTCCAAATCTTCTGGTGGCTAATGTTCGCTGTTCATGTTTCTCCAAGTTCCTGACCATTCAGCCGAACTGTTGGGTCCTATTCACAAGCCTCTGATGGCTGTCAGGGGATCCCAAGGAAGCAGGGAATTATACTTCTGAATAAAGTTCTCCCCAGCAGAAAGGGGAGCGTTTTCCAGGGCCACTCTGAGTGCATCTAATGCCACAGCAGTGCTAGTATCCAGTCCAACACGATCTGTAAGTTGGTTAGAGATTTTCTTCCTCACTTTATTGTGCCTATGGGTTTCATGAAGTTATGTATGTGGGATGAGGGAGGGGAACCAGTCTGTGGCTAAGAGAAGGCCTCAGGTTTAAGGACCTACATCAGACCAAACTCTTTTCGCAGACCAAACTCTTAATCGCTGCATCCCTCAGTGATAGAATGCTGCCGGCCACTCCCCACTCCAAGGCACTATCTTGGATTAGAGAGAAGAAGGAAAATCCCACCCAGCTGGTGATAAGCAACCTGACTAGCTAATCTCTGTGTGTCTACAGTCAAATAGTTGTTATCGGGATCTGATATCAAAGTAAGAGCTATTTATCAAAAAGAGAATAGGTATTTGTTGAAGAGAGAATGTCTTTGTGATAAAATTGGGTCCTTGATAAGATTTTCTGGTTTAGGCCTGCCACAGGCTAAAGAGAATTCTAAATTAGCCACGCAGACACTAGAGACTGTCACAGCAGTGGAAGCCACTGCCAGCTTTCTTTCATCATGGGCTTTAACACCAGTGGATTTATAGGTTGCTCGAGATATAAGTTAACCACCATGTATGTTCGTATGTTCTGCCTTCTCAAAGCAGTTTCCAGGCACAGCGAGATATCCTTTTATAGAGAATGTCCTGATACATCTCACTCACTGGGGTCCAGAAGCCTTCTGACACAGCAGGATCCCGCACACTGGTAAGAGCACAGTACGGTGCTTCTGCATGGACAGCATCTGCTCACCCAGATAGGAATGGTAGACACTTCTCTCCATCAGGGGGAATAAACTAGTTCTGGTAGTCTCAGCTTGTTGCCATAGGAAACATGTATCCAGCAAATACACAGGAGCTTGTGAGAAGCCTCATCTTATTGATTTGGCCCCTTAAGGAAACGACAGCTGTGTATTATACCTGAAATCCCAGCTGAGACAGAAGAATCTTGAGTTTTGAGATTAGTCTGGATAGCAAGAACTTCCTGTCTTGAACAAAAGAGGGACACAGATGACAGACAGAGACAGAGAGACAGAGAGAAAGAGACAGAAAGTTGATGACAGATATAATGTCAAGACCTATTTATCTTCAGCCCAAGTCAACCTCAAGTTCAATAAAGACACGACAGCAATTTTTCCTTTATTAACACGTGTTCCTCAGCTGCCTGTACTACCATTCTCAAAAGTTTTTTATTTTAAATTCTCTCTCTCTCTCTCTCTCTCTCTCTCTCTGTCTCTGTGAGTGTGTGTGTGTGTGACTGCAAGTACACATAGAAGCCAGAAGTGTTGGGTCCGTCTGCAGCTAGCCTTCCTGGCAGTTGTGAGTTGCCTGAAGTGGGTGCTGGGATTCCAGCTCCTGCACACAACTGCTGAGTCGTCGCACCGGCCCCCAAGGCGCTTTTTCTCATTTTAAATGTAGCATAGTGGGAGTTTATAGTGAAGAGATTTTAGCATCGACTTGAGTGTGGAGGTTAAGACAGAGATGTTGAGAGAAAGACACACCCATGTGCGAGTGTGCACTTCTCCTGGGCACATCAGCAGCGGTTACTTCTAAGTACTTTTAGAGCTTGTAGTTTTCTTTTCTTTTTTTTTCCTTTTTTTTTTTTTTTTTTTTTCTTTTTTTTTTGTTTTTTTTTTTTTGTTTTTCGAGACAGGGTTTCTCTGTGTATCCCTGGCTGTCCTGGAACTCACTCTGTAGACCAGGCTGGCCTCGAACTCAGAAATCCGTCTGCCTCTGCCTCCCAAGTGCTGGGATTAAAGGTGTGCCCCACCACTGCCCGGCTGAGCTTGTAGCTTTCAATCCCTCCACAGAATGTTAAATTGGGTCCCATTTTACAGACAAAGAAGTCACATTAAGTGACTAAGGAGCTTGCCCTTAGTCACACATCAGTAATTAAATGTAAGTGGTTTAGATCCAGACCAACTCTTTCAGATATCACTTCCTTGTGATGAATAAAAAATTAAACAGGAAAACCATGTCTTTCCTTACAGCTTACATGGAGGGAAAGCTGTGGAAATTATTCATTGAGAAAGGAGTCGATGGAACCCCTGGATGTTTTCGTAAAGCAGTTAACTCAGGTAACTTCCTGTGCTTCCGATATAACCTAGTCCTCAGGCCATGCTAGGCCAGCTGCAGCTCCAGCCATCAGGCAAACTGAGATATTTCCCCCTCTTTTTTTTTTTTTTAACCTTCTAGTATTTCCCTTGGCCATTTATGAAATTGTACTCCTTTATGCTCCTTTACGAGTTCATTGTTTGTCTTCCTCTTAAGATAGGGAATTCCTTGAAGGGAGCGATCATATTTCTTTTCCTTTTTATCTTCAGCTATAACGTACAATGCTCACCATAAAGACGGCAAATTATTCTATTCAAAAGAAATAGCACTAATTATCTAAACTCAGTGTTTCTGAAAACCTTCTCCCCAAGGGCACAGGCTTATTTCAGAGCCTTTGATTGAACAAGTCCCGATACTATTCTTCTAAGAGTTAAACATTCTTTTCCTTGTTTCACAATAAGGACCTCACTGTCAAAAGGTCAAGTGACTTACCAAAAGTTATAAAGCCAGTCACTGTTGGGAAAAAACAAAACAAAACAAAACCCTACCCAACCATCTAGGGGTTGTCTTTTCTTATGACAGAACAATTCTCTACAAGCTGAATTAATTCACAAATATTTTAAAAATACTTAAAAAGTGTGTTTGAGGACAACAAAGCCAATCTTGAAGACAAAACAGTTACTTACGTTAACTTTTTTTTTAAGGATTATTTTCAGAACTGATCTCGAAGAGCCTCCAGAACTTTCTTTCTGTGCTATCTTTGCTTTCTGCACATTATTTCAGTAAATAAGGGCTGCATCCTCCCAGGAGAGCTGCAGGGCGGAGGTGAGATAAAGCTTCACAACACTTAACTTGTTTTGGCCTCAGTAAGGAAACGTGGCCACTCCAGATGTTTCCACGGTCTGAGCGCATCGGATCCAGTGGGTAGGCAAGGCTGGGCCAAGACTCAAAGACAGGGGCTTTCTTTTATCCAATAATAAAGTCCTTGCTTCCGCTGACAAGAACATTTTTTAAAGAAGGGATATAGTTGCTACTCAGTTATAGATTAATTCTTGCAAATGCAGATTCGGGAACTTGAATTTCTAAGTGTGGAAATAGTTATTTTCTCCCTTATGTCTGCCCCAGAGACTGTCCTGTCCCTCAGACCTTGTTAATAGCATCAACATCCACGGAACTGAGTTGAAAACATCAAGCTCATTCCGGAAGCTCTGTCTCCCTTACCTTCCTGCGGCTGTCCGTTCACTGTATCACCTCTTCTCCTGTGTAATGGACTTCCCATCACACCACTGCCTCTCTGTCTCTATTCTGGATGATGACAGTCATCCAGATGCCTTTCCTGCCTCCACTCTATTTCTGGTCATTTTCCTCACCAGTTTAACACAGTTATTTGTATACCTAAAAACAACCTATAGCTGTCTTTGCCTTTGATTTTTTTTTGAGACAGGTAGCCTTGGCTGGCCTGGAATTCAATATACAGATCAGACCAGCCTTGAACACACAGAGATCTTCCTGCCTCTGCCTTCCTACTGCTGGGACTAGAGGCATGTGACACTACTCCTGAGGTTTTATGTTTTTATTAGTAAATATTAATTATACCTAATAATGGATTTCATTATGACATTTTCATACCTGTACATAATGTGTTTCAACCATATTCACCTCGGTTACCGTCTCCTCTCCCTCCCTGTCCCACTAATCTCTTTTTCTTTATTCCTATACCCCTCCCACATCCATGCCTTCTTTTCCCCACTAGAGTCCTCACAGGAGCATGGGTGAGAGTTTATTTACAGGAGCATAGGTATTTTGCCATTAGCAACACTATTGAAAACAGTCTCTCCCTTCCCTAGCAACCAGGGATTATCTACAGATCCTCCTGGATGGGGGGAGTCTCGGGAATCTACCCTGGCTACCATTAAATGTCTGTGTATCCTCAGAGAAGGGAGGGGCTTGTTGTTGTTCTCCACACTCAAACTTATGTATTTATTTCAAGCCCCCTCCCTTTTTTTTTTTTTTGAAATAGAGTCTTACATAGCCCAGGCTGGCCTTGAACTTGCTGTATAGTAACAGATAGCCTTGAACTCCTGCTCTTCTCGCCTTTACCTTCTCAGTGCTGGGATTAGGGTGTCATCACACCCAGTTTGTCGGGTACTGCTGACTGAACCCAGGGCTCTGTGTTTGCCAGGCAAGCACTCTATCACTTGCACACATCTACTCCACAGCTTTGAAGGCAGGGTCAAGACTTAGGAAGTGATCAGCTTCTTTGAGGCTTTGAGGTTGAGATATGTAGGATAGTTCAGTCCCTTGTGCGTGAGACTCTTCCTGGGCTGGTGCTCTCCTGGGTTCTATAAGAAACCAGACTGAACAAGTCATGGGGAATAAGCCAGTAAGCAGCACCCCTCCACGGCTTCTGCATCAGCTCCTGCCTCCAGGTTCCTGCCCTGTCTGAACTCCTGTCCTGACTTCCTTTGATGATGAACTGTGATGTGGAATCATAAGCTGAATAAACCCTTTCTCCCTAAGTTGCTTTGGTCATGGTGTTTTATCACAGTGCTAGTAACCCTAACTAAAATATCCTCATAGGATCAGGTATTGGAACACTCAGTTCCAGGTTGGTAGAGCTATTTTGGGAGGTTTATGTGGCTCAGCCTTGCTGGAAGAAGTACATCACCTGGGGTGAGCTTTGAGATTACATTCCTTTTCCCCACTTCCGGTTCACTCTTTTTACTTAGTGCTAGTGGATGAGGTCATAATTAGCTTCCTAATCCCGATAGCCTCTTGCTGGATTCTTCCCTACCGTGATGGACTCCTTCTTCTCCCTCTGCAACTGTAAGCCCAAGTAAACGCTCTGTTATAAATTATCTCAGTCATGGTCACAGTAATGGAAAAGTAACCAGTTCTTCTCCTCCTGAACCCCTGGCCCAAGTTGTCCACAAACTCAAGATCCTCTTGCCTCAGTCTCTTGAACACTGAGATTTATATATTGAGTTGTTTCTTGGTGCACCATGTTTCCCAATCAGATGGAATCATGTGACTTCTGGTCAAAGAGCTAATTCCAAACCCCTTGAGTCAGTATATGACCCAACTCTGTCTTCTGTTGACAACCAGGAATGACTTGTGATGAAATGGCCTAAACATACCACATTGCTGGAATGGCTTTGAAGAGTTTCTCTGCACCTGCACTAGACGAACTTGTGTTGCTTAAGTCACTTTGAAGTTTATCTGCCATGGGGGTATGTATGACCTTAATGAGTCTAACTCCATTCATTATGTAGCTGGATTTAGCCTCTTGTTACATTGAATTCTAATAGATTATTTGTCTCCCACAAATAACTAGAAATTTCAAGTTCAGACACTATGTATTATTTTGTATCTAATGCAATGTTATGCTCAACCTGATCTTGTTGAAAATCAAACTTAGATTTAATTGCCAGCTGTTGTCCTTCCAGTGTTCCCTACTTCAGTGACTGTCACCCACTATCCAGCCACTCCCATAGAAGCTAGAAACACTTTTCTTATTGCACACTTACTTAAGCCAAGAACCACCTAGGAGGTACTTGTACTTTCCTATATCTTGAGTTTGTCATGCTCCTTTCATTTGGATTCTCTGCCCTCAAAACCATTTTTTAATAGGCTGGAGAGATGGCTCAGTGGTTATGAGCACTGGTTACTCTTGCGGAGGAGCCCAGGTTCAAGTCCTAGCACTCACATGGCAGCTTACAACTCTCTGGAACTTTAGCTCCAGGAACATCTGACATTCTCTTCTTGTCTCTTTGGAAATCAGGAATGTATGTGGTACACAGATATATATGAAGGCAAAACACCCATATACATACAGTAAAAATAAATGCATCTTTAAAAACATTTTTGTTCAGTAATGGGTATTGAACCCAGAGCCTTGTGCATACTAGGCAGGCAATGAACTCCATCCCAGCCCTCTCATTTTTAATAATTACAAAACTTACACTTGTTTATTTTGTCTGTATGTAAGGGCACACAAATGTTCTGGTGCTTGTGGGGGGGCATAAGATAACCTTGAGGATCAGATCTCTCCTTGTGGGCTCTGGGGATTGAACTTAGGCTGTCAGGTTTGGTAGCATGTGTCCTTACTTACTGAGCACTTCCAAAAGTTGTATGTGTCTATGTGTATGTCTGTGTGTGTATAAATGTGTGTTTGTATATGTCTGTGTGTATATGTATGAATGTGTGTATATGTGTAATATATATATATATTTATATAATGATATCTATATAATGTGTGTATGAATGTGTTTGTGTTTCTGTGTGTGTATATATAAACGTGTGTTTGTGCATGTCTGTATGTGTATATATGAATGTGTGTATGTGCCATATATATATGTGAATATGTGTATAAGTGTGTTTGTGTAAGTCTGTGTGTGTATGTATGAATGTATGTGTATATGTCTGGGTAGCATATATATGAATATGTGTATGTATATATGTATAGTGCATATATGAATGTGTGTGTGTCTGTGTAGTATATGTATGAATATGTATGTATGAGTGTGTGTGCATGCTCATGCTTGTGCATGTGTGTGTAACTGTGTAGTGTCTGTATGAATGTGCATGTGTGTGCGCATGCACGTGTGTGTGTGTGTGTATTTGTGTGTGTGTGTGTGTGTTTGTAGGCCAGAAGCCTGGTATCTTTCACACTTGCTCTCTACCTTACTTTTTGAGACAGACTCTTTCCCTAAGCCCAGAATTCAGTGACTGGGTAGACAAGTTGTCCACCAAGCTCTGGAGACCCACTTGTCGCCACCTGCACTAGGGGCACAGATGTGCACCGCCATGCTTACCTTTTGACATGGGTGCTGAGGATCTGAAGACTCAGGGTCTCATGTTGTGTGACAAATTTTTTTGTGCAGAGATGCAGCACACACATCTATTCGCCCCAGACAGGAAGCCCACAACAGACCAAAGTACAGATACCACCAAAGTCCAGCTTAGTGAACCAATGAACTTTATTGGGGTTACTTACAGAAATATAGGTGAGGGGTGCCTTACAGGAGCAGAAAGGCAGCTGCATCACCATGGTCCATCCCAGCATGGGTGATAGCTCACAGAGCTGGGAACCTGGAGTACTCTGCACAGCCTGCAGGCAGCTCAACAGGCTGGACAGTGTCCTTTCCAGGTGACTCAGTTGGTCTAACCTCTGACAGGCAGCTCTGCCGGTTCCTGCTTCTTCCAGGCAGCTGGTCTGGTCTCAGAGTCTTCTTCACAGCTCAGCTCTCTCTTGTGTCTGAGGGGGACTCTCAGCTTTTATGGTGTCTCTGGCAGCGAGGGGCCTAATGAATTTAGTTAGTTTTGGGGACTTTTTGAAGCTATAGTGAGTTGTTTGACCATTCTGTTTAAGGAGCTTCCTGCAGGATGCAATGTTTCAGTCTCTGAGGAGACTGTTGATGCCTCATTAGTAGAGTAAGGCCTTACTCACGGAGCCATCTCCCCAGACCAGCTTTTAACAATTTTCTATTGAGATGGGACTTGCTGTCTTCCTGCCTCAGTTTCTTGGGTAGGTGGTATTACAGGTAGGTGCCCCATTTCCAGCTAGCTATTCTGTTTTCTTGATTGAATTGTAAATTAAACTGAATTCCATAGGATCTAAAGCATGAGTTTTATTTTTGAAATCTTGCATCTCTCAAATTCTTAACTCCCAGATGCCTAGCCTTATAGTCTACAGAGAGTATTAGCAATGGTGATAGAAAGGTCCACAATGACTGTTTGTTTGTTTATTGTCAAGGGTTCACTTTGTAGCTCAGGCTAGTCAGGAAATCACTATGTATCCAAGCTGGTGTTGAATTTGCAAGTCCTCTTGCCTTTGCCTCCTGAGTTCTGGGATCATAGGCATGAGGCTCACCTAGGTCAAGGGAGAGCCCCTTGGAAGTGAGGATGAATGGCAGACTCACTTAGCAGACATATACTGTCTGCACTGTCTGGATAGCCCCTGGTTTTCCCTCAAGGTGGTGATGAACTTGGTTAATAGTCTTGCTCTTTAATTTCAGGCAATTTGGACTCAGAGGCATCCCTAGGAGTGGACTTTGGGAAGCCCTCGACTTTACATTTTGCCTGTCACTGGCCGTTGACCTGCTGAACACACACTAAGAGGAAGTCTTGCTTGGCAGTCCTCCCAGGACAGTGGGAAACGCATTGTGTCTTCAGAACCTTGCAGCTGCAGTGTGATTTATCCTCTAGGTGAGGCTGATAGAGACACTTTATAGCCAATGTCTTCAGGGGGAGGTTCCAGAATAAGAAACAATCTAATGCGACCAAAATAAAATGGTCCTGATGCTTAGTGACTTCATACTCAGAGCACAGAAGTACTTTTTCTAGGTCGCACATCTTACCTCCACAGATATGTTCAAATGCTATTCATGCTGAGCAAAGAAAAGCTGTTCTTAAACTTACTAAAATTACTAGTTTTCCAAGACTCCAGAGCTGAGACACACCTTCAAGTCACAAGCACAGAGGATTTGGCATTTTGAGATTTGCTGAGTTACTAAAGAGCTATATATGAGGTTTAGTCTGTTGCTATGTATTGTAATGCTAAATTCTGTAGGCCTAAGCCTGCCAGTGAATTCTCAGCTTTACCAGCTTTTGTTGTGCAAACCTTGTTCCTAAGTTTAAAACTATTGGTTTATTGGTTGAATAAAGATGAGAGGCCTGGCAGTGGTGGCACACACCTTTAATTCCAGCACTTGGGAGGCAGAGGCAGGCAGATTTCTGAGTTCGAGGCCAGCCTGGTCTACAGAGTGAGTTCCAGGACAGCCAGGGCTACACAGAGAAACCCTGTCTCGAAAAACCAAAAAAAAAAAAAAAAAAAAAGAATAAAGATGAGAGATCTGAGGTAGGACCATGAGAGGGAGAAGACAGAGAGGCGATGGGAGAGGAGAAGACATCACCTGGTAGGTGAATCATAAAAACATGGCCATGAGGGCTGGCCAATTGGAATAAGAGCTGCCCAGGCAGAACATGGCAAGTTATAACTTGGGTTATTGATAGACAAAGAGGCAAAATAGCACAGAAGGTTGATGTCTGCCTAGCTCTAGTGCTGTTTAGGCTTATTATAAATGCAAAGGTTTTGTGTCTTTTATCTGGGAACTGAGTGATCAAAGGTGGGGTAGAAACTCCCAATTAATATTAATTTTAAACCACAACAGAGCTATTTTTATTAGTGTATTTGCTTAGAAATACTTATATATACACAGTAATTAAAGTATCTACACACACACACACACACACACACACACACACGCTTCTTTTTTGAGACAAGGTCTTCTTCTGTGGCCAGGGCTGATCTCAGCTTCCCAACTGAGCCACTACACTGGCTTATTGGTGTGTATTTGAGGACTGTGACTTATTAGGTTGTGACACACTTTAGCATATTGAGAGGAATTACTCATACTTTTATGTTTCACAACTGATTAAGAAGCAAAAACAAGCTAATCTTAAACACACATCGTCACAGTTTCCGAGATGTGGCGGGTTCACTTTGTGTCTCTGTAAAGATGGACAGTAGTGGGTTTGTTTGTTTGTTTGTTTTTGCTTTTTAAATTTAAACACATATTAGTCTCTAGGCTGCTATAACAAAACCATAAAGTAGGTATAACAAAACGACCGGACTAAAACCAAAACAAAAAAAACTACACCACCACACAGTTCCATGGGTTAGAAGCCAAGACCTAGACTGGGGCCGTTTGACCCTGAGGAGGCTTCTCCTGCTTTCCTGCACGGCTGGCCCGGAGGAAACCAGATCGCTGGAGTCTCTTCTTAAATAAATATTAATCCCACCACCCTAGAACCTACTCCCATGTTCTGACTTAATTATGACTCCTCAAAACCTTGTCTTCAAAAACCACTTCGAGGGCTGGATAGCCAACACATGCAGGAGATCGGGGCCACAAAAATCTAGTCATCAGCAATAATTTAAAGGGTTGCTCACTTTGTCTTATTGAAGCATTTCTGGCCTTTATATTTATTGTTGTTGTTGTTGTCATCGTCAGGGAGGGGCGCACACACAGCAGGTTTACCTGTAAAAGTCAGAGGATAACTCTGAGGAGTAGCTCTCTCCCACCTTCACGTGGGCTCCAGGGATGAACTCATAACATCAGGTTTGTGCTTTTACCTGCTGAGCCATCTTGTTAGCTCCGACTTCTGGCTTAAATACTTAAAAACATTCTTTGATGATTTTATACACGCATATAATGTCTTGGCCGTCTTCACCCCCACCGCCATTACCTTTTCCACCCCATTCCCCCTTGAACATCTTTCTCCCAGCAGGTAGCACTTGTACTTCTTATTATGTCTTTTTGTTTTCTGTTGTGTTTTTTTTTGCTTTCTTTTTTGCCTGTGGCCCGCTGGGCGTGGGTAGGGGTTATTTACTGGAGCATGAGCAATTTACCAGTGGCTGCACTCTGGAAAATACGACTTCCTTTCCCCCAGCAACCATTAACTGCCAATGGGGCCTCAGGGAGGTGGGCCCTTATGAATCTCTTCCCCATCCAAACATATGGCTTTTGGGAGTTGCCAGGGTGCCAGTTCCCAGAGAGTAAGATGTATATATTTCCCTCTCAACAAACATTACGTTGGTTTTATTTCCCCAACTTCAACCATTTGCTTTGACCTCGCTACCAGCTCATGAACTCTTCACTTTGTGATTGGCTGAGAGGATTCCAGAGGCAGGCACTTCCTTTCCTACTTGAAGGGGAGGGGAATGGGGGGTTTAAGCTCTACAAAATTCCTTCTGCCCACTGGTCTTGTGTAGTGACCCTGTTGTATTCCTGCTTTGCTGCACCATTAACGTTGATAAAAACTTACAGATGTCACGGAGGTCCTTTCTATTGAGTGTCTCTTTTACAGTGTTGTCCCGAATAAGCGATCCATGCCTAGCTAAGCACAAGTGTTCAAGGTGAAAAGGAGCCTTTCCTGTTCTTGTGGAGACAACACTGTATCCTCCTTGTCTGTACAGCACACACAAAGTCCTAGAGTGTATAACATTAGAGTTTAACTCAACTTTTATAATCTAGAATGTAGCCACAAGAGAAATAATATATGTACATAATTTAAGGTAAATTGAATTTTTCTTTCCCTCAACTGATCTTTTCTGTACAGGCATTTCTTTTTTTTCCAGAATACAAACTAAGTCTATAAATGTATTTTTAGGTAATGATATTTATCAATGTTACTGTATACAAATAATTTCTATTATGTCTAAAATTACATTTTAGATTTTTAAAAAAAATTGAAAGAAAATTTGTGATCTTATTAATACACAAAACACTTTTTCAGAGTGAATATGTCATCATCTCTGTCAGGGTTATCAAACCTCTATAAAGATTCATGTAAAGACTCTATAGCATGACTGAGCATGTGTGGGACCTGATGTATGGGACCTTACTATTGGTTGAGAGGCAGTTCTGTCTTATGATGGAGACCAAGGCTCAGCAGGCAAGTTGTCCAGGTCAGTTTCTGCTCTGCCACTTCCTGGCTTTGTGATCTCCCTATGTCCCTCTCGTCTTCCCATCTCTAAAATGGGGTAAAAGGGCCCACATCCTATAGTTGTTAGAGAGATGAAATGAGATCATTTACACTAAGCACTAAAGATGCCACTGCTAAGCTTGGTCACCTTGGACAGTTTCCTTAATATCATATGGCTTTAATTTCTTCATCTGAAAATAGGACTAGTAACAAGGCAAGAACCCACCGAAACAGTAGAGCAAAATGCTTAGAGGAGCCATAATCTGTAATAAGAACGAGAGGGCACCAGTAAGAACTAGGACATGTATAGGCCTCCTGAGCAAGGAATGACGTGGGAAAGGACAGATATGGTACCAAGTGAGAAGTGCTATATCACGTTTCACAGCTTGGAGGATAATTTAGGTCATGTATATTTAGTAGTAATGTGACTCCCGGCGTCTATCTTGCTTATTAAGAAAATGTTTTTTCTTTTTTTGGGTTTCTATGTCACCATAAGCCCAGAAACCCAGGGGTTATCATCCGCCTCAAGAGTTCTGGTGACTGGCCTCTGCTGTTGGGAGCTCACTGTTGCTCCAGTGGTGAATACTTGTGTGGTGGTTGGGGCTGGGCCATTCCTTCTTTTGTACATTGTTCAAGCCAGAGTCACCTGCCACCCCTCCATGATCCTAGTCAGAAGATCAAGATGTTACTTATTCAGTTTTCAGTAGCAACACAATGACAAACTATATAGTCACGAGAACTGGGGAAAAAATCTCCAAATGTTTGGAAATTGAGCAACAAGCTTGTGAATGGTTTTTGGACCAAAGGAAGAATTATAACAGGAATTAGAAAACCTTTTCAATTGACTACTACCGACAATGACAAGAACCAGGCACATCAACATTCATGATACATAACTAATGTAGCACTTAGACCATTTTTTGTCTGTCTGTTTGTTTGGTTTTTTAAGATAGGGTTTCTCTGTGTAGCCCTGGCTGTCCTGAAACTCATTCCATTGACCAGGCTGACCTTGAACTCACAGAGATCCACCTGCCTCTGCCTCCTGAGTGCTGGGATTACAGTCATGAGCTACCAGCACCCAGCCAAATAATGTTTTGAAAACAGGCTCGTCTAAGTGTCACTGATGGAGTCTTTAAACATTTAAGAACCAGATAACACTTTAATTCTTCCAAAAACCCAATACCAGAGGATCTTCAACTGTTCCATAAAATAGGAAGACAAGAAAGACTACCTAGCTCTCCTTACACAACCAGTGTTACCCTGACACCAAAGCCAAACAAAGATACAACAATAAAGAAAATTATAAACCAATTTCCCAATGAACACAGATGCAAAATTTCTCAGCAAACAATTGCACAACAGATTTAAGAAGACATCAAAAGACACCATTCGTGATGACTAAATTGGCTCTATTCGAGAGACTCAAGGGTCATCCAATATAAATCAACAAATAATACACAATACAAATGGATTCAGTGACAGAAATCATATGATTACCTCAGTAGATGCAGAAAAAGCTTTTGACAAAAATCCAATATTTCTTTATGATTAAAAATCTTAGAGATCTGGGGGTTTGGGTTGGGATATGGCTGGATTTGTGCTGTTCGTGTAAAGGACCTGAGTTTGGCTTCCAGCACCCACATTAAACTGCTTACCATCACCTGTAACTCCAGTCTCAGAGGACCTGAGGCCTCTAATGACCTCTCCAGACCAGGAAGCTGCATCGACATGCACAAATTCTGCCTCCACATACATAATTAAAAAATAAATCTTTAAAAAAATGATAGAGACTAGGATTGAGAGACTATATCTAAAGATACTAAACCCTATACAGGACAGTCATAAAGCCAGTATCTTAGTAAATGGGGAAAAAAATCTCAATGCATTTCTACTTAGTCAGAAATAAGACAAGAGTGTCCACTTTCTCCACTCTTCTCCAATATTATGCTTGAAGTCTTAGCTAGAGCAGTAAGACAATGAAGAAAATAAAAAGAGGACACGCAGTAGGCAAGGAAGATCTTAAATGTTATTCTTATTTGTGGATGATATAGTTTCATTCAGACCTAGTGTTTCCACCAGAAAACTCAGGTAAACATCTTCAGAAGAACGACAGGAAACAAAGTAAACACACAAAAATCAGTAACCTTCCTATATATCAATGACAAACAGGCTGAGAAAGAGATTAGGAAGCAACCCATTTACCCTTGCTTGAGAAATATTTGAATAAATCTAACCAAGGAAGTGAAAGTCTATTCTAGTGAAACACTGAAGAACATTCTAGAAGATGGAAAGAACCCTGTGCTCATGGGCTAGAATTAATAATGTGATAACAGCTATACCATCAAAAACAATCTACAGATCTGATGAAATTCCTATCAAACCTTCAATGCCAGTCTTCACAGAGATAGACAAATAGAATCTTTAAAATTCATATGGAAGCACAAAGAACCTCAGAAAGCAACCCTGAGCATGAAGAACATTGTTGGAGGTATTGATAGATTCCATTTCAAGTTACTCTAGAGCCACTGTGGCAAAACCAACATGGTGGTGCTACAAACCCAGACAGCAGATCAACACAACGCGATGGAGAACCCATGCTAGGTGATTGTTTGACAAATGTGCCAAAACCAAACACTGGACAAAAGACAGCTTCTTCAACAAATGATGGTAGAGAAGTTGGATATTCATAGGGAAAAAGATGTCTATCTTTCATGGATCAAGACCTTAACATAACCGTGAAATTCTTCAAGTATTAAAAGTAAAAACCAGGAGAAAATGCTTCAAGACAGAGGCATATGCAAAGTCTTTCTGAATGAGACTCCAGGAACTCAGAGACTGATGCCAGCAATTGAGAAACAGGACTTCAGGGAATTAAAAAGGTTTTGTGCAGCAAAGAAAATAGTTAATTAAGTAAAGTGACAGCCTGCAGAATGGCTGAGAAATCTTTAATACCTGTACACCAGACACGGTTAATACCTGCAATGTAAGAGCTAAAAAAAATCTAAGAAAGAAGGTAAAAACAACCCAGGTGGAAGTGGACTAATGTAACAGGCTGATGGTTTTAAAAGATGAAATAAGAATGGCCAATACACATCAAAAAGGGACGAACTTGAAAGGCAGAGGCAGGCAGATCTCTGTGAGCTCGAAGACAGACAGCTGGCAAACTGCAGGCCAGCTAGGGCTGAAGAGTGAATCCCTGCTTAAAAAACCAAACATGTACAAAGCAGGGGCTGAGATGGCTCAGTGGTTAAGAGCCCTTGCTGCTCTTATAGAGGACCTGGATTTGGTTCCAGAAGCCACATGGTGTCTTACAACTGTCTGTAACTACAACTCCAGATGATCCAAAGTCCTCTTCTGGCCTTTGTGGACACCAGGCACACAAACGTGAACAGACGTACATGGAGACAAAAACATCTATATGCATAAAATAAAAAATGAATATATATGTACATATTCGAACCAAATGGTATATAAGATGGTTTGGCAGATGAAGGCACTTGTCCCTAAGCCTGCCAACCTGAGTTTGACCCGTGGAACCCATGTAAAGGTGTAAGAAGAGAACTGACTTCACTCGAAGTTCTCGAATTTCACACATAGCACACACACAAACACATACAATAAAATTAAGCACATGCAAGTATTTCTGTGATGTGTTCACGTGGAGTCCTTTGGCTAAAAAAACCCCATAGGGTTGGGCTAGCTAGGTCACACAGCTAATTTAACTGATTTCACTCCATGTTGGCTGGATTGGTTAGCCTTGCCACCATCAGTAACTAAGGATTCCTGCTCAGGTACATCTTGCCGGTCCCACAGCAATGTTTACTGACGTACTATTATCAATTGGAATTTGTTTTAAAGGCCAGTATGATAATGTTATTAAATCCTGATCTGTATTGTCTTTGTTTTTGTGTGTATGTCAGAGAACAATATTCAGTAATCAGTTCTCTCCTTTTACCATGGATTCAAACTCAGGTTGCCAGACTTTCTCAGCAAGTGGTTTTACTCTCTTTGAGTTTTTTTTTTTTTTGAATGTTTGTTTGTTTTAATATAGCCCAGGCTAGCCTTGAACTCCCCATGTAGCCAAAGATGACTTTGGACTCCTGATCCTTCTGATTCTATCTTTCAAGTTTTGAGACGATAGGCATGCACCCCTACATCTTATATTTCTTTGAAGCAGGGTCTCACTCTAGGTCAGATAGGGCTGGACAGCATTCTACAGCCCAGGCTGGTTTCAGCTCAGAGTGATCTTTCTGTCTTGGCTTCCCAAGTGTTGGGGCTACAAGTGTGTGTTACCACACCTGGTTTGCCATGTTAGTAATCATAAACCATCAAAGCTAACCACGTTTGAGGTATTCCAGATTTCTACTATGAAATCATGTTACCTGCATAACAAAGATTATCTTTTTTTTCTTAAATTATAGGATGCAATTCACATCAGGTTAATATATTAATAAACCTCTGGAGAGGTAAAATTATTATTATCATTATTTTGATAGTAAGTTTTTGGGTTTGGGTGAGGATGCGTTTTGCTATAAGGTTCTACAGTTTCTTCTTTTTTATGCATTTATATATTGTAACAGAAGTTGTTTTGACTCTTATGGTGATGTGTTCATTTTTCTTCCTTGTAAAACTAGAATCACAATTTAAGACAGCCAGAATTTGGTACATAGGGATGGACGGGATTGAAATAACTCTGCCTCACGCAAGAGAAATCTTGTTCTTTATACCTGAGTTGCACAAGACCTCTTGTTATGCTCGGATTTGTACTAAGGACACAGGCAGACTCTCTAAGCCTAAATTTCCCCCTTCCTGTGTAGTTACTATAACTTTGAAGAGGGAAATCTTAATTATTTTTCAGTATCCCTTTAATTCCCCTCTAATTTTAAACTCTTATTTGATAACCTGAAAAACCTCGGCTGTGTAAAACCGTGCTTTGCTTCATTTACCCCTGTTCCTCTCATGACCTTTACACAATGAAGGAGGACACCTTTGTGCATGGAGAGCCAGAAGGCAGCCTTTTGTCCTTGTTTTGCTTATTACTTGGGACCAGAGGTTATTTAATCTTGCCGCTTAGTTTCTTCAATGCTAAGGAGACAATAGTATCCTATGCTTCAGAGAAAAATTTTACTATGAAAATAATATATAAAAAGAAGCTAACATTGTCATATTATTATTAATCATATTAATATACTATTAACTATATACCTATATAATATATAAATAATTATGTAATTAATATAATTGTATTAATAATAATATTAATAATAGTTGTTATTTGTGGATAACACTTCTAAATATGAGGAACAAAGCAGATTGAACAATGTCCTTACACCTGGAGATAAAGAAACTCGGAAATGAGATCAGAAAGACTGAAAAAGGGAAAAGCAAACACATTGTTAATTATGAAGGGGTAACAATCTAACAAAGGTGCCACCTTGAAAGGCCAACACAAACTTTAAATTTCTTTCTAATTATATAACATCCTGTCTAGCCCTTTAGGTAGTAGACATCTGTTGATGACCAGGTTTACTTCTATAGGGATAGGCATGCCTACAGATTCACAGGTGACTAAGGCAGTGAACATCCTACCTTGAAAATTATTTAGATATATCCTGAAAGGACAAGTCTCTTAAGCTTTGGAGGGTTAACTGGGAGATAAAGGGTCTTTTGGGGGCAAGGTATCATGCTTGTATAGTCAAATGGTTTGATTCCTCCTGTCTTGCCACATAGAGGCACTGGTGACTGGACATTAAGAGAATCTTTTCAGGAACCTGAACTCAAATTTCCTTTCATGCCTGTTTAGTATATAATGGAGCTTCAACTTAGTTAAAAATGTGTGAATAAAAGAATAAGGCTCTGGAATTTTTTGACCAAAAAAAAAAAAAAAAACAAATGAGAAGAAGGAGGAGGAGGAAGAGGATGGTGATGATGAGGAGGAGGAAGAAAGAAGAAAACTATGTAATCTACAGTAAATCTTATATACTTTTTTTGAGAGGGCAGGTGCAGAAGATAGGATCTCACTGGCCTGGAACAGAAGGTCCCCTTGCGTTGTGAATAGTAGATGTTGGGATAACACTCTGGTGAGGTGTCATCACACTGATTTATTTTCTTTTTGTTTCTTTCTTTCTTTCTTTCTTTCTTTTTTTGTTGTTGTTTTTTCGAGACAGAGTTTCTCTGTGTAGCCCTGGCTGTCCTGGAACTCACTCTGTAGACCAGTATTTTCTTTTTGTTAAATAGTAGGTTTATTTGGAATTGTAGTGCCCCCAGGAACTTCAAATACTTTGTTACCATCCAACATCCAGTATTCAAATCTCCCTGTTTTTGAAATTGTGTTACAAAGTCTTTGGTGTGTTTGAATCAACACTCAAAAAATGATGACTAGTGTGGTGAGTCATGCCTACCATCTCAGCACTGGTGATGCTGAGGCAGGAGGATTGGTGTGGGATCCAAGCCAGCCTGGAGTGCTGAGTGGAACTCTGTTTCATCTTCTCTCTCTCCGCACCTCATCCATTATGAAACAAATTTTCATCATCACGCATATTGGCTAGATACAATTTACTGCTTAAAATAACCTCAATACTTTCTTGTTATTTTAACATATTCCAGTGAGCAATAGGATTTAGTGGTTGATTCAAGGTGCCTTCATGTGCTTTACAAATGACACCTGAAGGTCTTGTGATGAAATTACAGAGTAAATTACCGTAAATAACAGCTTGGCGTTAACTTGGACATCAGAAGCCAAAGGAGAGCAATGAAAAGGACACACACTAGTTTGTTTAGCATATTTGAATGGAGACATTGTCCCCTCCAGGGTTACGTGAATAGACTGATTTTTCTTCAGCCACCTAAAACAGCTTTTCTCAGCCTTCCTAACACTGCCACCCTTTAATATAGTTCTTCACTTTGTGGAGACCCCAACAATGAAATTATCTTCAGTGCTACTTCATAACTGTAATTTTGCTACTTTTATGAATGGTATGTAAAGATCTCTGTTTTCCAATGCTCTTAGGCAACGCCTGTGAAAGGGTCACGACCCTCAGGTTGAGAACCACTGATTTAAAATGTTATCACAGCTCTCATGTTTCTTTCTCCAAAGAGTTACAGGAGTAAAGAGTTAGAGACCCTTAGCATGCATAACCTCCACCATCTCTTCCAGTAAGTCAGGTGGATGCATTCCTAAGGAAGTCCAGTATTAAAAGCTCTCTGGACAGTAGCCCCTACCCGTCACAAATAATCCATTATCCTTGGGCTTCTTAATTAGGACTTGTGGCTCTAACACTGACCCTAACTATCATTACCTATTGTTTATATTTCATCATTCATATGCCCACTACCCCATCTTAAAAGATTACATTTATTTATGTGTGATATCTCTCTCCCTCTCATTCAGGCACGTGCATGCGCGCACACACACGCACACACACACACAAGTGTCACGGTGCGGGTGTAGAAATCACTATGTGGTTCTAGGGGATTGAACTCAGGTCACCAGGCTTGGTGACAGGTGCCTTTATCTGAGCTACCTTGTAGATATCAGTATCCTTACCTTAAAAAGACTACTGACCCTCAAGCCTGGGGCTTCCACTTTGTGGGTCTGTTTTGCATCTTGGGTTGGGATTAGCGCAGTGTGCCGCCATGCCCGGCTCTCAGCTGGTTCATTTTTCCAGCACGCTCCCTTCCCTTGTCTGCTGGTCCTATCAGCACTGCAGGTAGTTCTGATCTGGGACTGAAACTCATGATCTTTTGGCTCGGGCTCTGGGAACTGAGTCATTCTGGCACTGACAATATTCTGTGACTCAGCAGGTCCGAAAAGGAGGATGTCAGAATCCAGATAATTTCGAGTCTTTTAAAGGCAAACTGGGAAACACAAACAACAGAATGGAAGAATTTCAAAGCGGGTCTGCGTATCCAGGGGAAAATGTCATTCCATTCCCAGCCTTCTCACTTCCTTCCTTGCCGGGGTAAATGACAGTCACACTTTAATTTAGAGCAAAGAAATCACAAAATTGACTCTGAAGCTGAGATCGAGCGAGCCCTGTGTCCCACAGGGATCCAGTCCCTGGGACACCTCGGCTCTCTCCCCTCAGCGATACAGGAGACACGCCCGGGACGGATGGGGAGGGCGAGGTCACGCAGGCCACCGCACCGCTGTGATTCAGGTCAGGTAGTGGCTGAGCTATACCATAAGGACTGACATCTTGGGCCAGGGTCCAAATCCTCATGAAATTAAAAAGACGGATTCCGGGCCACCTCACCCACCTGGGTCGCCCTTTAAGAATCTCCTCTTAGTCTCATACCCTCCAGGGCAAGATCCTCTAAGGAACACGACCTGGATGAGGATTCCCAACAGGGTGCCGGATCTTCACCGAAGCCCCTGCCCTCCCAGCATGCACCGCCCTGCACCCCACGCCCCACGCCCCGCCCTCCTTCCTTCACTCACTCTCCCTCTCCGCCCACTTTGGCCCCTCCCTCTTACCCCCTCGCCCAGCCCACCCCCTAGTCACGCCCATCCAGAAGTCCTCCTACTTGACCCCCTGCCTCTTCCATCTCGCGCCCCCCTCCCTTTTGCTGTCGGTCCCGCCCACCTCGCGCCCCGCCCTCCTACTTCACCTCCCCGCCCACCTCGCGCCCCTCCCTCTTGCTCCCTGTCCCGCCTATCTCGCTTCTCTGGCCCACCGCCCTCCAGGCCTGAGAGCCAGCGGTTGCTACTGCCGCCGCCGGGAGTCGCTGGGGAGGACCCGTAGGGCGGGGAGCAGCTCCGGGCCCGCGTGAGCTGCCGAGGAGGCCGGTCTTGGGTTTTCTCCACCGCCAGATCCCACCCCACCAGGCAGACCCCACCCCCTGCTCCTTCCTCCTGGGGCGCGCTCTCGAGTGCGCGCTCGGAAGTCGGGGGTCGGCGCAGAGTGCAGGCTGCTCACCGGGAGGCAGCGGAGGCAGCGCGATCTTCGCTTAGACGCCCACCCATCGGCTCTGCGTCCGGCTCTCGGCCTCCAGCCCGGTCCGCAGTCCGGCCTCGGCCCGCAGCGGAGGATCGGCCTTGGGGCACGCCGCTAGGCGAGTGCAGCGAGGCACCCCAGCCTTTGCCGAGGGCCCGCGCTCAGCGGGATGACGGGCGGCGGGCGGGCCGCGCTGGCCCTGCAGCCCCAGGGGCGGCTGTGGCCGCTGCTGGCTGTGCTGGCGGCTGTGGCGGGCTGTGTCCGGGCGGCCATGGACGAGTGCGCGGATGAGGGCGGCCGGCCGCAGCGCTGCATGCCGGAGTTTGTTAATGCCGCCTTCAATGTGACCGTGGTGGCTACCAACACGTGTGGGACTCCGCCCGAGGAGTACTGCGTGCAGACTGGGGTGACCGGAGTCACCAAGTCCTGTCACCTGTGCGACGCCGGCCAGCAACACCTGCAACACGGGGCAGCTTTCCTGACCGACTACAACAACCAGGCCGACACCACCTGGTGGCAAAGCCAGACTATGCTGGCCGGGGTGCAGTACCCCAACTCCATCAACCTCACGCTGCACCTGGGTAAGCAGTGACAGCCCTGTCCCCACTACTCGCTCACGGTCCAGCTCCGGGGCTGCCTCCCTGGAGCCGCTGGTCCGGCCTGAGGGGCCTGTCCAGCCGCGTGCTGACGCTCTGTTCTCCAGCGTGGGCCACACACAGAAATTCCTTTCTCCAACTTCTAAAATTCATCTCGCTTTGAACATCCGGTGAGGGCCACCATGTCCCACGCTAGCATCTTTCTCTTTTCTTACTCTTTCTAGCCCAACCAGATTCTCGTTCCATTGATTCTTTTCTATTTCAGCAGTTAGGATTTTGGACCTACACGCCCTTTTCCACCCTGAGGCGCTAATGAAACACTCATCCTGGCAGGACGGGACTATCACATAGCATGCTTACATTAGTCTTGAAGGTCCACCTTCAAACACTTGTCTTTAAAATGTTTAATTGTCTGTCTCCAGGGTTGAGAATGATTGCTTTTAGTTCTGATAAAGGAATTTGAGGGGAGCAAATGCATTTACTGCCGGCATTTCTATGTGTAATTAAAGTAGTTCACTTTTAAAGTTACTGTTCTTCAGAGCTGTTCAGCCTTAATTAAGAGCTGTTTCACTGCTAATCCTGGTAGGGAGAAAACAAAAAGGTAATGAAGACACTCACTGTAATTGCGGACAGTTTGGTTCCGGTGTAAAAAGGCTCAGAGAGTCTCCTGGATGTCTTCCCTTTTGCTTTGATCTGAAGCAAGTGTGGAAACATGCATGTTTTAGAATTCAGGAGAGGGCTGTGTAGTAAGAGACTTCATGGCAGAACCGTGAGTGAGCAAGGCTGTGATTATCTGAATGGACCAACATTTCTGCTGTACCTAGGGATGTTTTCTTTACTTTCAAAACAGACAAGGGAGCAGAAAATTTCATTGCTGTGTTCAGTAGTGCAACATTAAGTGTGAAAAACTGATTGTCGATGTGTAGACCCTCTCTTCCATTCCGTTGGAGCCCTGGATTTTTATCAGTTCTTGGTACTAAAGAACTTCTGAGGAGAGCAAACTGTCCCAAGCCTGTCCAAAGCATGGCAGTTCTACGGAGCAAATAACATCTGGGACATTTGAAAGGGACGTTTTGTAGGCAGATCATCCTCTGATCACGGTTTTGTAGTTTTCTTTCCGTTCGTCTTCAGTATACCAAACATATTATCAGGGAATTTTTTTCAGAGAAAGAGTATGACTTAGAGAAAGTGCCTTGAGAGTGTAAATTACTGTGTGTGGAATAAGTTTTAGGAAAGCAGTATTTATTGCCTTTGTAATACTTTGTCGTATATACTGTCTTTTTATTTGTAGATGAGTCACCAAGCAGATGGAACTTTTTTGAAAACAAGTTCATAAATGAAAGTGTGAGGCGTCCAATTTTCGTTAATTAAATACACGAATGAGTTCAGTTTTGAAAAGGCATTAGAACTACATAGAAGTGTCAAAGTGATGTCTTGGCCAGATGCCTTTCTCAAGACAGTGGGAAGACACCCGGCTTCCCAAGATCTCTGGGAGTTCTTTTAAATATCTTCAGAATTTTTAAGTTCTATAATTTATGTCCAGTTATTTTGAACATTTTTAACTTTTTTTTTTATATTCAATTCTGAATCTCCTTGAAGTTTTGCTTACTCCGTTTTCAGATTTAAAAAAAGAAACAAAATTCAAAGAAAAGGCATGGCCTTGATGTCTACCCAAGTGCTTGAGATGCAGTTGAAAAGTTCTGAACAATAGGCTGTCAATCTCTGCTTTCCTCCTTCTCCAGGCGTAGGAGCTGAGGTTTGTTTCAGGTGATTGCAGAGGGAGACATAGTACTTACTCTCTGGTAAAGTCTCTGTTGCAGCACATGTGGTAGGGTAAGAGAGAACAGCCTGGTTGCTACTGTTGGGAGCTAGATATATTAGCTTTGGGCCATGTTAATAACAAGGCCAAAGCACTCTTCCATCTCATTAGGACGGCAACATGACATTTTCTATATGCTTGGACTTGATTTTGCTGAAAAATCCTTCAGTTGGTTGCTAAATGACATTCCTAAAACAGAGCCTCACTCTGGCTGGAACTCACTACATAGACCAGGCCTGCTTTGAACTCATAGAGACTCACCTGCTTCTGCTTCCGGAGTACTGGGATTCAGGGTGTGAGCAGCCACACCCATTGGGTTTACTCTTAAGAAAAGGTTTAAAATATTTTCACAGCAGCGTGCTTTACACTTTTTAGACAATTTATGAAAACTAGACTGGACTTACTATGCTTGTTTTGGGTTGGAGATGAAGTCCTGGAGGAAGTGTGTGGCAGAGTAGCTGGGGAGGGGAGAGCTTTATGTGTTTGGGGGTTGACGTTTCTGGCTTCTGTCCCACCTCTTTTTTTTTTTTAATGACCGGGTATATATGCATGAATGCTGTGCTCAACAATTTAGGGCAGGTAGGCAAGGATTGAATGTTGTGATATTCAGCGTATTCACCTCTTGACTCCAGTTACTCTGTGGGCTGTAGCTAACTAATTATTTCCCATGGAGTCAAGTACCATGACTGTTTTGTGTATCCGTTAAATCTCCCATCCAGTTCACATTTCACATACCCTTAAACAAGTGATGCATATTGTGCCTTTCCCCTCCAGAGCATGTGAAACTGCAGTGTACAGGGAGTGGGAGTGGACCCAGCCTCCAGCCTGTCTGTCCATTGTGACCTTTACTCACTGCAAACCTTGAAAAGAAACCAAGTCCAGGGGTGGGTGTGTTAGAGCATTCTGGGAGGCTACCATAGGTGGATTCTAAGAGTTGAAGACCAACCTTGACTACATAGCAAGTTCCAAAACAGCCAGAGCTACTTAGTGAGACCCAATCTCAAAATGTAGAGAGAAAAAAAAAATTAAATCAGATCATGCTTAAGTAGTTAAAAAATTACACACACACACACACACACACACACACACGTACATGAGTGCACACACATGCACACACACACATACATGTTTTAGCAATAGTCATGAGTCACTTATTATAAAAATGAAACATGACTAGATATAGTCAAATAATAAATATAGCAAATAGTTTGCCTTTAGTTGCTAAACTCCACACCCAGGAGACCACAATGACAGGCTTTTATGTAATCCTTCAGACATGTTCACATACCGGATCACAAGATCATTTTAGCTGGTACCTTTTGGAGAAGGTGTCTTAACATTTGGCAGGTATAAATTAGGTCCTTGTATACAATACTCACCACCTGAAGTAAAAAAAAAAATATCCAGGAAAACAAGCATGGATTCTGACAACTGCCATTTTAAAAGTGTAGCATTTACCTTTGATAATAACACTATAAGTAAGTTTTAACAATATCCAGGGACACATTGAAAGTGCTGTAGCTGAGGATTTTATTTTTTTAAACAGTCCCTTTAATTAATTTAGTAATCACTGTGGATAGAAACTTGGCAGGTAGGATTTTGATCTTGCACAAAGGTAACCTTTTCTTATTCTTAAAACAATTAGGTTAAGAACCTGTTTTATAAAAGCAACTCAGTTGAAGTTTATGGAATTTCCAAAGTTAGCATTGCAACCCAGTTCCCAAGCACTTCATCAGCTTCAGGGATGGATGGTGTCATCTATACGAAGTGTGTGTGTGTGTGTGTAAATCAGAATCAACACAGAGAGTGATTTGGTCCTCCTATGAGTGTGCGTATTAATATTTAACATGAAACAAACAGCAAAGTTTCCTTTTCTCCTGGGGAAATCTTTGTAATATGGGCTCTGACTATGGTTGGTGAGTAGCACAAGCAGGTGACTTCACTGTGGTATTTGTGCACCCTAAGGGGACACTATTTTCATTTGTCTCACAAAGGCCTGATTTACATTTTACAGGTTTCAACTTGACAAGTCCAGGAGCTGTTCTTTAATGGCCAGTAGTTGCTGAATGGTTTTGTAAAAGTTGCTGTTGGCTATGTCCCTCTTCTACAGTTCATTGCTTTCTTTGCAAATTCCTTCTCCTTTATTTTTTTTTTTTCTAAGACACCCAGAAGACAGCAGACACATCAGAGGAAAAGTTAGAGCCCTGAGACCCCGCTCCATCACTTTATCCTTGGTCACATTGGTGTCGGAGGCATAACATTGGGTTATTTCAGTCCTAAATCCTTTTAGGAAGCTGCGTATGCTTTTTATCATGCCCCCCCTTCGCTGTGTGCATACATTCTCATATTACTGCCAGATATTCTGTAAACATTTTTAAAATACCTAAGAAGTGCACACCACAGAGCCTGATAGGAAGGCGTGGAAGATTGACAGCCTTTTTCTAAGAGCTTATGTGCTTCTAAGTGGAATTTAAAGTTGTAATGCTTTTGCCATATTATAGCAAGGGGGTCTTTATAATAATGTTTTACTTTTTTTTTTTTTTAAAGCCTCCAGATTGTCAGTGGTTAGATTTCTTGTAACCCTATGAAGGTGACCATGAGGGTCCTGTAGTTATGATCCCAGGAGTCCTGGGACAGGTGAGTCCTGGACTCCTTAGTAGATTGTTCTCTGCAGCTAATAGTTTCTCTAGAAAATCTCTTAGAAGAGTGTCTGGTTTATTCCTTTAAAGTAAAAGCTTAATGGGGGTGGGGGATGGGGGTGGGGCGGAGAGCTGGCTCAGGTTAAGAGCACTGATTGCTCTTCCAAAGGTCCTGAGTTCAATTCACAACAACCACAGGGTGGCTCATTGTTATCTTTAATGAGATTCAATGCCCTCTTCTGGTTAGTCTGAAGAGTGACAGTGTATGCACGTACATAAAAATAAAATAAAATAAAATAAAATAAAATAAAATAAAATCTCACATACAGATTGATTTAGAGATCCAGACTGCTTTGGTTCTCTTCCTTGATTTCCCATAGGCTGTTGTCCCTTTTTTACTTACATTCCTAAATTCTTATCACTACACACCACACACTGTCCCTGAGGGAACTGTTTACCATATGCAAATGTAAAGTTATGTTTCAGGTTAGCTTTAACTTCAGGTCTAGAGACCTGGATACAGTTGCTATGGGATGGCTGGGTAGAGCCATGTTTAAAATTAATTTACTACTTCTTTTTTTAAAGGAATTATTAATTAATTATGCTTTTCGAGACAGGGTTTCTCTGTGTAGCCCTGGCTGTCCTGGAACTCACTCTGTAGACCAGGCTGGCCTCGAACTCATAAATCCGCCTGCCTCTGCCTCCCAAATGCTGGAATTAAAGGTGTGCACCACCACTGCCTGGCTGATTTATTTTTATGATTACACTGTAGTTGTCTTCAGACCCACCAGAAGAGGGCATCAGATCCCATTACAGATGGTTGGACCACCATGTGGTTGCTGGGAATTACACTCAGGACCTCTGGAAGAATAGTCAGTGCTCTTAACCACTGAGCCATTTCTTCAGTCCCTGACTTACTTCTTACTGTTTTTTTGTCCAACTCAAACCCAGTGTGGACTCCATTGACTTTCCACGTCTTGACAAGCTAGTAATCTTTCCTTATGCAGATCTCTCTCAGTTTTCAACGGGGCTGTGCCCTTAACAAAGCCACTGTAGCCTGAAAGTATAACTTGAAAGTGCTTGTAGTGCATCCAGATTACTCGGCATCACACCAGGCAACAGTGCCCTGCAGAGAAGCTGTTAATGCTTGTATCTGAGGAGCTAATACAGAGCTGCGGTTCTTTGTTCCCTCCCTCTATTGATCAAGAGTACTGCATTAGGGGTAGCCCTGAAAGAAGTCAAGTCAGAATCCAGTCTGGTGTCTCCCAGGTGCTCATTCTTCACTGTAAACTCAAATCCAAGCCAACCAACCCATCAGAAGTTGGGGACTATCAGTAGTTGAGTTGCCATATTTCATATTTCAGAATGACCAGTGGATCTAAAATGTGTATCTTATCTATAATGGCCTGGGATATGCCTTCTGTTAAATCACCTTGTCTGAATGAAAATTTCCTAGGTGGCTCCTCAGGTTTTCTGGCAAGATGTGGAAAGCCTTTGTCCTGTTGGGTAGGTGCTGGAGGCTCTGAATATTTTGAACAACTAGGTTTCTTTTTTATCGGTTCTGAGCAGAAAGGACTGTCCTTCTGTGTGGAACACTTCTCTGAGGTGTCAGCAATCAGGCAGGCAGGACTCCTTCCAGGTTTCATTCTCCTTTCTGTCCCTACTTCCTGGGTCATGGCTTCTGTTAAACCACCCTGTCAGTATCTGTCATCATATACTGTTAATTTCTTTCCTGACTTGCCTATTTTTGCCTCCAGGTCACATTGAAAGTCTTAGTGATTTCGTTTTGTTTTAGTTTAAGACTGGGGTCTGGCTATGTTGCTCAGGCTGTCCTGAAACGCCTGGGTTTAAGCTGTCTTCCCACCTCAGCCTCCAAAGTTGAGCTCTCAGGCATGTACCACTTTTCCCAGACCGTCATACTCTTTGAAGGTAGGTCTGATACTTTGCCATCATTTAGTTAAATAAAATTACCCTTGCTAATTGCTTGCTGTGCCTGAGCACTTCTGATGGATAGTGATTCCTAGGACCTGGCCCCCTGCCACTCCGAGCTGTAGATGAAGGAATCTGTGTTCCTAGATTTGGGGGTAAGAAAACTACATCCCTCTTACTCAGATCTCAGCCTGGCCATCTAGTTTTGCATGAGCAGTGAGCTATGAGTAGCTTATGCCTTTTAGATGGGTTAAAAAAATCAAACAATAATAATATTTTGTGATTTCAAAATTATATGAGGGGCTGGAGAGATGGTTCAGTGTTTAAGAGCCCTGATTGCTTTTCCATAGGTCTTGAGTTCAATTCCCAGCAACCACATGGTGGCTCACAACCATCTGTAATGAGATCTGATGCCCTCTTCTGGTGTGTCTGAAGATAGCTACCTTGTGCTCACATAAATAAATAAACATTAAAAAAAAAGAAAATTACATGAAATTCAAATTGTAGTATATATAACGTTTTATTGGAACAAGATGAAACTCATTTAAACACTTTATGTCTGTTTTTGTACTGTGAAGGCAGAGCTGAGTAATTGGGACAGGCTGTATGTTTCTCCTTATAGAAGCTGAAGTACTCACTGGTCCTCACTGCACGGTTTTGCTGACCTCTGTTATAT
Organism: Grammomys surdaster; assembly: GCF_004785775.1. Lineage (NCBI taxonomy): Eukaryota > Metazoa > Chordata > Mammalia > Rodentia > Muridae > Grammomys > Grammomys surdaster. The sequence continues at coordinate 3,772,881 of NW_021604700.1, read as the reverse complement.
TAGAGTAAGCCTTAATTGAGAAATGCAAACACAGAGAGGACCCACTTAACCATTTGGATTGAAGCTGGAACTTTTGTGTCTTCAGTGTGTCCGGCAGAATGTTCAATAGGTGTTGGTGGGGTGAGTAAATGATGGGCTGAGTTACACATGCCCTAGAGGATTACATATGAATTTCTTTCTTCAGAGCAGTACTGTGGACAGAGCTCTGTGTGTTCTCTGTTTCCCCAAGGCATGTGTCAGTGTAGTCACTAATCTAAAATGTTGGACCTTAGAAACACTAATACAGAATTTTGAAAGAACTATGTCTCTTTAGTTTATCTTGTATTTTGAGGCAGGATCTTACTCTTTAGCCCAGGCTGACCTGAACTCACTGTGTAGCCTAGGTTTGCCTGAAACCACAGATGTGAACTACCATACCCGCTTCCATGTCTGTCTTTTTTTAAAAAAATATTTTATGTATACAGGTATACTGTATCTGTCTTGAAGACCAGGAGACACACCAGGAGAGGGCGTCAGATCCCATTACAGATGGTTGTGAGCCACCACGTGGTTGGTGGGGATTGAACTCAGGACCTCTGGAAGAGCATTCAGTGCTCTTAACTTCTGAGCCATCTCTCCAGCCCCCATGTATGTCTGTCTTTTTTTTTTAAGTGAAAATTAAGACTATAATGCGACTGGAAGTCAGCCTATGTAAAAATTCTTACATATTTTTTATTTTATGTTAAGAGTATTTTGCTTGCATGTATGTATCTTACCACACATACGCAGGAACCCACGGAGGTCAGAAGATGGCAGTGGATCCCTGGACCTGGAGGTACAAACAGTTATGGGCCATCATGAAGGTTCTGGGAACCATACCTGACTCTGGAAGAACAGCAAGTGCTCTTAACTGCTCAACCATCTTCCAGACTGTTGTTGGAAAGCTCCCTGCAGTGGATTATGAGATCATCGGAGGGAAAGAGTATGCTTCTCACTTATGGCGTTGGTTGTAGTTTATTGGGTTGTTGATGGACACAGATGAGCATGGTGGCACAGAGGAAGATGAGCAGGCTAGGCCATTGGTGTGGTAGTCAACAACTGTAGATGCCGAGCAGACTGTAGCTCTGTGTTGAGGCGGTCAGGCAGCTGGATGGTCATCTGGTAGAAGCTGAGAGCTAACAGGAAGTGGAACAGAGCCTGGCTTGGCTGGGGTCTCCTCTCCAGCCGGACTTGATAGGCAGCCCCGCTGTTGTCCTCTGGGTTTTAGGGAGAAGTGTCAAAGTTTAGAGCAGAGCTGTTTGTTTATTTTCACTCCTCCAAATTCCTGAGATTTAAAGATAAAGGGTGAGCCTGTCTTACCTTAAATGGTTAATTTCAGCGTAAGGTTTCAAGATGGCAGTGCACCAGGGTTCTGTTGCCCTGTCTTGGTGGTTTGCCTTGAGCTTTGTAAGCAGGCCTGTCTGGGCTTTGCAGGCTCCTTTCTTGTAAGATGATAAAGTTAGATGCTTGTTCATTTGGGCTTAAAATTGACAGCCTGCTTAATAGAGGCCTCCAGAAAGCTTATTGAAGTCCCATCGGCGGCTCTTCCCGTGCAGCCTTCCAGGGGCCAGCCTAAAATAACTGGACCCAGTCAGTCTGGTGCCCTCTGCAGCTACATATTCATGAAATAAAATAAAGCCACTATCTCTTTCTTGGACAGTGCACACTCAGATCTCTCGTGGGAGGAGCACCTCTGGCGAGCTGGGAGGTGAGCTAGGGGTGTGCTTTGTTTTCTTCTCAGACTTGAGGGCTTCTGTCCCTCAGCTCCCTCCTTTTAGTCTTTGTTTCCAGCTGTGGAGTGCCTTCCTGTTGTGCTGAAGGCAACAGTGAAGTATTGTTTGATTACTCCCATTTGTATCTCATCTTTTTGTTTTGAAAAATTGGTGGAAAACTTGATTCAGAATAGGTCTTCATGTTTTTCATTCTGTCTTTCCCTCCTTCCCTTCCTTCCTTCCTTCATTCCTCCTTTCCTCCCTCCTTCCCTCCCTCCTTTCATCCCTCTTTTCTTCCTCTGTTCTTTTTTTCCTTTCTGAGACAGGATATTGCTATGTAGTCCAGGCTAGCCTCAAACTTACTATGTAGCTACATCATAGCTCACCCTGGCCTTGACCTTGAAACAATCTTCCTGCCGCTAGTTTCCAACTGCTGAGATTACAGATGCACTTTTAACTAATTATAACTCATAATATATAGGTGATTTATTTATGGAATTAGTTTTGGCTCAAAATAGGCAAGCACAGGATTTGGGAGAGCAAAAGAGCTATTTCTTTATTTTCATTTTCTTTGCCTGGAAGTTGCTGGCATTAATAGTTACCAACTAAGATCTGTTGAGAACAAGTGAGCCAGCCCATTCCAGTTGACTACCAGCCTGTGTGAGTTCTCAGGGCAGCTGTTCTGAAGGCCAGCCTTGGAAGCAGAGCAGGAGGAGTGTGCGGGGTGAACGTCCTCTGAAGCAGGCTGTGGTTTTGGTTGATGCTCCAGGTTGATGTCAAATTGTTAGCTTGTGGTTGTTGTCCCAGGTTTACAGACTAAGGATGTGTGTGTTTGGTGCTAAGGTCAAGGATTTATTTTATTTAATTATTTATTTCTAAATACTGTGCTCTCCGATTCCCAGGGTGAAAACGAATTATTCTGCTAGCATTGTCTGCCATGATGACCTGTACTAGGGAGTGACTTGTGGTGGAGTCTATTAGGTACAATACATTCAAGCTTGAATTGTGTGGCTTTCTTGGAGAAGTGTGTGACGCTTTCAAATGTGTGAGGAATCCTCCCCATGCTCCACTCAAAATGCCTTGAGCTTGTTGCATTGAGATTCTATTTGTTAAACAAAGACATTATTTAATTGTCAGCCAGGGAGAAAAATTTTCCTTTAAGGGTTTTTAATATGTAATGGATATTGAAGATACTTGCTGTACCCTGAGGGAATTTGTAATGTGTTTGAGTGGTTAAAACAGAGACATTCATGCCTAGGAAGAGTGATTTGGTGGAGACTTTCAAAGTGCTAGGGAGTGCCTGCAGAGTACCTCGAGAGATGAGAGAGAAGTCAGCCAGGAAAAGCTTCTTGGGTTTTGGAAAAAGCTAATGGACATGAATGAAGGGCTTTCCAGAAAGGCTGGATTGTTTGAGCATAAATATTCTAAACACAAATTAGAACAAAAATTCTAAAAATAATCAGGTAATTGTGAAGGCATGGTTCGCCTTTCGTGGAGTGAGGCCGATGGTTTCAGCTTGTAAACGGGTTAGCAGAAGAACTCGAGGATTGCTTCTTAGTCATTCCGGCTAGGAGCAAGTGAAGAAGGCAGAGTAATGACCCCCGTGCTGGGTGCCTCTGAGTTCTTCGGTCTCAAGAGCTGATACCTCTGTGAAGAATGAGGTGAGATGATTGGTGGTTTTCCTGTGGTCACACAGGTGGGTGTTGGTGGAATCCGGAGCTCACATGCTTTGTCTCTGCCACTCTGCCACCTGAGAGCAGACCTGGCACATGAGAGGCAGCGAACTGTAGAGACCTTAGACTGGGCAAAGGACCAAGTAACTCCGTCAGAGAGCTGAGCCTCGGGTCTCTGACTCTGCTCAAAAAATCTGGATTTGGATTATTTTTTTTAAAAGAGGGCTTTATACTGATTTGTAAATGAAACTCTCTTAAAGGGACAGCATTTAGGTTCAGAGTACTTTAACTAGTTGTGTAATATTTAGTCTTATGCCTCTTGGAATGTCAAAGGAATTTACTGAATTTCAGAATGAGGCCCTGGGTTTTGTCAATGTCTCCTAATAGGAAGGGGAAAGCATACCGTCTATATTCTGAAGGGTGGTCAGTAAGCTTTGATTATATGGGGGAATGCCACCTTATCTAATTTCCTACCTTGGCCACTACTCCTTTCTGGTTGCTGAATTGCTGAGCTCAGTTCAACTGTTTCCCTTATCTGACATCACTGAAGATAAGGCCTAAAGGCGGCCTGGTTGATCTCCAGTTCTAGTCTGTTTCTCCTCTGCTCCCAGTAAATTCTGACCCTTCCATGGTGGCTTTGTGTGCCTCTATTCCTCAAGTTTGCTGAGTAGGTCTAATGAGAATTTTTATTGACTGATTAGAGAGATAGCTGCTGTACCCCAGGAATTTTCCTTTGTCACCGTTTCCATCTTTCAGGCTCCAGAGAATGCCATTCACCTTGATTTCTGTTGATGCAAATTTGCCAGGCTATCGGCCTCAGTCTTTCTAATCTTTCGAGAGCATCTGGGAGCTAAGGTTCATTCGAAGGTCACTGTTTTTTTTTTGTTTTGGCTTTATTTCTGAGAATGGGTCATAACTGCCCTGTAGAACTTGTGTTTGCAGTAAGTTTTGTGCCTCTCCCTGCCATGGTTCACTTCCACTCTGAATTGAAGATACAAACAAACAAACAAACAAACTCAACCCAGACCCAAACACTTCTAACCAGAGCCCTCCAGGCTTGAGCTGCCTGATGAATTTATGTGTTCTGTCCGTCCTTTCTGCTTTCCTTACAGACGGATCCACTCAGCCCCTACCTTCTTTCTGCCCTTGTGTGGAGAATGTGGTTACACCACGACATAAGAAGCACTGAGAAGTTTTAAATGCTTTGATGAGTTTCCTTTCTTGTGGGATAGGGTGGCACTCCAAGCTGCACAGAAGTGGGGTGGGGTGGGGGAAGTGAGCATTGGTTTCAAAAGCCTCCACTCCTGCTTCTCTCCCCTCCTCCCCATTGGTAAAATACAGAAGCATAAATATGTTCTCAGAGCTATTCCATCAGCTGCTTTCAGAGAAAATGAAAATGTCCTACCTCTCCCAAGAGAAGAGCGTAGAAAGGGTGTAGTGAGAACGTGGAATGAGTTGGCAGGGACTAGAGGTAATAATCTCCCGCCTTCAGCTCACACTGTAATTAAAGGCAGGGATAGATCGCCTGCAGATTTCCAAATGTATGGCCATCTTAGGAATAAGAGATAGCACCTCGGCAATGTAAAACTACTTGATTGATATGGAATTTTAACCTACAACATTCAGAACCTTAGCTTCTGGGAGGCGAACACATCTAGAATAGACTGCTGTTGTGGTTTAAATGTGTCTACCAAGTACATGCGTTGGACATGGGTCCAGTCTTCCAGTGTAGACAAGAGAGGTGGTTAGTTTATGGAGACCTGCTCTGAGTGTCTTTGCCATGACAGTAGGTTTATTGTGAAAGTGAGTTTGGATCTTCCTGGTTTATTTATGTTCTTGCTATGGAATGCTTCCATTTTGTTACAATCCACAAGAAGACCCTTACCAGGTAGGTGCCAGCAGACTTTGAGATGTCTCAGCCTCCAGAACTCTGAGCCAAGTCAGTTTCTGCTTATTATGAATTACTCAGTCTGAGGTATTCCTATAGCAGCAGACAATGGATCAAGACAGTGGCTAACTAGAATAGTAGTAATGAGGTTGTGGAGTTCATAGAGAGTATAGGTAAATCCTAAATATAGTAGTACATGCCCATAATCCACATAATGCCTGGGAGGTAGAACGGAAGGCCAGAAGGCCAGCATTACCTTTGGCAACCTTGGGAGCCCAAGACTCAAACAACAGTCCTCAGAGAAGTTTAGGCTGTTAGAAATGTTTAGACAAAAGGATTCTAGTTTGATTTATTTTAATCTAATACCAAGGAAATTGGGACTGGTGAGGTGGCTCAGTGGGTAAAGGGACTTTATCCAGCCTAGAGACCTGAGTCTGATTCTTGGAACTTGTATAAGGGTGGGAAGAGAGAATTGACTCCACAAAGCTGTTCTCTCACCTACAGACATGCACATGTACACATACACATCATGGCATGTGTACCCAGCACATACATCATGGAGGTGCACACAATAATAAATGAAAACATAGGCCGTTAATGGTGGTGTGGTTGCCTCAGGCTTGTAGTTAATCCGCATCGCTGTGTCCCTCGGGTGTTCCCGCTCGGAACAAAAAACAGTCCGCTAGGTCTAGTGACTTCACCTCTGACTTGTGTGCCTGTTGCTTTAAGGCGTTAGGGTAGAAGAGAGTGTTAAATCCCCCCGGAACCAGGAGTCACAGTAATAAGATGCCTGATGTAGGTGCTAGGAACTGGACCTGCGTCCTTTGAAAGAGCAGCAAATGCTCGTAACTCCTGATCCATGTCTTCAGTCCCTGAGGTTCTTTGTTTTTTTTTTAAGACACGTTCACACCATGTAACGGACTGACCTGGAACTCACTAGGAAGACCAGGCAGGCCTTGAACTTGTAGAGATTGGTCTGCCTCTGCCTCCCAAGTGCTGGGATTAAAGGCGTGCATCACCATGCCCAGATGACTTTCTGGTTTGTTCTTTAATGTGAGATCAGAATTTGATACAAGTGAGCATCCTAAAATTTTCCATGCAATTGTTCATTTTGGATATGGGAAGAAGCTGGGGCCTGGGGCTGAAGATTATGGGGTGGGGACTGATCACGTATGTTAGATGCTTTAAGAGCTCTTCATGGGAAAAGTGTTACGTTCAGGAGACTGCGTGCCCCAGATTGACTTTGTAGATTAGTTCTATACAGAGTTTGAATTTATAGTAAATATTTTAGATAAACGCATGGGATAGAAAATTCCCAAGAGACTACAAATTCTTAGAATTTTGCAGATTATGAAAGCTTGTGGAAACATCTGTAATGCAGCTGTGATAAAATTTGTTTACTTTATCAGATTCGCTTTAGAAGTTCAAGCATGTTTACTTCTGTTGTCAGGGTTTTACCACATGCCAAGAAATAACCTGTGGTGGACATGGGAACTACTCTGTTGGTAGTCATCTCGAGAAGGCTTTGGTTTTAGATTACATCTCTTGTAAAACTGGGATGTCCTGGCCCAGAAGGCAGTGGTGGGTGTAGACCATGACTTGGGGAGACTGGAAACACACAAACCTTCCAGATGTCTAGAGAATGTGCTTGGCTGCCTGTGCTTTTGTTTTGTATCTGTATCTGTCCTGCTTTTACTTTCATGGCTGCTTTAGGGAAGGGCCTGAGAACCTGTTTTTTAGATTGGGAAATGAAATGGAAGTCAACGTTTTCTGGAAACCTTTTAGTTGGTATTGACTCTTCTGTGAGAGAAAGAGACAGAGAAGCAGTTTCAGTCCCTTGAGGCAGACTGTGGGTGGGGTGGTGTTAAGGAAGTAACTGGAAGCAGATTCATTCATGGCTCTGGTGATCTTCAGTTATGAAATGGGCCTCCAGTGCCCCAGTCAGCAGCCTGTTAACCATGCCTGACTAAATAGGTCTTGTTTTTTGAAAGTCACAGATTGCCTGGATCCCCACTGTCTTCTTGGCCTTCTGCTCAGATGCAGCTGTTTTTGTTCCTACATCATTTTGTGTTTTAACTGGCTGGTTACTTCCCCAGTCCCTTTTATAGTGAATAATGGACACATGGATCTTGAACACCCAAGTGTGTGGTTAGTCAAACAGGAAGTCTCAAGGAAGCACAGAGAAACAAAAGACAGGACAGGAAAGATCATTCATGAGCCTAGGCTTTAGACATCTGCAGGGAAGCATCTGACAGCTCCAGACACGGGCACTCGGAAACTCACCACGTGGAATGTTTTATGTGGGACTTGCTCCATTTTTCTTATGTGTTGGAAACATTAAGCCTAATAAATTAGATAGAAATGAAGGTGAAGGAAGAAAAGGTTGTGACATTCTTGCCTTTCAAACAGGAAGGTAGCTCTGGCAGCGGGGTGACTTGGATCCAAGAGTCTGATTTGTCCTGTCTGAAGCAGCACGGAGGCTGTGTGTGGGATGAGCGAGTGACTGGAGGTGATGGCTGGGTTAAAAGATGGCTTTAAGCAGTGCTTTGAATATTGAATACTGGAGGAATAGGAGGTTCAAAAAAAGTTAGGTGGAAATGGAGGTGAATAGGCGCATGGCTATCATCCTAGTGGGAGGATTTAGACTTCCAGGGCAGCCCAGGCTGCATAGCTAAGAACCAAAGAACCAAAGAGAAGAAAGAAAAACGTGGTCTAGCGGGAGAACATACATATCAACAGATCCCTAATCCTAATCCTGGGACACTGTGACAAGAACAGAAACTCACATGTCAGTAGTCCATATAAATACTACAAAGACAGTCCATATAAATGCCTTCTCAGAAGCAACTGTCTGGTGACCTTTATGATTCCTACCAGTATTGAGATTCTTTCATCCTACGATCGGAGACGTGTCAGAACCAGCCATTTAAATGCTAGTCTTCTATATGACAATGAAATTAAGTCAGGAGGCTACGGAGGAGCATAGGTCCTTGACCGTGAGCTCAAGCGGGTGCTGCAGGTGTGAGGGGAAGGAGCTTTGGGCCTCTTTGGTGGGAAGCAGAAGCAGCACTGACTGTGTGCTTGGCACTGCTTTGCATTTCACTCATATCGGGCATGTGCACACACAGGGATGCTCTGTCTTTCCTGACTCTTCCTGACTCTTTTCACTTTGCACGACTGCCCCCAAATGCAGCTAAAGGTCTAGTGGGTCTCAGCTCTTCCCAGAAGACCGCTGATTTCAAACTCTCCCTCACCACATATGTATTGACTTTATGTTGTACTGGGTCCATAGCTCATCTGATTCTGAAGTTTAGTGGAAAGGCTGCAGGCCGTGAGGTGAGGGGTGCGGTACTGTGGTCTGGATTTACCCCATTAGATGAATTCCCCAAAGCTAACATAAACTCATAGATTTCTTAGTCCCTCCAACGAATACTTAGAATGTCTGTTATACAGAAGACACTGTAAAATGCTGAGAACTAGGGAGAGAAGATCTGAGCTTAAAGTTTGGGTGAAAAGATGCAGCACAGAGCGGCCATTAACTGTCTCCTCCATTGACTTTGTGTCTCTGGTGTATACACAGCGTGGTATCCTCTGTCTGGCTCTGGCAGTCTGTACTCAGCCAGAAAAGCTTGTTGGATGAATGAATTCTTCTTTGACACTGACCACAGCTTACAGATGACTGTAAGAAGCAGCAGTTTGTTTGTTTTCCCAAGGTAGAGTTTCCCTTTAGAGAGGGTTGAAGTGGATGTCTGGGATAGGATGGAGTATGTGGTGTAGCTTGGCAATAGCGTAGCACTCACTGCTGGGCATACACTAAGCCCCTGTACCAAAGAACCCCAACAATAAAGTCATTTGCAAAACACTGATCTGTTTTTCTTTCATGTGGCAGGTCTGTGGGGAGTGGTTCAGGGCGATCTGGGATGTGGGATTATTTATGGTCATAGTCTGTCATTCCTTAGAGTGCCTTCCTTGTATATGGTTGATTTTTGAGGGATGGGCACTTCTCCCTTTCCTGATAGGTTCACGCTCTTAAGAACTGTGTGTCTAAGTGTTAAGACTAAGATCTGGAAGCTGCACATGTCATTTGCACTGTTATGACAAGGACAGTGAGAACAGATTTTGGCAGATAGTGGTGCATACCAACGTTTCTCCTGGAGCTGTGCCTGCCAGGTCCTCTGTGGCAGCACCCTTCTCCCCACGTGGTGGTCTTTTTGTGGAGTCTTTCTCAGAGATCCCTTCTCATTAGAGGACAGCAGCCAGCATGTAGTAGTCAGTGAGCCCTAACGACCCTAGATCTTCTGAGAGCCTCCTGAGGACGGCCTACATCCTCCTTCTTCTACCTCAGCATGACCACCACTCCCTGCCGTTGCAGAATTCACTTTTTTTTTTAAATTTAAAACTTATTATTAGCCAGGAGGTGGTGGTGCATGCCTTTAGTTCCATCACTCAGAAGGCAGAGGCAGGAGTTTATGAGTTTAAGGCTAGCCTGGTTTACAGAATAAGTTCCAGGACAGCCAGGGTTACACAAAGGAAACCTTGTTTCAAAAAACAAACAACAAAACAACCATGAACAAACAGAAAAGCCAACAACAACAAAAAAAAAAAGAAGGAAGGAAGGAAGCCAACTCCTCAAATTTCTAGTTTTTCTTCTCTCCAATCCCTCTCAAATTTATGGTTTCTTGTTTTTAAATTTTATATATATATCACACACACACATTCATAAATACAAGCTGATGAGCCCTTTAGTGTTACCCACCACTTTGAATTGGGTGACCCATTAGGGGGCTTGTCCTTGAAAAAGGCCAATCCCACTCTCGGCAGCCATTATTTGCCTTTAGTTCTTCATCTGGATATAGGGCCTTGAGATTTCCTCCATCCATGTTAGCCTGTTAGCTGCTACTGCTTTCTTTGCATGTCTTCTTTAGATAACCCCATTGTTGGGATTTTGTGGTTACAGCTTCCCTGTCCTGGGTAGAAGACACAATCTCCCAGGAAGCCCTCTGTCTCCTACAGTCTGTCAGCCACAGAATTTACCTTTTAATGTGATGGTTCCACCACTGCCTTGACCTTGAGATCTTACTGGGTTGGCGCACACCTAAATCGCTAGGCTATCCATGTCAGATCCATCTTGGTGGAGCACATCTCTCCACATGTTGACAGGATGCATCTGCACAGGAGTCTTCATTTAGCCAACAGTTCTGATTCTGTTTACCTTCAGCAATGACAGATGAATTGCAACTGTTTTAAAATCCAGATGTGTTTTAGAAACACCACTCATTATGTCATCCGCTGGACATGTGACCATACAGTCTCCTTTCTGGAATCTTAGCGTTAGGAACGTATGAAATCATAGATTTAGAAAAATGGTTGTATTTTATAGTGTACATATATTGTATACGCAGTAACTAGTGTTTTGGCTGCGACATATGATCACGTGAAATAGGGCAATTAAAGACCAAGATAGCCTCACACAAGGATGTATTCTATTAAACAAAACATCTGTGCTTTAAAACTTTTTAAAATTTGGAGTTATAGATAAAAGATCACGGCTGCATACCACATTGTTGTACTTGTAAGTCGGACCACTTCTACAGTTAGTGATGTGTAGACGTTTAACATAAAACCAGTGGCTGTGACGTGCTTATTATCCAAGCAAATGGAGAAAGCTCTGTAATACACACTTCTGCAGGGCTACAGAGATGGCTTAGCAGTCATCTAAATTCTAGTTTCAGGGATTCCAATACCATCTCCTGACTTCTAAGGCACCAGGCACATACACGGTGTATATACAAACATACAAGCAAAACAATTATACACATAAAATAAGTGAAAGCCAAGTTTCTGTTAGTTACGTTGAAAGGATGAACTTCCTTCTCCCTCCCTCCTTCCCTCCTTCCTTTCTTCCCTCTTTTCCTCCTCCCTTCCTTCTTCCCTTCCCTTCTCCCTTCCCTCCTTCCCTCCCTCCCTTCTTCCCTCCCTCTTTCCCTCCCCCCTCCCTCCCTCCCTTCCTTCCTCCCTCCCCTCCTCCTCTTCCTCCTCCTCCTCCTTCTTTTCTTCCCCCCCCTTCTTTCTAAGACAGAGTATCAGTATGCAGCCCTGGCTAGCCTAGAACTGGCTATTCTAAGAGTAGGATTTAGAGACATGCCCGCCTCTGCCTCCAAGGACTGGGGTTAAAGATGTATGCCACTATGTCCAGCTGAAAGGATATTTAATAAATTTATTCTTCATTGGGTAGATGGGTTACTAAATATAAAAATTTCATACTTTAGAGGAAAGTATTTCTATTTCTTTCAGTTCAGTTTTTTTTTAAAGAATTGTATTGACTTTTTAAAAATGGTTTATTTTTATATTTTGAGCTAGAATCTCATGTAACCCAGTCTGGCTTCAAACTGAAATTTACTATGTATCTGAGGATGGCCTTGACTCCTGATCCCCCTGCCTCCACTTCCTAGGTGTGGGATTATAGGTTTTCTGTGCTGTTGGGGCATCAAACTCTAGGCTTTCTGCTCCATAGGCAAGCACCCTGCCATCTGCCCACAACCCTGAATTCAGGTTTTTGTAGAGGGCCAGTTTTATCTCTAAAGTTCTCTATAGTGTTGCTGGGATTCTAGCTTATAAAGCGGCTTTATTTCAGATACCTTCTGAGTTGAAAGTCAGTTCTGTTTGCTTGCAGGAGCTGTGCTCTCTGCTCTTTTTTTTTTTTTTTTTAAATTTCTAGGAACTCTTAAGTTACCATTCTCAGGAGTGGCCCTAAAAACTCATGCCAGTAGGTTTCTTTCATCTTCCTTTTGCTTTCTAAAGGATTGGGATCTCTTTGAATTGGCTTCTTTTAATTCTGTTTTTTGGTCTGATTTTCTTCATTTGCTCAGAAACCTAACCCTTTGCTCAGACGTACTGTGTGATCCTCTGGGCTTTACTGTCCCAGCTTCTTCGAGAATGAAATCTCTGTAAACTCTTCTCCACTTTCTGCCAGTGTGATAAACAGTGTTTATTGTGCCTCTTATTGGCCCTTGGGGGTTACTTAACATCTTTGTATGTCACCTCAGTGAGTCTTGAATATATCAGTCTTATTTCCAATATTGACCATGTTGGGACCAGGAGCTGGATTGTTTGAACTGTTGGGTCAGTGGTTTAGAACTTAGGTGCTGGTCTTGTGAAATGGGAGTTATCTACTGTTCTTCCATTGTCATGATGGATCCGAAGTTTTCATTCTAAACCTGACGATGAAGCACAGGGCTAAGTTCAACAATTAAATATGTCCAGACCCTGGCTTTGGAAGAGAAAGAGCTACATTCATTCAGTGTTGGAGACAGGCCACAGAATTATTTTCTCACAGTTTTAAGACATCTCCTGTGCACAATGGGAGACCTGCCTAGGCGTTTGTTCTGTTAAACTTCCGCTCAGAACAAGAAAAGAGCTGAAACCAACTGTAGACTTGTTTCCTTTAAGAAGCTTCTTTTTTTTTTTTTCTAGGACCCATAATACCAAGTTTCTTTTTTTAGGATAGCGAAATTTCTCAGGCGAAGGCTTTCTGTTTCTGTTTTATTAACTATAAAGTCCTAGGCACTGGGAATGTAACTAACTCACTGGTAGAGTGTGTGTTATCTTATCATCAGGCCCTGGGATCAGTCCCAGCACTGTCTTCTTCTCTCCCATGAGTACACGCAGACTAACAAACATGTATACACATCCATATACTCTAAATTGCTCTGTGTGTGTGTGTGTGTGTGTATGTATTTTATTGGGTTTCTCTGTGTAGTCCTGGCTGTCCTGGAACTCACTCTGTAGAGCAAGTAGGCTGGCCTGGAATTCACAGAGATCCATCTGTTTCTGCCTCCTGAGTGCTAGGATCAAAGGTGTGAGCCACCACACATGGCTTCTGTTTATTTTTGAAGTAAGGATCACTACAACTTTTTCCTATCTTTTAAAGGTTATTGCACTATAATCCTGATCACTAGTGACCCTGGGGCTTATTCTTCACAGTAGAAATTCTAGTTAACCTCAATGCTTCTCTAAACTTACCAGCTACAAATCAACTCATCTCTGAGTTTGCTTGTCTTTAAATATAATATGTAATTTACAGTTGATTGGTATGAATTGTTTGTATTTAGAGATAAATACAAGGTAAAATAACTGTTTGCTTGTTCAGCAATACAATTTCAGTGCACAGGAATGTTTAATAGATTGTGGAATTAAAAAAAAAAAACTTCCTTAGAAGATAGTAGGGCTGGGCGGTGGTGGCTCACGCCTTTAATCCCAGCACTTGGGAGGCAGAGGCAGGCGGATTTCTGAGTTCAAGGCCAGGCTGATCTATAGAGTGAGTTCCAGGACAGCCAGGACTACACAGAGAAACCCTGTCTAAATTAATTAATTAATTAATTAATAAATTAATAAATAAATAAAAATAAAAAAAAGAAAGAAAGATAGTAGGAACTTCAGGAGTGCCTCTAATCTCCACTGGAATTTTATGTTTCCTTCTTGCTTTTGAAAGAAGTTGGTTTTGTCATCTCTTCCTAAAGAGCAATGTTACTGCTTGGCTTTGGGCCTTACCAAAATGCTACTTTGTACCTAGTCATGGGTAATTGGAAGCCTTTACAGTTTCCCCTTTCTACAGCTTTTCTAAAGGCGGCCCATTCCTTCTCACTCCTGTGCAGTGAAGGTTACAGTGTAGCTAGATCATCCTGCTGATTGAGTTTGGTATACGAGTAATACTCCTATGGATACCTTCACGCATGCCTCCTGGTACTCACAAGTGAGAGAGTCCCTGCAACTTGGTGGTGCAGTCACAGCAATGTGTGTCTTCAATTTTATGAGATAACACTGATTTTTTTCCTGGGGTGGTGCCAGTTTGGATGTCCACCAGCAGTGCTGGCAAGCTAGCTACTGGTCTACCTCTGACACTGAAAATTCTTAAACATGCCCACTCGTTAGTATAAGATTGTGTAAAAGTGTTTTGCATCTAAAAGTTTTCTTTTCATGTGTTTCTGGATCTTCCCTATTTCTTCTTTTCCTGTAGAATGTTGCTTCATGGTTTTGGCCTTTATTGATTTGTAGAATTCTTCAGGTAGGCTGCTATTGATCCATCAGCAGTTTTGCATTGTGTCTGAACGTGATTTGTCTTTTTATTTTTTTTCTACATTTTAAAAAAAACATTTAAATTATTTATTTAATGTATATGAGTACACTGTCGCTATCTTCAGGCACACCAGAAGAGGGCATCGGATCCCATTACAGATGGTTATGAGCCACCATGTGGCTGCTGTGAATTGAACTCAGGACCTTTGGAATAGCAGTTAGTGTTCTTAACTGCTGAGCTATCGCTCCAGCCCCTGGATATTTTCTTTTTTAAACATCTGGTTTTTACTATATGTATGAGTGTGTGGCTGGATTCATGTCTATGTACCATGTGTGCACCTTGTGCTCTTGGAGGTCAGAAGACAACATCAGATTCCTTGAAATTAGAATTAAAAATGGATATGAATCACCATGTGGGTGCTGAGAATCCAATCCAGGTTTTTTACAAGAGCTGCAGGTGCTCTTAATCACCAAGCCATCTGTCCAGCCCTGTTGGGCAGAGTTTCTTAATTTCAGTATGACCGTATTTATTAGTGCATTCTTTGGCAGTCAGCCCTTCTGTGTCTTATGTAAAAAAATCTTTGTTTCTTTTTAAGATCTAAGGTTTGGGTTTTCATTGTGTGCATTTTCCTTATTGGCGAGTGCAAGTCCTTTTCAGATGTATTCTATTTTCAAAAGATCATAGCTGTATTTAGGGCTCCTCCTTGTAAAATTCTAGAATGAGGTTCCTCAGAAACCTCTTTACATCTTGATTTAATCCATACTGACTTTATGCCTATTTGGTTTGTGTTAACATTCAGATATCATTGGGTTTGTCATAATTTACATGTTTTCCAGTAATTCCAATAATGTTTTATAATTTCATCCTCAAGAGTCTTGTTTTTCTGTTAGATTTATTTCTAAGTACTTTTTTATTGCTGACCTAATTTTAAAGTAAATCATAGTCCTTTGTAACAGTGAGCACAAAAGTACAACTTTTTTTTTGTTTTGTTTTGTTTTTTTTTGTTTTTGTTTTTCAAGACAGAGTTTCTCTGTTTAGCCCAGGTTGTCCTGGAACTCACTCTGTAGACCAGGCTGGCCTCCAACTCAGAAATCCACCTGTCTCTGCCTCCCAAGTGCTGGGATTAAAGGCATGTGCCACCACTGCCCGGCAAAAGTGTAACTTTTAAAATATGGGTCTTCAAGTAATTTGTTTAATTCTCTTATTTTGATTATTTATTTATTTATTTATTTTATTTATTTTAGATTCTTTCAGGTTTTAAATGTAGGCAGTCAACCATAAAAATAATAGTTTTATGTCTTCTTGCTAATCATATTCAGAACTCTAAATTCTGAAATCTTATTTATAATCTGAGAAGCAACTGAATTTAAATGGCTTAGTACAAATAGTGATGAGTCTTGCTGAGTATTATGGTAGACTCTGATCATAGCTACTTGGAGAGATACAGGCAAAAGCATCAAGAGTTCAAGGTCACCTCCTCATTTAAAGATGGAGGACTGTCTCTGCAGACAAGAATAACAGAAAGAGAACAAGTGACAAAATTGTTGGGGCTAGTATTGGCTTTCAGATGACACAGCATATGGTGTCTCTGAGTCAGATTTTAAGTTTTGGGGATAGGTAATGTGTCATTCATCTGTAGGTCCTGAGGAGTATGCTACTGTCCCTTTAGGAACAGTTAGGAAATAGGAGGTGGGTATGGAAGGAGAGAAAGCAGTCCCATTTATCAAAGGATTGCCCAAATTCCATTCAACTTCAAGTTCTCACAGGATATTGTGCCATTAAAAACCAGATTATAGCTACCCAAGTCTAGAACATATCTATCTATCTATCTATCTATCTATCTATCTATCTATCTATCTATCTATCTAACTGATTTACACACACACATGCTTTTCTCGGATTTCATTATACATAATTTCTCATGGATTCAGTACTCTGCGTGTGTGTGTGTGTGTCTGTCTGTCTGTCTTTCTGTGCACGCGCATGCACACGTGTGAGTGTTAACTGAGGACTTAGTTACTGATGGGCACAGCCTCCTTTTCCTGCAGCATTGCTTATGTTGCTTCAGCTGCACTCAGCATGTGCCAATCCATCTGTTTTTCTGGGATTCCCATGGAGACTGAATCTGTATAATTTGCATGTTCTTATTGTCTCTTTTTCCTAATTTTTTTTTTTTTTTACTGGCATTTTAAAGATGAGGTCTGTGTCTTCCAGGATGGTGTGGGGAACTCATTACATATTGCAGGGTGGTCTCGAACTTCAGGCAATCCTCTTGCCTGTGCTATTCCTTTTCTTTTCAATGTGGGGTAGTCAAGTGAGCTTTTCTTCATCTGTGTTTATACATTCCCAGTATTCAGTCGTCAGCAGGTCACATTCTCCAGGGCTGCAGCTCTGACTTAGCCTGTTAGGATGGCTGCAAATGTCCATCTCTATGCCCTTCCTTTTGTGCATGGATTAGCCCACAGCGGCTTTCACAGGTCAGAAGTAGCACATGCAAAGATGCAGTGGTCATCAGCTGACCCATTAAGAGGATTGGCAGCTTGACCTTCATCTCCCGGAGCCTGAGCTGCTGCAAACCAAGCCAAAGTGTGGCTTCCATGCACCTGCCAAGCTTAGGAGGACATGGGTGTACACTGAGTGTCCCTAACTGTGTCTAGCCTTCCTTCTGTCCTCACTAAAGCTTCAGATATGCAGAGCCCAGCTGCCAGCTGCTCGGTGGTTTCAGTCAGTGCCATATGAAGCAGAATCAGCTAGCTAATCCTTTCCCAAATTCCCAACTCTAGATGTTGTAAGATGCAGAAATGGTAGTTGCCGTATGTCTGTGAACTTTAACTTGTGGTGCCATAAGAGGTAGAAACACTTAGTAAGTCTCTGGCGTTCCTGGGCTGGAGAATCTGCCTTCATGCCTTTCTGGAAGGGTTCCTTTTTGAACTTGTGGATTCCCTGGAGAAGTTGTACTTCTCTTTGGCTTCAGCTGGAGCGCTCCGGGAGAGGAGCCAGAGATGTCCCGAGGCTATGCATTTTTTTGTGTGAGAACTGTAGCTTGGCAGACATTTTAAAATGAGTTACCAGCCCAGGAATCTTGTGTCTGGGAGCTCAGGCTCTCTCCAGCTGGTATCCTCTACTGTCTACTGAGTGGAAGACAGGTGCAGGCTGAGTTTTGGAAGGGCTGTCACTGGGGACTGTCAATGGGGACTATAAGAGAACAAGCTGTCCTCCTGTTCCTGGTATCTATAGGTTCCTAGTGAAAACCCCTGTTATCAGAGCGAACCCTGGCTTCCTGGTTGCTGCCCAGTGATTCTGCATTGAGACCCCACCATCTTGCGGCATGTTCGTGTTCTTTGGCCTCTTACTCGCCCTCTTCTCCTTCAGAGACATGCCAGTGCTAGCCTCTGCCACACAGCACTCTTACTCATATTAAAAGTGCTAATTTCAGTTACCTTAGCTTCTCATACTGAGTGTGCACACATAGTAGCTCCTTTGGCAGGTGTCTTGGATTAATCCTTTAGCTGATGAAAAGCCGCCTGAGAGCAGAGAAGGCATATCCATTTGTAATACACAGTGGTGTTCATTAACTTATTTAGATTACATGACCTTTGCTGTGTTTACATTATCTCCTCCAGACAGAACGCAGTGTGTTTGGAGGGGTGATGAGCATAGAAGCTGGAACTCAAGGAATGATTGTCTTGATCTTGTGGGTTTGCTAATGCAAACACAGGTGAAGGCCCCAGGAGGCCCTCACAGTGATCCCTCCCTTGTTCCGGAGCTTGGCTGGAGTTTTCAGGGACTCTGCTTCCTGGCCAGGAGGGCGAACACCAACCGTTTCCAGATTTGTGTGTTTGTATTTGTAGGATGAGAATGCTCAAGTCCAGTTACTCATCAGGGCTTCACAGCACATTAAATGGAAAAGCTTGAGAAACTTAGGTCTTAGTTTGTTTGCTTTACATAGCCCAGGCAAGTCTAGATGTGTCTCCTCTTGCCGAGGTTTTGTGGTGGCTGTCCCGAGTGTGTCTCCTCTTGCCTCTCTAACTCAAAGTCTCAGCCCTTACGAACTCACTTCTGCTTTTATAACAGTCAACTGAGGATCTAATCACTGTACCACTGCTGTTTTTGGAAAGTACCAAGTACAACACTTTTCGTACCATAACACCCACATTCCATTTACTTTTGAAACGCATGCTGTTTCCAATTACACATGCCAATCAAAAACTTGCAAGTGTCATTTCCAGTACATACTCAAAAGATTGCAGATATTAGTTTCATTACATACTTAAAAACCTAACACATGTAATTTCCACTACAGACTCAAAAGCTTCCACAAAATGATTATCTGTTGTTGTTTTTTAAGAATTATTCTTTAACTTTAATTGAATGTAAGTCTGTGTGCACTTGAGGGTAGATGCCTTTGGAGGCCATCAGAGGTGGGCAGATCTCTTGGAGCCAGAGTTACAGCCAGTTATGAGATGTGATGTTGGGAACAAAACTTGGGTCCCTTGCAAGAACAGTACTTACAAGAGCCCTACAGTGAATTGATCTAAACCAAACTCTCCTGGAGCTGGGGGGATGGCTCACTGGCTAAGGGCACTTATTGCTCTTGCACAAGAGCCACGTTTGCTTCTCACCATCCACATGGCAGCTCACAACCACACATAACTCTACTTCCAGAGGATCTGGAGTCCTCTTCTGATGTCTACACACATGGTATACATACTCAGGCATGTACATGCACACATAAAACAAATCTGTTGAAAGGGTTAAAAGAAATTAATAAAATCTACTACGGGTTCTTCCAGTTTACTGGGTAAGTATGAATGAAATAGTGCTCTCACAGACTTTTAGTATATTCTGACAATTGCTGATGTGAAATGAAAGATATTATAGTTTTTATAGTCATGTGATATCCAACATTCTCTTTTGCAAATAATGCACAAAACCTCAAGGTAAAACCAACTAAAGACTGA